>NC_090198.1:9547119-9855556 GCF_033026475.1 Channa argus
GAAAATCAGAGTTTGTGAGTTCCAGAGCCCTGGTGAGTTCCCAACACACCCACGCTCTCCTCCCTGCCTGGTTGTGGGTCCTTGAATTAAACATCAAAGCACACAGGAGCGTAGGACCCAACTGCCATAAATAACAGTGCACTTGGGGAGGGAAGGTGAGGATGTTCAGATGGGAAGAGAGCAGGTCACCCAATCGCTCATACATATACTGTCAAAGCAGATTCATTTGTTCACAAAATGGGCGATGTTGTGTGAGGTTATTGATTTCCGCATGCCATCTGTCTTGTCTGAGGCTTTGGCACGCAGACTCTGGCACTACCAGCCTCAGCTTCACCCACATTAATCTCCACAGCTCAGGTGGACAGAAGGGAGATGTGCGGCAGGTAGTGGACACAAACGGGTGATGGCTTCTTTGACATCGATTGAGAGGCAAAGATTTCGGTCCAGAGACTAAATCTATAAAATATACAAACACATAACATCTAAAATATATATGCATATGATACCAGTTATTCTGAGTTTCCCAAGACACAATTTATTTTGTGTAAAAATGTATTTTTAATTACAGAGCCAGCATTGGGCCCCTAGGGTTATTATATGGACCAAAATCCTTCACGTGTTTGTTTAAAACATTTTTGGGGGAAAATTACAATCAAGCACTATTGCCAGTCCTGATCTAAAGGGCACAAGTTTGGGTGAAAATCAACGCTGAAGGTGGTGATTAACATCTCATTTGTCACAGGCACCTGCATACACAAGTTCAGGCCCACCCTCACTCTCCTCCTCCGACTAACTAGTCTAGAAGTCACAGTGTACCTCTATGTTGAGCCATGGAGTGTAGAGGGCAGGCCTTCAAACATGGGGCCCAGCTGCTGCTGTGTATTTTTGTCAGCCAACACACACACACTGGCATCCCTTGGTGTTTGCTCTTGTGGAGGGCACATGTTGCTGGGTAAATTATCACAGTGATGGTAAACAGTGTTTTTATGAGGGAATGTAGCTTAGTTGTTATATTTGAAGTCTGTGCTTTGTATACTGCTGTGCTATTAGGACAGATTGAGGATGTTTGTGCCTGGTGTCTGCACTCCACCCATGTGGGGTACACACACACACAGATGCATGCACACACAGTGACAGTTGAAGTTTTGCATCTTAAATGGCTCTTTTGTTGTTTTTATCATAAGAAAAAAAAAACATCACAGCCTAAGGAGTGTGTGTCAGTGTAACAGTCATGTCAGACTCTGGGTAAATGTAGAGGAACAGCAACAGCAGGGGAGGACAGACTGAACTTCTAAATGAAGAAAAAAATGTTATGTACCCGCATGCACTGTGAAGAAATATATGGTATTTTAATCTGCAGTCAATGCATAGACAGGTTTTTAATGCATACTGATTGGGTACGCAGACATGAACACATTTTTCAGCGTCTGATGATATACGTAGCTTTAATGATAGTGGTTGAAAAGTAGCAGCTTTCTAACAAGGTAATCAGATAATAATGGAGTCAAACAGATGGATGGCTAGGAGATAAAGGACTGGTGCTTTAAGGGCTTCACTTTTCAATTAAACTCATTTGAACCATGGGTAAGGGTCTCATTAGTTCTGCAGTCACCAACATCTCTCTTCAAAGGCCCAGTTGGAGTCATTGAGTCATCACCAGTCATTGAGTTTGTGACTAAGAACACGTATTTGCTTGAGTGAGGAGGCTTTCAGATTAAGTTTCAGCGTGCATGTTATTTTAATGGAATGTTTTTTTTTTTTAATGGTATTGACTGGAAACAGTCAAATCATACATGCTGTCCAGAGTTGGGAGCTTTTGTAGAATGATATGGAGAATGTTAAGTTATCAAAATCTCATTTCTGAAAGTCAAGTAGGTTAAGGAACCGCTGACCCTGTTTGTGTGATCTATTCATTTAAACAGCAGGTGAACCGATTGTACAGTCACTGCAGTCATCTTAGTGCTTTAGATTTACCCATTCAAAACTGATAGAGTGCTCTATCTCCTCAATGAATGGAGGAAATGGAGGAAAGAACGGAATAACTACGACATTCTTACCACTTTTGGAGCCCCAATTACCCACTAATGCGTAATAAAACCAGAAAAATGGACAGTCATTATGTGCAGGGCCTTCTAAAATGGCATAATCATTCTTTCCCAGCCTTTCGTTCTTTGGATGGGAATAATCATGTTTTGTCCCCAACACCTGCGCTTCAGTTGCCCTGACCTGCCACCCAAATGAGTGCAATTAATGACAATTACCCTCCAGGTGTCACAACATAGACATGTACTGATAGGGACCTATCTGGAGGGAGCGTGGGCTTGTCCTCCAAGTAAATATGTAATGATAACAGCTGTAACACAGTGGGGTGGAGGGGGGCACAATTGCTGCTAGTGCAATCTATTTGTGTTTGCCTCAGCACAACACCACACTAACCATTCCAGACAAACCAAAATTGATTGACTTGGTTTTCTTTGTGGGACAAAGGTGTTAGGATTCTGTTGACTGGAGGTGTTGGGACTTCTCATCAGATGAAGATCACGCCTGATGTGATCTATTGTTTCCTGAGACCTTAAATGCATTTGCATACAGATGATCAAACAAAATTTGTTAAGATGGATGTTTTGTACCATAAAGGATAACTATGTGATGTTACCATATAGATTAAAGACCAATTACCAAAACCAGCTTTCCTTTAAAATACTTGGTGCAGTTGTTCCTGTTATTATTAATAATATTTTTATTTGGTATTTTCTCCCAGTGAAAGTAGTGTGAATTATCTATTCCTCTGACTTGTTTGCGTCTTTCTTAGCAAGTAGTGTAAAATAAAATAAGAACAATATTGAACAATACTTCGACAGAGGGTTAGTAGAATTCAACAACAAAAAAAAAATTAAGGGATTTCTAAATAATTATTGATACTGGAAAAAATCAAATGCAGGCCTGACAATGCCTGCAGTTTCTGTAAATGTCTGCTGTAAAAGCGCTGGCTTTTAGGCCAACTTCCTATGAGAAGAGAGATTTCTCAGGTGCAGAAGTCAACTTTAACCCTCCTCCTCCTGTGGGTTTGCCATCCTTTCCCACTGAACCTGCATTAGCATAAAGGCATTAAAATGTGAATAGGAATTAATTTGGACTTTCCCCTCCATAGGAATTAATGGAAGTTTGTTCTGCCAGTACCCCTCAGACAGCATGCGCTCCTCCACAGTCCATAAATATTAATATTAATATGGCATCGCATTTAAAGGTAGCGCTTGGCTGAAGCCGTATACAGAATATTATTAGAGATCACGATACGTTTCTCATGAGAAGTACAGCTGAGTGAATGCATTGCCTTGCCGTTGTGATCTGTAAAATCCAATCTTCATACAGCACAAAAAGTTATTTTCAGAGAGACGGAAGATTAGCAGGGCCGAATGGCTGCTGTCTAAAGCCATTAGGCAGGTGGGTTTTTTTTCTACGCTGAGTTGAGAGAGAAGGGCCCACATCTTCTGCTCTATCAAGGTACTGATTCACAGTCACACTACTGTAGCGCTATTATCATGCCCGAGCAGATCATCTCTGCAGATAACTATTATCACTGTCTCACTGCATCGCTGCAGTCTACTCACCCACATAATACAGACCACAGAAGTTTTTGACACTCTTCCAAATCACTATATTCACCTTCTTTCTTTTCTTGCATGGTCTTTGTTGCTTTCCTCTGTGTGGTGTGTTGCAGTTGTATCACAAATTTCACAGAGTTCCGAGGTTTCGGCACCCAAACCTAAGCGTGTAGATTGCACTTACAAATCCTCTAACGGAATGACTCAATAAATATTCATTTTCTCTAATATGCCCTTGTGCACTCAGAAGATCAAGAAATGAAATGGTCATGACTCTCTTGATCTGATATTCACCAAAGTCATATATATCAACATACTTTGAATATACTTCTAAGCTAACAAAACACAAAAAGGTATAATGTTGCATGTTTTAACTGAACACACCCATAAAACACATAAAGTGATCGAAAAAGTAATGAATATGCAAATAATGTTTTAATAACTTTGACACCACCAGATTTGGCAGCAATAACTTCAAGCTGTTGATTAGATGTACAATTTTCGGAACTGCTTCAGCTCCTCTATGTTCTTAGGATGCCTTGTATTAAAGGCCCTCATAAGGTCATTCCTCAGCATCTCTATTGGGTTGAGGTCTGAGCTTCGACTGGGCCACTGCAAAAGGTGCATTTCGGTCTCTGAAGCCATTCTGTAGTAGATTTACTTTGATGCTTAGAGTCATTATCCTGCTACATCACTTAGCTTCTTCTAAGCCTCAGCTTGCAAACAGCCACTCTTACACAATCCTGTAGGATACTTCGATAAACTCGAAAATTAGTTTTCAGCAAGCAGTGGCTAACTCCCTGGTGCCCTTCTATGGATGCCATGCCTCTTAAATGTTTTGCATTGGCTGACTCATGAACAGAGGTGTTAACCAACTCCATAGAATCTTTTAAGCCTTTAGATACTCTTGTGGTCTTTTTTACCATTCTGTGTTGTGAGATTATCCTGTAACCCTTTCCAACTAAATCCAAATCAACCAAAATTACATAATCACAACCATACTTTGAAACAAATTCACTATCTTTCTCTGACCCCATCATAAGTCGTTTTTTTGTGCCCTGAACCTAACCAGACACTTTGGAATTGATATTGGGTCTATGGCTTGACATTCCTGTGCTTTGTACCCCGGCCACCCAACCCCACTACACCCTTACAACACCGTTTTTGTTAATAAAAGTAGCATTTCATTCATTAAAAAAATACCTTGCATTGAAACATATGATTAGCACATTACAAGATAATAACCGTGTTTGAAGTTTATTTGTATAGGAATGTAATTTTTAGGAGACTCCAGGTTTGCTCACACCTGAGTCCAGTTGACGTTTTAACAGTTAGAAATATTTCTTAATATTTGTGACTTTGGTGAGGATCAGATCATATTGCATGAACAACTAAAAACAGGAAATAGGCATTACTTTGTCTGTCAACTTTAAATCCATGTACCTTTGTTCATTTGTTTCTGTCTGACAGATGCCGCATCAGGTGTAAATATGCAACTGCTTTTTTTTCAGTTGAAATTGTGTTAAGTTATCTAAATCAAAGGAGGGAGATTTTGTCAAACTATTCAGCAGGTCCTCTTCTCTCTTTTGTCTTTCTGCTTGAGGAGTGCGGATCCTGACAGGTTACAGTGGACAAGGTGAGACATGTTACACTGAACCCAGTGAAGGAGGGAAGATAGTGCTGGCTTCAAGGTCCCAGTGTAGGTGAAAGCTGCATGCTACCACCCCTGCAAACTCAGTCAACAGTGCCCGCCTTTAATCTTTGCTCTGTAATCTTTACACTTCTCACATTTAGTCAATACACTTTCACTTTGTTCTGGGAGGAAGTAGGGTGTGAGGCTGTGAATGTATGATGTAAAAGAAAAGAAAAGCACAACACAATACACAAATCAATTACCAGGGGTAAAGTGGGTATGGCCAGCTTGACGTAAGGTCAATACCATTCACATGTTGAATGAAAATAAGCCCGAGCATGTTTCTTTTAAAGGCTAAGCATTGTGATTAAATGATAATTCTGCTGACAAGAGCGTACTGCAAGCACTTACAAGACTACACAGACACTGCCCTGAGGATAATACAAAATATATAATCAAAAATACACATATTCCCCTATTCCTTGTTGCAAACTTAGAACAATTGATTTGATAGTGAATGATAATATTGGGAAGAAAATGCAAAAATAACTTTGTTTTAAAATTTTACCCCAGCAAATACCCTTGATCCCTCTGTCGTGTTGTAAGGACATGCATGTTGTGGTAATGCTGTCCTGGTGCCAGGAGAAGAGATGAAGCCAATACATTTTCTTGGACAGGCCCTGACATTCTCAATCACATTATAATATTGTCTGACTTTTAATAAAAGTGATGGGTTCCTGTTTTGTGGGGTTAAAATACCTCAAATTATTATTAATATTCGCAAACCCATTAACATTACTATATTACAGTTTTCTTTAGTGGATATTAATTAGTTGTGACATAGGTGCAAGAATAGTAAGGAATGTTTTCTAACCCCACTATTCATTGTTTTTAGCGGCTTGTGTGGAACCCTGGAGGGAAAAACTGTCTATATCTGAATTCCTCCCCTTACCCAGCCAGGATCAAAGCTTACAGAAGTACAGAGAGCAATATGTATTTCTGGCATGGGTTAATAATGCTACTGTTCATTGTTCAACTCTTTACTAATGTAGTAAATGGTTCCCATGGTTTAAATGACCCACTATAACAACCTGGAATACTGTAGAGAAGAGGGACAGGGGTGATTTAGTATACATGAAAGGTATTGAATATCCAATCCAAACCGAACACTGTCACCAGCCATAGGGTACTTATCACATTTGTACGATAATTTGAACCTTTATATGAAACATGATGAATATGCTGAAAAGGGCGGCTGTAGTTCAGCTGTTAAGGCGGTTGTCCACAAACCACAGGGTTAGTGGTTTGATCCTCGGTCCTGGTTATGAAGTGGTGTCGAAGTGTCCTTGGGCAAGACACTGAACCCCAAGTTCCTCCTAGTGGGTAAGGTAAACACACTGCATGGCAGCCACCACCCTCAGTGTGTGGCTGTGAATGGGCGAATGAGAAAAACATTGTAAAGTGCTCTGGACAAAAATGCTTTATAAGTGGCCATTTAAAATTTGACAATTGTTTTTTAAAAGTACAATAATTTTAATTTGAATTGTTTATAGGTTTTTTACATCAGATTAAAATGGCGTAGACAGTTTGCCTAGTTTTTGCGGTGTGTGCACTGTTTAATTAGTGTCGGTGGGCATTGGTCTGCTAGTGGGAGAGACCACTCAAATTGGATGTTCACTTTACTAAATCATTGCATGATAAGAGACCATAGTATTAACAACACCAATAAAATTTGTAACTTCTTATTATACACATCATGAATTGGATGTAACTATAGGGCACTGTGGTGAGCGAGACTAGTGTGAAAATGTGAAACTAAAGCTGCTTTGTTTACAAATTGTATACAAACGGTCCCAAGTCTTCTAGTTTCTCTTACTCAAGCACAGGATGCATCATTGGCCCTCGTCACTGTAGTGTGTTCAAGCACCGCTTGTTCACCCGGACAAAAGGCAATTAGAGCTGATGCAGCAGTTGATCTTCATCACCTCTAGCTCTTTGACATTGGCTTGGTGTGTCACAGCCCTGCTGTGTGTCCTGAAGGCTGAGTAATTGGAGCAGATTACAGTCAGGTTCATGCATGGGTGGAGCCAGAGGGGTGACCTAGGGTCGAATTGGCCACCCTCAAAATTCGATTGGCCACCAGGTTTTTATATTTAAGTTTAAAACATTTGAAATCATTTTTCAAACATGCCACCTTGACTGTGGGCCCATATCTGGCCCACCCCAATAAAAAAATTCTAGATCCGCCCCTGGTTCAGTGTGTTTTGCACAGAAAGACCTTGAAGCACTCTGTGACATTAAAACCCATGCAGGAGTATGCACCTTGAATGTATGCACAGTCCACAGAAAGCTGACAAAGCAGTATCTCTGCACACAAAAACACATAAGCTAATACTCAATATGTGTTCATCTCTGTACTTGCAGACTTGTCATCAATCAAAGCAGTAGCCAGGTATCCCAGAGTTAGCTAAGCTCAGTTTCAGCTAAGCTCAGAGGTGATTAAGAGCTGACCAGAGCTGTTCCTAGTACTGCTTTTGCACCACTTAGTCAAGCTTTAATATTTTTTCATGCAATATTTTTTCCGATCCTCACCAAAGTCACAGAAAGTGTCCCTTTACATTTATAATATGTGGTCCATTTGTCCCAGTCGTTTCTATTTGTAAATTTGGACGTTTTAGTCAATGCGTGGTCATATCAACAGGCTGCAGCCCAGCATCTGAGAGGATCTGATAGATAATGTCTGCGGTCATCCATGGGGACAACAGACCTATCTCGCTGTGGTAATTTTACCACTAGCTCTGTTGCCAAATGCCTCTGCCAGCTGCACCTGCCTGCTGAGTGTTCACTCTAATCAGGTGAGCTTTTCTTATTGATGAACAAATTTCTTATGTCCATCATCTTTCCATGGGAAAGATGATGAATTATTTGGGGAATAAGATACCAAGGTGCTGGCTAAAGTGAAAAATGTTAGTGACTTAAAAAAAAACCCCTGCAAAACTCTTAAGAGATTGATGTCAGTTACATATTTGCGCAAAACAAACCTAACCTGGGTTTGGTTAGTAACAACCAGATAAATAATTGGGAATCCTGATTTTTGTTTTTTCTAAAAAATGATATATTTCTAGATGGGCAGGCTCAGTGGGCCAAGGTCTGTGGTGAGCTCTGCAAGCTGAGGTTGTATTTGTGCATCAGGTCAATCCTGTAGCGAGCTGGTCCAGGTCGGCCCACGCCCCTCTGAGAGCCCCTTCATCAAAGCAGCCTCCCCTTTGCCACCCTCTTCCCCACAATCCCCATAAACTCTCATAATTGCCACATTAAACTTGAGTTTATTATTTTTCTCCAGGTGCAGGTGTGCAGATGATATGAGCCCCAGGTTGCATTTACATACAAATTGAAGGTTTTTATTAATCAGGCAGGCAGCGGGAATCAAACGGCAACACTCCATCAGCCCTTTAAATACATTTGGTGACATTTTTACCCGGCATTAGCATGATAGGGCAAGCGGAGTATAATGTACCAATGATTGCTTTTCCATTGAAAGCACAAACGGTTTCATTTTTCCTGTCATCTCAAATAAGTGTTAAAGAGGGTTTGGAGGCTATTGTGTGAGTGCCGTATGCTGGGGACTTGGGACCGCTGATGGCCATATTAAATAACCATTAGTGCCTGAGCTTAGATCATTGTGGCATCCGCCTCCTCTGAATTTATCCTGTGATTTCAAATGAAGGCAAGCTGTGCCAGCTTTCATAAAGTGCTCCAGCCCTCTCCATTTTTCCTCAAACTAAATGCATTACAACGGTAATTTTGTGACTGTTAAGATAACTAGCGTTAACAAGCACTTAATTAAAATGTACAATAAATAGCCGTCTGCAGCCTTATCTCCTCTCCAGAGCGACGCTGGTAGGAGGCTCCAATGCTCAGGCCGGCTGTTCCCCAGCTCGTTTGCAGATTAATTGCTTTTCTGTCTGGCGAAGCCTGCTTCTTTTGCAGCCAGATCGTAAATAGCCAGATAGGGAGTTTATCAATCAGGGCTCTCTACCTCACTGATCCCCCCCCACCACACACACACACAGCCCTGTCTGTCTGCCTGTCTCTCTGTATGTACATCTCCTAGAACCAACAAACCGTCTCTAAAAATAATTTAGAGAAGCTTCTGTTATACAGAATATACGTATGTGATAGTTGCCTTCACATACCTCTTAGCATGTAAAATTTATTTTTGTGTATATTTTATGTATGCATAAGTAATTATGTATGTGTATTTTTGTGTCTGTATAGAGACTTGTTGTTGATAAAGGACTTGAGATTTTACAATCTGTCTACACCTAGTAGCAGTGAAGTTTGTGCACATTGGTGTGTATACTTGGTGAGTACTAATGGGCCTTGAGTGTATCGCAGGGGTTAATCAAACAAGCCATACATAAAAGTAGCCACGGGTTGTATGAGACAGGACAGAAGTGCACAGTAATAAAAGTTAACAGCGGTCAGCCCCATAGGATCACATTACTCCTCAGACTGGCTGCAGCTCTCTTCATACAGCTTTATGGACTTTGGCCTTCAGTAAGCAAAGCCCTCATTGCTTTCCAAAGGGAAGAAAACAAAACACGTAAAAGCAAACTTGCTTGCTTGGAGCCCACTGCCCCCCACCCCCTCCACATTGCGGATCCCCCTCCACTGCCGGTGTCCCACCCTTAACCTCTGGATGATAAATCTGCCCGCAGAAGCTGTGAGGGGGCAGACCCCCATGCTGGAAGAACCTCGTGTGTCCTCTGTGACACATCCTGTTTGTGTAGTCAGGGCTTCAACCAGTGATCTTTACACTCATAATTCACACAACGACAACACTTGCCCCCCTGCTATTTTTATAACAGTATATTTTTGTACTGTGATGGTTTGTTATGATCATGGGGGAAGCATGTTTTACATTTAATGCTGTAAAACGTGATAATCCATTCACTGTCCTAAACAGAATTTTATATAGAATAATAGCACAGAGTACTTTTAAAGTGCTTTAGGATTAGTCAGCACATGATGATACTTTCAATATTGCATCTTGCATATTATTGCATTAGTTGCTGCTATTTGAAGAGTTGGACTTTATGATTCTTCTGAAATCAGTACAATGTGAATAAGAAAAGTTATGCCAATGGTTTGCTGTGCTGTTGACTATACACTGATTTTCCAGGCGGGTTTGAACATGAAACACGTCTATGCACTTGTTATCTAGATTTCCCACAACGGGAAGGGTAATTGTTTTGTTTCCACAGTTTTTCTTCAATCTCCACTGACTGTAGGAAATTGTGATGATTATGTAGTGGCTAAAACTCTGTTTTGACAATGTCACAACCCAGCAAGGGGCTGCAGGGGCTTTTAAGACTCTGCTCATATTCTACTGTGTGAAGAGACTGTCAAATCTGTGAGGCAGTTACGTTAACAGCTGAATCTGTAGCCACGCAAATGTTCCTGCTGTGTCCCCATGGTACCCTGTTAGGGGAGAGTGTGACCATTCATGGTGGTCTGAAGACCTGTGGGGATGTCTGGCAGACAGATTAGGGGAGCAGCCGTTTGACAGTGATGCTACAGTTATCAGAACCACTTTGGCCGGAGTGATTTATTACATAAGAACATGATAAATGCACATCTAAGCAAGCTAGGGCCTGGGTGGGAGCTAGCAGAAAGGAAAGGGGAAAGTATATGCATCTGTCAGTTTGGACCTGCGGGATAGAAGTGTCCCCACAGAGAAAAAAACAGAGGAACAACACAGAAGCTTTGATGAGAGAGAGAACGGTATCGTGCACCCTGCACCTCGGCTGTTGTAAATCAGCCTGTATGGGCCTCTTTGCCGTTTAGCTCATGCTCCTGTCTGTCTTATTCCCTGTACCCCTCTCACAGAAGACATTTTTAACTCCTATCGAAAAGTTTATCATGTATTTGTGGCCACTGTTAGCCTGTAAAAAACATTCTAAATAAGTTTTCCTTGACCTGATTTCAACTCTCTGTTAGTTTGAGAACAGGCATTCATCTTAATTAATTATTTCAGAGCCACTGGGATAGTGTACAGTCTATTCCACCACTGCTTATTGTGACTCTCTGTTGTGACAGCCATAGTATATACAATCAATACATATATCAACAGTGGTCTAAGTGGGTCAACAGAGGAAGATAATACATCTTTCAGAGAGCTGCAGTAGCCACATGAGAGTTTATGGAAAACAAAGAGCTATTGTAATAGATTTTGCTCAAGTTATTCGTGTCATTGTTTATACCTTGGAAAGGAAATTAAGTTATGAATGGAAGTTTCATTTTTATACGCAGACAAGCACACACAGACGCATACATCCATATCTGCTACGCCTCAGAGTGAGTCACCTGTCACTTTGGAGGTGCTGGCTATGCATGATTTGTGTGGTCAGGCTGCTGTATAAATCCCCATGGTCTCTAGCGACAGTAATTCAACACAGTGTATATTTTCCATAAATAATTTGCTGCTCATTGATTTCCAATGCAGCAGGAGAAATATGCTGGATCCACCTCAAGAGGATGTGGATGTACTGTATCTGGTGCTCACTTTTGTGGCCAGAGTTGTGACAGCTAGAAATGTTGTGATTACAAGATCTAAATTTATCGTCCTTTGGGTGTTCTCTGGTCAGCCATGAGGACATGAAACACAGCTTGGTCTACACTGATGCCAGCATTGGCTATTGGAGTGATATTTTTGTGTTTGGATTTTGGAAACAACTTATGGGAGACAACCAAAGAGACCGCGCTCACAATCCTGAATCAGACACCTGAGTCAGGATTATGTCTTTATTAACATGTTAACATTTGTATATGTTTTTTTTTTTAATTAATGTCTCTTTGCAATTCTCCTCTTGCCAGTACTAGTAAAGCTGGTATTCAGATACAGAAATGCAAAGTGAAACTCTAATGTTAAATTGTTGCTACAGGCAAAGGTGTTGTAATCAAATAAAATTTAGGAAGTCCAATGTGACTGATACCTCCCTGAGTTTGAAAACATAAGAGGAACCAAAAAACTGACAATTCTGTATTACAGCCTGTTTCTATTAAAGCCACAATATACAAATTTTGAGACCCACGCTAACTGTAACATGAGACTTGTCGAGGTATGGAACTGATCTTTACAAAAATATATAGCATGCAAAAAAAAGTTACACACAATAGCTTTGGCTGTCTGTCAAGGTTACGCAGTCTGAGGCATTAAAATGAAAAAATTAGAAATTAAATCTTAAAGTTCTATTAAAATAAAAACACCATCACAGTGTGGACACATGTTCAAAATGGCACCCAACACATATTCACTTTAATGAGAGAAAGAGAACGAAGACAGAGGAAAAGTTAGCAATCAGCGCCTTATAGATCAAAATAGTGGATAACCAGCTCCAGTAAAATTATCATCATCAGTCTGTTTATTGGAGACTGTCCTCCTGTGAATTATGAGAGACTGTCTGTAGGAGTATAAATGCAGTTTATGTTTGGTTGATTTTAGTAATTGAAGTTCATAGGTAAAACTGTACATTACATGGTTCACAGTCTTAAAACAAGTGGAAGAAATGTTTACAATATTCAATAATTTCATTGTTTGATTTACTGAATGTAAAATGTTTTTGGATTATTTTAAATTGCATTATATTAGAAAGAGACTCATCATTTTGTACTAAATAAGTACTTTTACTCTGATAGTCTAGAGGGAGGGGAAGTCACAATGGTCTCTGTCTCTCTCTCTTTTTAGAATCCTGAATTTTAATCACTGTTCTGTATGAATATATATATGATGTGTCTAAGTAAACCTAAAGGATTTTACAGAGTGGTCCTGTAGATTTGGGGATGTGGAAAGAGTGACCTGGGAGCATCAAGCTAAGGCTTGATTTTTGGCAACTGTTCATTTTTGTACTGCTCATGAAAAACGACAAAAGATGGTGACTAGCAGCAGTTCGCATGGGAGGCAGGGTTCAAGTGCAGTGCGAAACAACTTTTACAGCTGTCGTTGCAACAGTCAAGTTAAGTGGTGACTGCTACTCTATATAGTGCCTAACTCTAATCTAACCTACCCCTGATGTTTTTTATGCCTAACTCTAAACCAACCACAGTGTGTGCAGATTTCAAATTCCCAAAACAAAAGTCAAACTGGCGCCATTTTAGGTCCATTGTAAATAACAACTGCACTTTTGATTCAAGGGTGCCCCCCTCTTACGTGGCTTTACGTTCAACAAATGGGTACAGTTGGAGGACTAACCCTAATGTTGGAGGACATTCACACTGGTATGTCAACTATAAATATGTAACACTTCTTTCAAATAAAGTATTTCTGTACTTGATCTTAAACTCTACTCTGCATGGAATGCAAACATCAATTAATTATCATGACAATAATGCAAAGAGCCATATGAATTTAACACATAGAATTAACATAAAAGGGTTTGTTTTTGATGTCTGTAGATAAATTGACTAAAATTATTGGTTTTACCTTTTACAGGATGTATATTGAGGAGCAACCAGTCTGAAAGAAATATATTGTCGCTGACACATTGAATCTTCATAATCAGTACAAACTCTTTAGACCTCACTGGTTCTTGCTCAACTTTTAATCTGAGCTGGAATTGCTAAAACTAAAACTGATCTTATGCTTATGGCAAATATCGCTGCCTATCATAGTCGTGGGATTGTCAAAATGAAGCTCTGAGGAGAATTAATAATTAATTAAGAAGTAAGTGACCAATGTGTGAATTTAAAAGAGCTGTGGCTTTAATAGACTAATGAAAGCCCCATTGTTCCATGACTAAATAAGATTTTATGCTGTAGGAAGGGGACCTATGCAAATTTCGTTGCTGCATTCTGATAAATGTGGTCATACACCCATAAAGGCACCAAAGTAGAGAATTAACAAAATACAAATACTCTGTTACTGTTGTTGTTTATTTAGAATATAGCTTTTCAAAAAGAACATTGTTCCTTATTAAAAGCTAATTCAAGGAATACTCTTAAACTACCACCAAAGGATGAAGCTCCCTCCCAGACGGGCACCTAACATCAGTCTGCGACTGCTGTTAGGTGATTTGGTGCGGCCATTTTGTTGTAGTGTCAACTTCTGACTGATCAAGTTGTTGATTGCGGTGTTTGCTAGCACCTCACAGAGGGAAGGCAGGAATTGATGAGGCTTAATTGGTCTGTCTCTTGTCATCTCTCATTAGTTCCTCATTTAACACTATCTGATGGTGTGAGTCTATTGCACCTACAGGGTCATGTGTATTGTGTGTGTGTGTGTGTTTTTGAGGGAGAGGAAGAACATTATAGTGTGTCTAAAACAGGAGATGTATGTGCCGGTGAGAGCCAGAGAAGGTGTGAGCGAGTTATTAAATCCAAGTGTTATATTGGGGTGTGGCAGTGATTCTTTTGTGATCAATAGGGAGAAATCCCACAGGAGGAAAGCGTGATCTTTTCAACCTTTTTCCACTAAGGACCTATGTTCAACCTTTTTTTCCCAACACACCGCTGGCTTGTGTTGGACCCTTTTGTATGTCACACAAAACAGTGTGTTACAGAGGTTTCTTTATGTTAAGCCTGCATAGTGTATCATAACATGTCAGAACCCCCACTTAAATTCACTTACAATCTTATGTATTCACATTCTTAACAGACTCTAGTCAAGTGTTTACTGTATTAAAGGTCAGAGTAAAATCTGGTAGCAATGTTTCCATTTGTATGGCAGACATTGTTACACTCCCAGAAGAATTGTATTTCAATTCCTGGACAGAATTAAAAGATCACATTTCAGAAAAGTTCAACAGAGTCTGTTTTTACCTCTTGGCAAAAGGCTTTCATGATTGCAAAAGAGTTTATTCTCAAGAACAGAATTTCCTGTACATTTAGGGTTGATGAGTACTTGAAAGATCATGTTCTCTCATGTCTGCTTTGAAACCATCCTTCAGAGACTGTAGTGTCTGATTACTTATTCACTGAGCAGACTAAGGGCATGATTATAATAATTAATGATTATCACCGTTTTTGTCTTGCATCTTGTCATGTTATACGACAAACACGCTGTCAAAACTGCTTGGTGAAGATGATGCTATTTTGTTTGCATAAATTAACATGTGTGGCTATCAATACCTCCCATCATGCTTTGCCCTCTGAGTGACAGCTGTTAAGACGCCTTCGACGTGGTAGTGAGAATTGGTGTGGACGTGGCGGCGAGCTGTGGAATTCGCCACTGCGGCTCACTGATGGCTCTCCAAGGGCTTGGGTGTCACTTCGGTGACGGCCTAAGAGCCATTAATTTTAGCCTCTGGAGTGTCTGTCGAAACAAGATCCTACACCCCCTCTTCCTAACAGCGAGGCTCCTAAATATACATTTATTTTCAGAGGGAGCACCCCTCGTCAGGATATGATGGATGTCAGCTAATCGGATGGTGTGCGAGTGTATGTCTACAGTCATGTCCCTCTACAATGGTTGTGTGGCTGTTGTAAATCTCCGCAAGGGCGATTTGTTGGGGTCTTGTCTTTGGTAAGGATCTTAGAGATATGATACCCTGTGCTGTTGCTGCCTGAGTGAGTCTATCTTAAGACTCCACATGGAGGTCTGGCATTCAACTAAGTCTCTGTGGGTTTAGGGGCAGGCAGCAGGAGGGCTGCCAGTGGCCGACAGTTACTCCAAGAAACACTCACCATGTGCCTCTCATCTATTCTTGCCTCTGAATGGCGTAGACCCACGCACGTAAGCAGTCTTCTCACTAAGCTTTGACGCTGTGCAAAAATTACCCCTGGCATTAATAGGCTGATCTTGGTGTTTGCCTGGTCATAGCTACCATTACAATATTTGTAGTTAGACTATTTGTTACCAGGACAAATCTGATATGTCTACTTGCAGGTGTATGTCTCTTAATTAATAACTTAATTATATATATGCCTGAATGAACATGCTCACGGTTGTACGAAGCTCACATTTATTATAGAGACATCTCGCATCAGCCTTCTTTCTGGTCCTTACCTTTAACAGTTCTTCTCTGACAGGCTGCTTCTCCCTGCGCCTAGGCCCTGGGTACTGGTTGGGTGGGAGGATAAGCAGGACTGCTGCTCCCGGCTCCATGGGGGGAGATCCTGGCAGCTCCTGGGGCACACCAGATGGTTGAGGTGCAGGATAGGGCTTCCTGGCCTGGCTGTCTTTGACCTGAAGTGGTGGGGGAGAAGAAAAGGACTGCTGTGAAACCACACACTGACTTTTGCTCTATCGTTTTCCCTCCATCCTTCCCTCCCTCCACCCTGTAAACACAGACATGGACAGCAGAATTTACAAGCGAGATTGAACTACTAATTGAAAGTAGTTCTGTGATAATGCTGGTGCTAACATGACACAAATAGATTGGTATGATAATATCTCCAATTACAGTGTTTCTCACTTTCGCATCGAGACTCTAATTTCATAAACAATACACAAACAATCCGACAGTGCTATTCTAGGCCAAGGCCTTATTTTCATCTCATATCTATATGACTAAACCTTCCTAACCCCAAGGTCTGCTGTGAGATGCACCATTAAATGTTAGATGGAGGGAGAAGGAAAGAATAGAAGAGAGAGAGATGGAGGTGGGGGTAGGTGGTGTTGTTTAAGTGAAGAGCTTGGCGTGTCCTGAAGGATCTAATAAGAAGGTTGAAGCCTGATAAGGATAAGCTGTCCCTCTGGCTTTAGGGAACCTTGTTTTCACTCCCCTCCTCCTCTACCCTTCTCCTCTACTTTTCAAGATGTACCATTCTAAAAACAGGGGGAGCAAAGAGAATGAGCAAAGAAAACGTGCACATGTTGAACAAGAGAAGAGAGAAAAATGAAAAAGTGTAGAGACAGTGTCAAACTGGTAAGCGGAAGGTGAACAGGCAAAAGGGGAAGAGGAGAAAGAGTGAAGATGAAGGCTTGTAGGATAAGATTTGAGAGGACAATATAGAAAGGTTAGAGGTATAGAGAGACAAGGGGAAGAAAGGGGACAAAGAATATGAGGGAGACAGACGACAGACCATTACATGGGAAAAGAGAGGGTGCAAATCTGGAAAATAAAGAACAGGTCAAGAAAAAGAAGAAGGAAAAGAACACAAACTAATGAAGCGATAGAGGAGCTGGACAAAAGAGATGAGAAGAGGGCGAGAGGAAGTTGAGAGGACAGAGAGCTTATTTATGGGCTGAAAGGGGCCTGCTGGTGTGTCAGAGCTTTTCAAATCCCACCCCCTCCCTTGGGGAAAAAGGAGAGAAAGGAGAGAGTAGAGACATTGACCTTGCATTATTTATGCGTAGTGCTATTGGCCCAGGCAGACGCTGCTTCCCATTGTGTCTTTATAATGAAGAACCGCTATGAAGCTAAGGAAGAGGAAACACTACCAGGAGGGCAGTGTGTGTGTTGTTAGTAGTGTGCGTGCGTGTGTGTGTGTGTGTGTGTGTTTTAGAGGTAGGAGGTCATTACAGTGTAGTGTGCTGACAGTTTAGCGAACAAGGATCCAGGGCACATGGAAACCCCTCCTGTACGTAGTTGGCAGGTAAAGCACACACATCTGTAGCATGTGTGATACAGAGCTGTATCTGTGAGTTAGCAGTGTGAGTGAAAGGAAAGGGGAGAGCAGAGAGGGTGTTACACTCTCTGTGTTCTATTGTCCACATCAGAAGCAAAGCGAAGGTGATGCACGGTTTCTGTTAAAACAAACCAAACATTTGATGCTTGCACCCCATCGCATACGTTTTTTAAATTTTATTTTTGTTATTATATCATACCTCTCTAGCTTATAGTGTGCCTTTGACTCCATCCCAAACAGTCCTGAACCTGTTACCCGGACAGATCTTCCTGTTAAATTGAGCCTTTAAAAACCTGAGGTTGAAAACCATAGTGAAAACTGTTATTTGTCAAAAATGAATTAAAATCAATTTAATATTAAAATCCATTTACTTGTTTTTTATCCTGGGAATTTTGGACTCTGTTTTTCTCTTCAAACTACTAAAAACATACAGTCTGTGTACTGCTCATACAGACTGTACTGATTCATTCAGCTTTTATTTATATAAAGTGATCCAATTAGGGTCGTTCACTTTCATTTGTATGAGTAGACATAGTAAAAGAAAAGAAAACAAACTGCTACACACTAATCTGTCCTCATCATTAACACGTCTACATCAAATAACACTCACAGAGGAGTATAATGACCAGGGAGATTGGGTACAGGGTTTCAAGTTCACCCGTCTAAGAGATCAGTAGCAACTATGATACTCCATTCAAATCCAGCGCCTCCCACTTATCTTTCACCCCCCCACCACCACCCATTTGTATAATAGTACTGTCAGTTTCAAATTTAATTACATACAACTTGACATACATAGTCCTTACCCTGTCATTACCCTGTCTTGGTCCACCCACTCATCATAGATCCACATCCACACACTCCTGAGAACTGAAAGGAACCTGCCTCCTGCCTCCTGGTTATGATAGTGGATGTCGTCTATGTGTAAGTCTGTTTATGTGCGTGTGTGTGCCCCTCTCTATTTCTCTCTGTGCCTGGGATGTGGTGATTTGTATGGCATGTTAGTCACACCCTGTGTTATCAGCATCTCTGTGATGAGCATAAGCATAGCCTGAGGGGACTAGGGGTAGAGTCACAGATGGTACAGTGTCAGGGTCCCTGTGTGGCTTAGAGGATGAGGAGTAGCTCTTATCCCATCTCCCAAGTCCTGTCACCCTGCACTCTGGCACTGCCACGGCGCCGTCATTCCTCAAACAGGGCAAAGGCCGAGCTCGTCTCACCTCGTGGCTAGTGACCCATGTCGCACCTTCGTTTTTTTTTTTTTTTAACCAGCCTGCTGAATATGGGAATCGATGCTTCCCAGAAAACCTGACCTAATCCTGTTATCCTTTTCCTTCAACAACCTGGAAGGGACAAGAGGCGGGATCCCAAACGTCAGCAGCCAGGAGAGCCGTGCAGAGCCTGCCCCTATCGCTGTGAAAGCGGGCTTAGCTGAAACACAATAGGTGTGTAATTTCAGTTTTTTGTTAAGCCAAAATCCAATCACATACATGACTGCAAGATCACAGAGAAACACAACAGGAGAAGGGGCCTCGGAGGTGGAGGTGTCTCTACCTCACACAAATAATCCCCACACAACTGAGACGCCATTGATGACAGCCTGTTAACTAACTTACCTTCAGCAGAGATTAGCCCGGCTCTCTGTGCTAGATCTTCACAGTGCAAAGATGTGCTGACACTTGAATCCTTTCTGGTAGTTTTTGGATTTGATGGAAAAGCAAACGATGTCTCAGATATATATACACTTTATAATCAAATTTATGAAATTCACAGTAAGAAAAAAAGAGCAAATACTGTTTCCAGCAGGTTGTGTTGTTTTTGCATATAATGCTGTCTTGTCATCTCTCTAATTACAACTATTATGCAAAACCAGTTCCGAATGAGAGGGCATGGTTTTAATCTCATCATATTCATCTCATAAATGCTTGCATAAGAAATTTTAAAATTAATAGTATAAAGTCTATTGTCTTCTCCTGAGAGTGGCTGTAGCACAAATGAAGATTTGTGATAGTTTGCAGTTTTGTTTTGCCTCTTGTTTTTGCAGATGATAAATGAAATTAATACATGCATTTAATATTTGAAATGCTGAGATGAATAATGTATGACTCCACAGCAGATTAAAAGTTAAAAAAAAAAGAAAAGAAAAAAGAAAACTCGGAAAAAACAAGAAAGTCAGTAATTACCAGTACGCAAATTCAGGACAAGCCAAAATGAATTTTTAACTGCTCAGGCCCATTGGTCTCTGTGTTCTAGTTTGCATGTTGGGAGCTGTTGAATTAATGGTGTGCATTTTGACCCCATTCCACCAAATACAGTCTGAGAGTTTTCCTTTGAAGCTGACTTACAGCACAAACATAAAGCCTAATGCATCTATTCAGGAAGTCTAATGAACGCAATACCTTAATAACACGTCATGCTAATCCATGCTTGCTCACAACAGACAGACATGATCATTACCATCATCATAATTATTATTCATGTAAGGCAATTAATGTTGCTGGTACCTCTATTCTGATGACTTCATAAGCGTGGTGTCAGGGCAGCAATGGACACATTCAAAACATAACTAGCAGATGTTTACCCACCAGATATACGTATTTTTGATGTTGCTGTTGCATCACATAACAACATTTAACCAGATAACTTGGATTACAGGGAATTGTTTCCAGCATCATGGTCTTAATAGATAGATTAAACGAAACATTTAATCAATAGAACTATGTCATATTGCTCTAGTATATGCAGCTGTGTTCTTCCTAAATTAAATAAGCAAAGCATTTATTTCTAATTTCGTTGTCTAAACACGTAATGCTAATTCTGTCGTTCATACACAATTACCCATAACAGTAAATAATGTGGCCTGACTGGCTAAATTCCTTGAAATGTCTAGTCAGTTGTGGCACAGAGTGAAGTTCCCAGTCAAAATAAGAAGCGAACTAAAAGCAAGATAAACAACCCGACCAACCTGTTTTCACTTATGAAACATATTTGTGGCCATTTACACTGATTTTCGGCACATGGAAAAGTAGCACACTCAGGCATATGCGAAATAAAACATAAGAGCCTCTCTTGTTGAAATGTCATTTTTTTCCACGCAATTTAAGTTCTGTAAAACGCAGACAAAATGCATTTGACCACATATTAATAGATTTCCTTAGCTAATAGACACATGGAACCTATATGATTCCTACAAAACCTCACTCGAATTGTTGCTATTCATGCTGACAGATACAATTTTGAGATGGCTCCTGCTTTAAAAGTCACATAGTACGTGCGAAATATCTAAAATGAAAAATGTGGTGATGATGACATATATTCAGACAGGATATACCAGGTGCAGTAGGAGCTTTATTTTGAAAGGGTAATGGGTAATGTGTGCTATTATGTATTGGACAAATGGTGGTAATTACTGCAGTGCACAGTAGAGAAGATATATTTGCATTGCCTACCTATCACAGTAAACTGGAAAGTCTCATCCTCAGGCCAATGCTCATATGAGTTCTTGATGTGCTGTAGATGAGATCGAAACACAGCTCGCGATAAAGGGATTGTGTGTTCTGTAACTGTAAATTATTAGTCTTTAAAATGCCAGGAGCTGTCTTTCTAGCATCCCTTCTCTCTGCATCAGCAGCTAGTTGATTTTTTTTTATAGTTTTCAAGGCCAGAGAAGAGCCTAATTCCACCAAATGTCGAGCAAAAGAAAAACGCCACCCACTAAAGATATTTTCATCCAGAGAAATGAAATATTAAACATGTTCATTATACCCTCAATTTGCAGTTATTTCTCATTGCACACTGCCATTTTCCCATTTTCCCTGTTCTGTTATTGGCACGGCGCTCAGGGCCTTGAGAGAAATCTCTCTTTTATTATTTAAATCCATGCACGGGGGCTGAGCCAGGCGAATCATCTCATGTCTGCTAGCCCACTCCCTAATTCTGATTGGCAGCTTGATACACACTCAGCGGATGGAGAGGGTGATAATTCCTGTGACAAAGAAAAAAAATATCTCCTCCCCTTTATGTTTTTATTGGTAATGGGGAATATGGAGTTCACACACAATAAAAGTAGTCTTAATAATTGGAAGTGGCAATGGACTGTGTCCGCAAGACTGTAGGGCTGTCAGTGCAGCGATGTAAATTTCTTTGACATGTTTTTTCCTGGCTAAAACTTTAATGTCGTGGGTGTGACCAATTGGATGCAAATGTTGTTTTTATCCTTCACCAATGAGATGACCTCTGTCATTTCCCCAGGGAAATCTAGCTTTTAAAAGTGCTTGATAGCTGTAACTCCACACACAGACACAGACAAACATACACACACAAACAAACTTATGTACTGTATGGACAAACAAACACATATCGACACAGGCTTGTATATAACAAGGTTGCTGTTACAAGCACACATGTGCTACAGTAAGTGTGTTTGTCAGGAATGCAAATTAAACACACACACACACACACACACACACACAAACACGCACACAAACATACAGTAGGTTTTCACACCACAACCATCAACGGACTCAAATCCTTGCCATCCTCCTCACTCACTCAACAATTCTTGACTAATAAATTCAACATGTGGCTGTACGCTGTGCCTTCCTGTTCTAAAACAGACAGCTGATTACAATGAAAGCTGTCTTTCATTGCAAGTATAATGATTTTGAACACAGAAGGTGGGCACAGCAATTTCTCTGTCAGCCTGTTATAACCTTTGACGGCACCGAGGGGCCACAGAACTAATCCAGCTTACAGATATCCACACCCAAAATGCAAGAACACACAGCACAGTTTTCTGGGTACATGTTATGTGTGTGCTGTTCTATGTGCGTGTCATGTGGATAATTCTGCATGCGAAGGCCAGCTTTAATATTGGTCTGGAATAACAGGCTCTTTTGTACATTGTGAGTCAGGCAGCATCTGAGACCAATAAAATAGTCGCCCTTGGGTCACTGCTTGAAGGATGAAGGAAGAAGATATAATCATACACAGAGGACACAACACCTTTTTTGTGCTTTCTCCGCATATTTGGGTGCAGAGAAAGTGCGGGTCCTTCACAAGTTTAATATTTTCACAGTGTGACCTTTTGTCACTAATAGAGTGGCTCGCCAATAAGCGTATATTGTATCTTTAGGGGGTGCAGCCATTTTAGTGCAGCAATTGGCTGTAGAAAGAGGAGGAAGACTAGCTCTACGGAAGACACATGGTGTTAAGGCGGATACAGACAGGAAACACGTGTGTGCTTATGGGCTAGGATGGGTGTTTGCATGTGCACGATTGTGTGTTCGTGCGTGATACTGTGACTGTGTGAGAGAATTTGTGTATACGTGTCCGTGTGTGTAAGTGTTTTGTGCAATATATCTCATAATGACATTTGGAATGTCTCTGGAAAATGAAGCCTAAGCCAAGGAGGTTGACAGTTAAAAACCACAAACTGGAGTTAAGCCTCAGCATTGCAGTGAACCATATGCTAAACCCATGTCATGCCCAACTCAGAAGATCCTGCAGCAGCCATTGACTAAAGCCTTGAGATAAACATTGGAGGAAAAACAATTTTAGGCTTTTTTGGACAATTTGTTTGATAGAGGCACTAGTTTTTAGTTTGTGGAGATGAACTGGGTTCAGTTTCCTTTATATGTTGCCATGTGTGTCTTAGTAGCAATGATGTCTCATTATCTTCTATTAGGCCCATGTGCAGATGTGCTCCTGACTGATGTTTTGCAGGTTACAGTATCCCTTGTGGCTTTCCTTTCAGTGATGTAATGGATCCATAACTGCCTCCACCCCTCAGTCTTACAGGCCGTGTGATTGGTCAGCAGGGACTGTAGCGTGTGCTACTAGCACCTGTTGTGAGTGACTCCAGCAGTCTGAGACAAGCACTTTATCCCCTGTCTCCCCAACAATCATTATAGCCAGCTTAGTGGGTTATTATAGTGCAGCCTTAGCACGTTTACACTGACTGCCAGATATTTTTGTGGGTGTATGCTTCATCTGCTTCTTGATGCTATTTTCTTCAACAGTTTTCATACCCCAGGTTGCAAAGACAACTTCTCTTTATTTAGGGCAGGTAATAATTAGAGCAGACGGGTTGTTTGATTTCTACCTTGATAACACCTTCAGAATGTTGTCAGAGAGTGTAAACACATACCCGCTCTTAGTTTGGCTCCTTTCATTTGAATCATTTGTTCTTTGTCTCTTTTTGAAAAACAGGTTGTTGTGGTGTTTGTATGTGTTTGTGTTTTTGTATGTGTGTGTGTGTGTGTGTGTGTGCCAGTCTGATTGATGGTGTCAGTATGTGTCTATGGCTGTGTATTGTATTTTGTATGTCAGTGTTCCTCTGTGGTCGTGTGGCTTTTTTTTTCACAAGTGCGTGCGAGTGTTTGTGTGTGTATGTGTGATGCATAGAGGTTAGGTTTTTTGATCTTAGTTCGGAGACGTGAGTTGCCCTGGGCTGTGAGGCTCATTAGGTATGTACTCCTCTGAATGCGAAAGTATTTGTTAAACCACATGACAAGAATACCTCTCTGCTGCAACAGATGTGCTGTAATTAGAGAGGGCTTAAGTTGTCTTAGTGCTGTGTGGAAAGTCATCACCAGCTGATAAGTTTACAACAGTGCCCTACCCCTCGCTCATATGTGCACACACACACACACACACACACACACACATTATGTGCAAAGCCAATCAGTCAGACAAAAGCCACATATATAAACACACATCTGATAAAGGAATCATAAATAACATTTAAGACACACGCACACAGTCTGGTTCTCATAACGTTAAGGGACATTGATTTACATTCATTTCCTGGGGACGTACACTAACTCTTGCCATATTCTTGCCTAACCCTTGCCCTTACCCTAACCTAATCCCAGACATACCATAATCTTGAACCAAGTCATCACAGTTGAATTCATACTTACGGGCCCAAATTATAAAACCTTGTACACATACGCAGACATACACACAAAATGTTGCACTGGTGTAAAACTGACACAAATGATTAGGGATTTAATTTACACAGTATACACAGACCTATTACCTGTCCATCTTGTAATGCTATGTAGCAAAATAGGATTAGATAACACCAATATTTTTTATAATAACAATTGACACCTTAAAGACACAGCATATTGTACAGTGAGTATCTTTAAACTGAGATTTAAAAAAAATAAATAAATAAAGAGTGCTCTATATTTCAACAGATAAATAAATTAATTATGAATGCAAAGTGTACACACGGATCCTTTTTATATACTCACAATATTTACTGTAAACCGTTTTATGGCATTTTATGGCTGAAGTCATATGTTAACCTAATGCTCGGGTCTTTGGCTGTGGAGATAAAGAGGGCAACTGATCAGAGCTATTATCCATTCTGCAGTGAATCAGGAAGATAATGGCCTATCTGTCAGCATGGGGCCTCCATAAAGTCATTAACACCTTTTGTTGTTCCCCTCCTCTTCTCCAAACGTGCTGGGCAGTTCAAAAAGGCAAACGAGGCAATCTGTTAGCTTCACTTAGACCCTTCATTCCCCTGGCTCTCAGCGCCTGCACACACACTGACAAGCAGACACACTGCTATGAGCAACATAAATGATTTGTTCAGATCTACTGTCATCTACCTTGATCCAGCCAAAACATATTTGCGATGTATTCCAGGTTATACCTGGCAGTACATCTCGAAAGCATCTGCAACGACAAATTGTAACTGTAGTCCATATATTCCTACTACTTGCATAACATATAAAAATAACGTACCTGAGGACCTAATGTTTACATGTAGCGCAGGTACCCTCATTGCATTCACAACTACTTTTTTAAGTATATACTGCAGATGTGATCAGGATTAATTTCAACTCTAAGCAGAGATACAGATACACACTGTTAAACTTATTAAATACCTCAGTTTTAATAAACTGCAGCGATTTTAGCAACTGAACGGACCTTTTTACTATTTAACTCCATTTGAACCAGACCTCTGATTGGCCTACAGGGGAACTTAGAGAAATTCACATGGATACACATACATATGCACTTTTTCTGATGTAAAAAGCCTTCATTGTCCTTTTCAGTTTTTAAGCAGCCAAATTAGAAGTGATGAAAGAGTCATCATCATCTCTGAGATCTGGCCGTGAACCAGAGCTTTGGACAGTCTTCATCTCTCTCTCAACTTCTCCACTTAACCGTTCACTTCTTTCCTCCACTCCCCTGTACCAGTATCATCCCTCCTCCTCCTCCGATAACAGCAGCCCCCAGTGGATCCTTCCTTCACTTCCCATTCCTCTCTTTCTTCCCTCTCTTTCTTCCTTTCTCTGTCTGTGTTGCCTATGGCAAATTGGCAAATTGTGTTTAACTAACGTGGGTACATGTGTTAAGAGGGGATCAATTGTTTGTTTAACAGGGTGCCTCTATTAGACTGGGAGGGTGTAATTAGTGGTGAGGCCTTTTCTTAATACAGGCTACATCAGTGAGGCAGAGGGAGGTGTGCAGTCTGTCCAATCAATGCCAAATTGTAAGGAAGGATCAGCTGCAGTTTGGTCTAGGGAAATAAAATTTATGATTAATCTCATTGGGTAGGTGGAGGCTCAGCATCCAGTGAAGTTGTCCTCGGTGTCCTACTGTGCCTCCTTAGTTGCTAGCCTAAAGCCAAAATCAACTATTCATAATGAACCTGCACTGGGCACGGATAAAAACACCATAATATCTGGTTATTCCCACTGCCGTTTTACTCATTTGCTTTGTTCAGATCAAAAGCTCTCTTTGAAACAACTCGTACCTACTGTGGGTGAGGGTCCATTCATTTGGCAGCTAGTCAGATCAGCCAGCCGTGCCAAGAAATTGCAGACAACAGAGAAACAAAGCACATTCTGCCCAAACGCCCTCACAAACTCAAGCAACAATCACACGCATATGGAATAATTAACAAAGTAAATGGGGTACACTTGAAGAAACATTGCTCACTATTTTGTTAATCAAACAATCCAGGTGGGGGAAACAGACACATGTCTGCTTTTATTTTTCACAACAGTGTACTATTTTTGTGTATGATTTCATAATCAACTGTTAAAGAGAACGCCTATTGGCAACTCTCCTCGACAGTATGTCAGTATGTGGCATGGTCTGATCCTACTAGATACTAGGTGGTTAGCAGCTGAACAACCTGAGTGAATCTGTTTAAATGTTCAAGAACTCATTTTCTAGTCACTTATGTTTAGTGATTTTCGTTCTGCCTGCCACTGGATGTAAGCCATTTTGTAAAAGTACACTTGGTTACAGGACATATTTTTAATTTATTCATTCTTTTATTTATTGCTGAGTATGAATGTTATCAATATTTTTTTTAAAAGAATTTTAGAGATTTTAGTTTAGTTATAAATGTTTGGTAGTGTGAATCCTTTTTTGGACAAATTAGAACAATTTCGGCCTCTCTTTCTCTCTAAAGAAAGATTATCAAGAGCAGGGTTATGCACAGGCATAGGATCTGCTTAGGGTGCCCCCAGATGGAGAGGCATCAAAACAAGATTTTTATTTTGTTTTGCATTTGCCTCTGATTTTTTTCTTAAGGTCTGTTACTAATGTCCGGTGTACCACTTACACCCCACTTGTTAAAATGTATTTGATAAGACATGGACTAAACACCAAAGAGAAGAGTACAGACAGTAGTAGTAGAAAACTGCAGTGGATGCTGTCTTTACACAACTTGCCCCTTTGTGACTTGTTAGATGCGATGGCTCATTAACTCACACTATGTAAGAACAACATACAAGTAACCGTACATTCATTCATTCATTGACACATGCTTTCATACATTTGTTGCAAAAGTTGTATTGCGATGAAAAGGAAAAACACTCATTTTTGATGTAGTAATTGTATCTTATAAGTGACAAATGACTAATGGATAATCTGGAGGAAGTGTGAAACAAAAAACTGTAAAGCTCCCAGCTTGATGGACATTGCAGAAAATGCATCGATACAAGGCCTATACTGTTCAGACGTCCCTACACTCAAGGGACAAAGAACATGATCTACATCAATATAAATCATAGTCATGATACCGATAATCAACTTGAGTCATGGAATTAGTGAGTCGATAGGTTTGGCGAAACAAACAAAGCCTAGAATAATCAACTATTAGACTCCCCTCGACGCTGCCCCCAGACAGATAATGTAGGTGATGTTTGCTGCTGGAATTACACTTGTCCATATCACCCCACTGTGATCACAATGACATGCTTTATCTATATAAAATAGTGAATATGGTCACATCAGTATAATGCAGAATAGGGTGTGAACATAAAAATGTTTAAATATTATACATAAAATATATTATTAGAAATATATTTCAAAAAGAAATATTCTAATGTCCTACCTATGGCTCCAAAATGTCGAGAAATGGCATAGTTCATGAGCAAGTCACCCAGACTAACTGTATACTCCAGAGAAAATTGTATTTGGCAAGTTCTCCGACTGCTGTCAAACATGGTGCTGCAGGCAATTACAAGTATACTCACTGTGACTCCGGTTATCTTCATTAAATGGCATCCATGTCAGATCAAAGCATTCGTGAGACACAGCACGAGCAGATTCGACTCAAAAGTTCCCTTTAAAAACAAGAATAAACACAGATATACTTAAACTAGTATGGTAATATGAAAATAAAGCAAGGGAGGTACGCAAAACAAATCCTCTGATCCTGTTGCCTGGTTGTATGCAACAGTGAATCTGGGGCAGGGAATGAACTGATAGCCAACCCAAGGCTACACAATTGAAACCTGGTGTTGTTGTTCATAATTTTGCATAAGAAATCACACTAAAAACCTAAATATATACCAAAGTATTGTACTGTAGTGGTTGTTTTAACATTTGAATGATGAGTAAAAACGTATGTAACTAAGTAAACAGAAATAAAAAATATTGAGTTATACTGTATGGTATTATAGTATGTTAAAACCTGAGCGATTTCTGCACTTGTGATGAGGAGTTATTAAATGTCATAATGCGCCTTGGTCCAGCAATCAGCTCAACTCTTCGGCCGCCTGCATAACTTCTCCAATATGGTCGTGCAACTTATCTGTGGATGCTTGAGACTCATTGGATACTTCACCAGGGCGCGGTCTGAGTGTACATGCTATGCTAACTGGCAGCTGCAGCGTGGTGGCAGACATGGTGCTGAGTGACTGACAGTCTCAGACACCGCATGCCAGCTGATCCTGCCTCCTACCAACACCAGCCTGGCATTGACCACAATTGTTGTCACCCTTTAGTTCAAACACTAGCTAAATGATTGCAACTCAGCCAACTTTCTTCTGACACCAACCAGTTCACAGAGAGCTGGTTACGCTAACATAGGAACAGAGGCAGGGCACGGATGATCTGCGTATTACGTGACACAAGCAATTGCTCATTTAAGTCTTACTCTAAATCACCTCCAATGAAAATGCACAGTTATGTGTAGACCGAGAAAACTATGTAAGATAAGATTGCACAGTTGTACATTCAAACATCGACACACACTCACTGTGCCTGTTTGAATACAGTGTACTGAATAATAATGTGAAAAAATAAATGCATGAGTGTGGATAAATTGGTCCCACAACTATTTATTTGAAAGAGAACCTTGTGCAAATGGGGAAATGGGGCATTTCCATAGTAGGCATCAAACCACTTTTACTTTCATCACATTACCAATCTAAACAGCCCCGCCATTCTCTAACTAAGCAATAAGTGGCAGAGTGACATTCGAGTGGGGTCGCCCCTTTTCATCTATTGTTGCGGCTTTTGAAGTTCCTTTTCAGGTCATTAAGCTCCATTTCCCATTCACAGAGAGCTTGTGTGGCGGCCGTTTGAGCGCAACAATGGACCCTAATGACTTAACGCTTCTGTTTTCATTCTCTACCTCTCACCAACCCTGCCTCCCCCCTCCACCTCTTTACCCACTTCTCTATTCGCCCCCACAATCATCCCCTGCACCTCTTTAATGGTGGCTTGCATCCCTCATTTAGCTGCCCACGTTTTTTATGGGGACATTGTAATGAGCTGCAGCTGTGGGGTAAAATCTGGGTGTAATGTTAACCTAGGCCGAGGAGAGTGACCCAGAGGAGCTGAGGTCAACACATTGTGTTGGTGCCAGGCCTAGGGTCTATTAGAGGCTATAAAGGTTGCTATTAATGCTACAACATGCTGGAGCAACACACACACATTCACCCCTGGAGATAGAAAATTGTCAGTTCCCCCCTGATGAGCTCAGTGAATGGGCCCATCTCTGTTCTGTCACAAAGTGCTACTTAATTGGTGTGTGTAAGAGGGCTGATAAACTGTGGTGAAGTGAAGTGGCTATTACGCATTAGTGGTAACCAGTGGAGTTAAATACCCATCGTCATGTTTTCACTTATAGTGTCCTGACATGGCAGCAAAACAAATTTTGACCAAAACTGCTATAATTAAAACCCTGCTTGTGGACAAGGGGGCAAAGGGGTAAGATTTACAGAGATGTACAGAGACACTCACAATCATAGACCCACGCCACATAATCATAAACACAGAAATGTGACCTACTTTTGCATGTAACATGTACAGAGGCAAAGAGAGGGGAAAGAACACGTCCACACAAAAGCATAGTCATAGCACAGTGACTAATATGTGTACTCGTGACATCAAATAGGTGCGCAACTGTGGCTTTTCTCCAGCAGAGCCGGTCAGGGCACAGACAGTTTATCCTCTCCCCAGTACGAGTGGCAGGCAAAGCAGTAACCCGAGCTGAAAAAACAAAAGGCACAAAGCCAATCACCAAAATCAAACTGACCCCTGTCACTCTCTCTCTCTCTCTGCAACTGGCGTAATCTTAATTGAATCAGCCTTACAGAAAGATGTTGACACTGAGAGATTGCACAAACCTGGGAGGCCTTGGCAGGCCGAGGGAAGTGCCGGGGAAAAAAAGTTGGGAAAAAAAAAAGTCCCCACCTATTCATTAATGTTTTCCCCTGTGTTCCACTCCCCCATTTCTCACTGTCTCAGAGAGATAATGCTCCCCTTCCGCCCCCCAACAGCCAATTTGATCAGTCATTGTGGTCCACTGAGGAGGCCTCTAATTTTTCAACCATGTCCAGCTTATACAACAGGACAACGCACTGCCCATGCATCACCTACTGTTACAAGTAAAACACTCAGCACCACATCCAGCTGAACATGCTTAAACTAACTTAGCTGTCATTCAAACCTACTCATGCTGTATTTTTATCTGTTTTTGTCATCACAACAGTCCATCCTACTTGGTTGGTAACCACTATCATAATCAACCAATGGTGGCTTTATATGAACAAAAGAATACAATTTTTAAAAGTTTGTTTTTTTGAGAAGCAGTGATTGGCTGACTCATCCCCACGGGAACCATCCACCATGTTGCTCTCAACTTTGTCTTTATTGCTGCTCCACCATGTTGCTCTCACCATTGTCTAACCTTTCAGGGTCACTAATAATCACTTCCATACTAAGACGTATATCAAATAGAAATTACAACACTCATTCAATTGGTTATTTATACAGTTAAACATGAATTACAGTTTTTGCTTTCTTTGTGTATGCTACATTATATTTTTTTAATGCTATTGGACAGTACTGAATGTTTAATCTATGTTGAGACCTATGTTTTTCAATCTTTACTAATTATCATGTATTACACATTTTTTAAATGTATCTATGAGATATGTGATGTGTAACAAACTTTTTTCAATATATATATATTTTTAAAATCCCATTTCCAGAAACTTTGGTAGATAAGTAAAATATGAATTAAAAGAGAATGAGAGTTTCATATCATATTAAACATCTGTGTGATTTGAGGCTGTATAGTACAAAGTTTCCAAAGATGTGTTGAAAAATATTTTAGCAATATATGTCAAAATAGTTGGTAAATTGGGCAAAAAAAGAATGGGAAACATTTAGCTTTTCAAAAATTGGCCTCCTCAGGGTGTGATTGAAAACAGAGGCAAGAAAGTTGTACCATCCTTCTGTTTCTATGAAATGTGTTGCTACAAAATTCAAAATGAGCTGTTTTTAAACAATAATTTTCTGAGTTTCAACATTTCCTATGTTGTATTTGACCTATTTAGAAAGAAAAAATAATAATTTCAAATCATTGCATTACTGTGTCTCAATGTTTTGAGAAATTGGGTTTGTAAATCGGATGTCTTGGTTTTGACTATGACTTGGCAAATACCTTGGTTCTCTTATCAGTTTGATCCTCTGCCTTTTACAATGCTGTGTTTCTTGATTTTAAGAAATGAAATGGGATAGTAAACAGGAACGAATGTCAACATCAAGGTTATCCATGCAAGTGGAAATATCTACTAATGCAACAAGAAGTGACAGAGTTAGGAAACACCCTAGTCCTGGCATGGACAGATCTGCATATGAATGGCAGGCTGTTCCATGCAGGTGGCATGCGATAAGAGTCCTAATCTAGATGAAAGACCCCAGTGCAGGCCTCCCTTATTAGCTGTGATGAAGCCGGAGTGTGGGTAGAATGCTAATACCCAGATCTCCTTTCACTTCCAGCCCGGTTTCCAAGGCTGTCTCCCAGTTTTGCTGTAAGCAAACCATTGTAAACATGGCCAGGGCACATTGCCGGGTGGACTGCATCAAAAAGTGAGATGGCCAGCTTGGGATCTGCTGAAGGAAGAAAGGCTAGCAAATATAAGGCCTGTGTAGTGTGTGCCATCTGATTTGATCAGGACTGTCTCCACCACCATGTAGTGCCCATGTTCTGGACAAAAGCAGACACACCAGATTCCACCTTGGGGCATTAGTCATACATTATGTATGTGCATTATTCATACAATTATCGACAACACTTTTTACATTGGTGATTATTCATTCATTCATTCATTATTGCAGTCCTTGATTTGTTAGCATTAGATATATTGTTATTAATGTCAAGCCAATTGAAGTGTGTCTGTGTTCCCGGTGCTCTGTGTCTCATTGGTAATTCAGTGGGGTGGGGAGTTGGGGGGCTCCACACACTCACCAAGAAAAAAAAAAGACACCGAGATGCAAATATTTGCCAAAATTGTTTTGAGGGATTGGAGTCCCAGCACTGCTGCGATAGGAGCTGAGTAGGAGTACATCCTTTAGAGCAGAGCTCTAGCGTAGGATGCTAACAGGGCAGAGGCTGAGACATACCCTGGAGCACCTCTGATGCCAGGCAGTGTGTCTGGTAGCAAAGCTGGCTCCTGCTCTCTTTTCCCCGTCCTCCCTTCCTCACCTTCACCCTCACTCTAAGTACACATGCACACCCTCTCTCTCCCCCCTCTGCCCTGAATCTCTACAATCTTTTGATAGATCACATCCAAGAACATGGAGGGTAGGTCAATGCATCATTGCTAAGCTAAATAATTAATTCTGCGTGTGTACATAGTCTTAATTACAGTTAATTATTTATAGCCTCTACACCACTGGAACAGGGCTTCTTACACAATTGGGGAGTTGATTTTGACTGATTCGTAGTGTGCAATGACAGCAGGAGCTGAATAGTTTTGTTCCACAAAGAGGCATGAAAAATAATTTTTAACAAAATACTTATTAACAGCAGAATGTTTTGAAATATTTTTCAACATGTAAAAGTTGATCTATTGAGGTAATTACACAATAATGTAGATTAGTTTATTTAATTCATGTCCCATCTGCTGTATTGAAAACATATACAACAAGACATTGTGATTTAAACCATCAGCCTACACATTCAGGCTATTTATAGCTCCAGTTAACTCAGACATTGGTTAGCTAGACAGCTAAGAAACATACAAATTTTGACAGAGCTATGTGAGCCACCTCCCCTTCCTCGCAAGCTAAGCATAACTCAGTAATGCATTTCAGCTGTGGAGGTGTCCATAACCCCTGATTACTGGAACAGGTTTTTTAATAGACATAACATGCAACAAAAAGTAGGGATGGATGTCCGGATAGACTGTATTCTCTACGAGGCTACATGTAGCATAAAGGAGAAGGCTCCCAGGAATCGACAACCTCATCTGTGATGTGGTTGGACAACGGGATATGTATTAATGTAGCTAAGCTTGATTATTGGCTTAGTCAAGCAGCCAATGGTCTGTGCGTGGTTTTAAAGGAAACGAGACAGAGATAGAAAATCACACACGTTCCAGTGTCAGTGTCAGATTGCCTGGGTATTCCTCAAGTTTGATCCCCATTCAATAAACACTAAATCATGTACAATGCCAAAGCTCGGCCGTTTTGTCTGCGTAGCACATGAAAGCTGCTGACCTCTAAGTCAACTATTTAGTGAATCAACATTATCATTCCAAGCTCCTTTTCCCTAGCTGAAACATTAGCCCCTCTCAGGGCCGAGGCTTTCTGGGATGTTTCCAGTCTAGCCGCCAGCAGGGCTCGTCCGGGGACTGCTGGAGCCAACACAGCGATCCAGTTACCCTTCTGTGTGTTGCATTACAAAAAGAGCACATTTGGTTCTGCTAATCAGCTGTAATGTTATTGCCATCGATAAAGCGTGTGAAACATCATTCTTGAGAGATATTCCTCAAGTCATTTAGGATGGTAATTGACTTTTAAAGCAGTATGGGGCGTGGAGTGATACTACGGACCAGGTGGGCTGGATAGAAATATATCTATCATTTCTTTGTGTGTGCTGGTGTGATGGGATGGTGCAAGAGACAACGGTGATGGGAGATGGAGACAGACATCTTCCAGCTCACCCAAAAAAGGAGCACCTTTGCTCATTTACTCTCTCGCCCCACGTGCTAGTTTAAAGCAGATAATGCAGAAAGCTTCTCTCCTGAGCCGAGGAGGCAGCATATTGATTTTGTCTTAGCTGAGGTCTCTGAAACCTCATTTACTCTCGTTGTCATCATGGTGGAACATCAGTGTCAGACAAGCTGCACTTCCCCCTCATTGGCTATCCTGGCGGCCATCTTGGAAACTGTTGAGGGATGCTAATGTGTGTAAGCATTAGCGCCGTCTTCTTCCAGTAACACTGTTGACAGAGTACTTGCATGATAAGATGTATGAGGTCAGATAATGTTGCTGCTGACTAACCATTGTGCTGTCTAAATAAAGCCCTCTGTTTAAGCACTGATCTGCTCTTATTAGGTTTCAGTGCAAACACAGAGGATCGTCCCAGGTGGACCTGCCATCTTGGCATGTGGGTCACAGTGAAAAACGGCACTCCTATGCCCAGAGCTGTTTGGGTATTTGATGAACCATGGAGGATGCTCTCCAAGTCTCCTTGCTGCATAATCTTTAGTGATAGATTATTGAATATGCTAGTCAGTGATGGGGCCATGAAATGATGGGTACATTTCATTTTCCCAGGGGCATGTACCAATCAAGAATGGACAAGTTATAAAGCTTAAAAAAAGATACATGCTTTTTTGTCTTAATCTAAGCAAGACTGGTATAATCAAACCAAACATAACACATTGTGTGAGTAAGCTCTTGCTTGGCTCACAGCACCACCCTGCTTTCATCAGCAAACAAAGCCTGATTGACAACAAAAAGCATGTGAAGCAAACCTGCCCACTATCTCTGACTCACACTTACAGCACCTCATAGAACATGGCCTTTACAACTATGCTTCTCTCAGCCAGAGGGCAGAGATTTCTGTCTACAAAAATGGCATTTGGGATTTTTTTTTTAAACAGGGTGAAATTATGCACAAAGACGTGATTCTATGTAATTAAACTAATTAATGAACATCATAAATAAAATATCAGTACAGCCAGCTGTTGACAGTGTGTGGTGGGGCCTGGGGATGTGAGGAGATAGGAAAGAGACAGACAGTGTGTTTTTAATATGTGCTTTTAAGGGTTCCCTGTGGTGAAGGTCTTCTCGGGGGACTGGGGCCTCTTTTTACAGTCCCTGCGGAGAAAACAACAGCAAAATCTACAACACTAACAAACACCAAAATCCTTATTGTAGAGGAAAAAAAAAACACACTTCTGTATCATTAGTAGTTTTGCATCTACAGGAAGCTGCCAGTGTTGGGAAAGTATTACGTATAAGTATGCCCTTATATATTTAGATTCTTTTTGATATTTATATCTAAAAAAGATTTATTCAAGGATTTTCTATGTTTGCAGTTTTATGATCATTATTGTTTTTGTCTTATTTTTTTAAATTTCAGTCCAAATGTCAATTATTTAGAAATGATATAGAAAATAGTAGAAGTTGCACTGCTTCTTTTATCTTAGTCTAAGTACTAAAGTAGTACAAGTGATACAAGTCCATCATGTCTAATTTTTAACTTTATTATTTATAAACTGGACATGTACGCATGTTAGCTACAGAGACAATGAGCCTTGTCTGACCTTATAAATGCGGGATGACTCCGGTGATGGTCGACACAATGATAAAGGAGCAATGGACGTGGAGAAACAGAGCCCAATTAATAATGCATTTGTGTCTGACTGTCTGGCCCCAAGGACAGGACTGCTGAAAAATGGAGGTCATATGTCCTCCTCAAATGGTCAGTGAACCCTCTGTGCCACCCACCCAGTGTTCAGTGTCCACCTCCACAAATTGGGAAATGGCACACTTGTGGATCTATATGCAAACAATGGCTGTAGTTAAAGCCTGGCAAATATGCCCAAATATTTTCACACGTGGCGATTTCATGAGTGTACGTGGCTGTGTGTGTTTACTTTTGTCTAATAAATAATTGTATGCATCTTTGTTTGATCCACACATACGCACACATAAGCATTCACATACACACAAACGCTGATGGGTAGTGTGTATCTCTGTGTGCCTACGTGACGGATGGTCGTGGAGGTGACCTCTCTTAAGAGCAGTCACTGGTGAGGGCCTGCCTGTGACCCTTGGCCACTTAGGCACATTAATCACAGCCCTCTCCTTCTTAGTTTTATCAGCACTGCTGAAAGCTACTGTCCAGGCTTCACCCCCAACTCCCCCCTTCATCACCTCTCTGCTTTAGCCATTCATAAGGCTCTCATCAACTTCAGACCACAGGTATCACTCTATCACTACACATTTATCAAGGGCTTCTCTTATCAGCCAGCAGGGCCTGAATATGGAAATGGGATCCCTGCCACTGATAGGGACAGCGTGGATTATCCCTTCATCAGATAGCCACTGAGGAATGGTAAAAGGCCGGAACATTCCTCTATTGTTTTGCAGGGGTGCTGATTGAAGAAGAGCTCAGATTTGAGAAATGTGTGTGTCTCTGTGTGTGTGTGTGTGTGTGTGTGTGTGTGTGTGTGTGTCTGTGTGAGTGCATGTGTGAGTGTATCTTCATTAGTGAGACATTGTGGCTGGAGTAGCATATTGGAGGATTATGAGTATAGGTGATTCCTTTGATCTCTTTCTTGGCTTACCTGTTTGTACACACACCTGTTTTAGGCTACATTCACACACACTCTCACTCTACGATAAAACAATGCAGTGGATAGCTCTGTTGTGGGTTTGTTGTTTAATTTATGGTTAAGAATGAAATAAAGAACAGAAACTCCAGGCTGAGGAACATATTTATGTAATTAAAGCCATTGAGATGCCACAATTTAGTCATGGACACAATTTTACCACTCTGGAAAATTATTACAGCAACAATTGTTTTGTCTTCAGTCGAGATGATATTACAGCAGAAAACTGTGGCATCCATGTCACAAAGTAAATGAACGGGAAGGTGAATGGGCACACTTGCGGTGCCATTGTCACGGTGCACTGCAGAAAGAGTTGAACCAGGTCCAAACTGTCCTGCAGATGAGACTGCAGCATTTGGGCAGAGCCCTCTGTGGCGCCAGCCCTAAAGGTGCAGCACACTTCAAATAAATGGGTGAAGTATGTGTGTTTTTAGTAGTGTGTAATTCTGGCAGATTGAAAGTCTTTCTGAACTTATCCACACAAACACACACAGACACACACCTGCACACACAGGTGAACTCAGTGCTATAGTCATGAAGCAGTGCAACCTTACAGCTCATAAAAAAAAATAATTTCACAACTTTCTACATCAACACATATGTACATATGTATACATGCAAACCAAATTAATCCAGACGGCATTTTAATGTGCATACATATACACACTCACGCTTTCGCATGCACATTTATACACACAGCGTCCTTGTACATAGACAGGATGAAAAGTAGGGCTACACACAAAAAACGTTCTTTCCATAGGATGTGCTCAAACCAAAATAGGCCATTCCTAATTAGGACCTCACAACCTGAGCTGTTTCTTCAAAGGCAACCGCTCCTACGCTAATCTGAAGCATCGCTTCATTATGAATTCTTCAAAGTCCCACCCAGCTGTCAAGCAAGCTTCTTGAGAGGACCGTTATTAGTACAGCAGGCACAAAGCCTGATCTGTTGTTCTGTCTTGCTCCCACCCTCACACAAACACACACAGACTGAGGTGAACATGTTGACCCAAGATGAGTTTGTCGGCCTCTGATGTGCTCAGGTGTGTTGACTCTTTACAAAGGAGTATTGACACGACTAGGAGGGTTCCTGTGAAATCCCTTGCACCAAGAGAGAGGCCAGCCACAGCTTATCTTATCAGATGTATTATTAGCTACGATTGGCAAAATTATCAAAGGACGTCAGCTGACAAAGGAGGCCCTGTCCAGTGAAACACATAAGTTATGCAGCACACCTCTTTAGGCTGATAAGTGATTTATATGAGTGATTTATATGAGAGTCTTAAAACAGCTTTTGGTTGGTCTTTGATAAGACACAGAGGCATGCCTGTGTGTAGTTGACACCCTCAGCTGAGTACAAACTAACTGCTACACCCAGGGTCAGAATCAACAAGGTCTACTACATGTTATAATGGGCCCATATAACTCATGTTACAGACAAGTGATGTCTGCTTTTATCACCTAGTGTGGGGGAAGTTCATAGAAGAACCTCTAGGGCTCTGACTATGGCTCTGTCGTGTAAAGATATGGCCAGCATAACAAGTTGTATTCCAAACCATGACATATTAATTTTGCAAAGGGAAAAACAGAACTAAAGAAAAGGAAAAAGACCCCCAAATGACAAAGACGAAATATACAGTGTATATGATATTATCCATTGATGAAATCATTAGAAATAAAGCCTTTTAGATAGATTGTTGTCTAAGGTACTTGGGACTTTCTGCTTTGTCCATAAGAGGTTTCTAGGAAACTTATAGGAAATTGGCACATAATGACAAACAATGAATGGTGGGCTACTGGGATGATAAGTTTAAGTGGTCATTAAACTTTACAACTGGGTATAAAGCTCGACTAAAATCTGGGCAACTGTGGTATTCGTATCCTGCTATTCTTTAATTCAGTATCAGTGTTCAGTATACTGCTATTAAAATGAATGATGTCCATTTCTTGTGTATCGTATCCTAACTGCTCATTATCACAACTGTTAACTGCATGTTTCACTTCGCTATTTTTAGCATCATCACATCCTCACACCCAACTTTTGATCGCCATTATACCTACTACTTACAGTATCTCAATATGTCATTATAATACCTTGCATAGCCTACCACCATGGTTTATGTAGATCTCATTTTATTCATGTTGATATTTTTTATTCTTATTGACAACTGTCAAAAATGTTTCAATGTATTTTAAAGTGGCTTTTCCCTTTTTTCTTGCTTCTTGACCAGAGAGCAGCTGTAACAACGCAAAGCATTTTCACTTTGGCATTAGTAAAAATCTTGGAATGTTTAATCTTGTTTGCAATCGCATATTTTTCAAACCCAAACTTTTCCCTTTGTATTATTAAGATAAATCCGCATTTTCCACTTATGTTTCTATAAGATAATAATTTCCACCCACAACTACTTTGTCAGTAGGAATTACGTCTTTCAATTTTTAACATTTACACATAAATGACTTTAGCAGGACAAAGTAGAATTTCAGATCTAATGTCATTTGAGCAGAAGTGCTCAGTAATGGGAGACTGCCTTGATCATGGTCATCATGACAGGAGTTATTCATACCAAAATGGGACTTAACTCAACAGCTTTGAAATCATATGCTTTCCTATCTAACCTCAGGGCTGACACTGACCTATAGCCTTGTGCTATGGAGACTGGGTCATAATAATAGCATCATAGCCTGGTATGGGTTGGTGCATTCATGCATGCAGATGGCAAACAGATTTTAATTGCTTCTTTGAATAGCTTTAGTAGTATGTGGCAAATGGTTCTCAGTAACACTCACAAAGGCTTGCCTAAGAGATCTCTCTGTCTCCCTCTATCTCTCTGTACACATACACACCATGAATATACATCCATATCACAATGATACATTTAGTCAGGCACACAGAAAGGTTTGAGATAAACATGGTGAAAGCAAAATCTCTGCAAGATTACGGAAGCCAAAGAAGAAACATGAATCTGTGACTTTTTAACTGAAAATTACCTTACTTTTATATAGCCCAAAATCCAAACTCTGCCACCTTGAATGACAAGAACTGGTGTTGGCATGCCTCCAGTATCTTTTTTTCCCCCGCTGTTCAGATATGATCAAGTTCCCTGCTTGTTTCAGAGAAATATCAGAGATATTAGTGACATGAAATCCTTGTTAAGCAACTCACTTTTACAGGCTGAGTCCTTGATTGGCAGGCTTGACAGTGCACACGCTACTCGCAGTCTTTCACACATTTAGCAAGGACCATATGATGAACCAAGACAGGCCATAGTGCCATGTGACTGCGCCTATGGAGCAACTGTATAATGCTCAAATCTCCATTTAATCGCCAATCTCAAGTTACCCCACACTTAATAAACAGCAGATTAGTGAATTCTTTGCTATACCCAACACACATTTCCTCTTCTGAAAGTCCTTCGGGATCGGTCTCGTAGTTGGCATAACCAGCCATGTTAAACGGTCAGGACAAAGCACGTCATCTGCTCTGCATCTAGCCCTCGGCTCCAAAGATTTGCTGGGTCAGTCCACAGCCATTGTTGTGGAGGAAGCTCAGCTGCTTCTGCCCTTATGCCAACACGACCCCTCCTCGTTTGGAAAAATGATCTCCATAACCTTTTGTCTGGAGTTTGGCGGAGCCACATTTGGCAACATGTGCATTGTTCTCGTACGCAGTGAAATGACAGTGAGATACAGAGTGCAAGAGACAGAGTGTAAATGCTTGCTGCATGGTTGAAATTAGTGTGCGGTGTGAATGACAATAAGAAGAGATGTCATACTGAAAGGTTACTTAGGTTACTCCGCAGAGTCTGTCTGTCACCTCCATGCCTTCAGGGATCTCTAATCACTTTACCCTATAATTACCTCCCCACAAAAGGCTCTGTTAAAGTTCCTGTAAAATAAACCTGATGCTATTGAGAAAAAGAGAGGCCCTTTCTTTTAATTAGGGCCATCCATCTTAACCTTGTCTACCTGAGGTGAAGTGAAGGTAGCCCAGGTCAAGCTCTGAAAACGCTTTTCCTTTTTGTTTTCTGCTGCCGCTGACTAGAGTACAATGTGAGTGCTAGCCTGCTTGCCATGACAAGCCTTTTGTTGCCTGCTCGCTGGCTCCTGGTAGGATTTGCTGCTCAATGGGGTTTTTTTTACAGTGACACAATACTTGTAATTCACAATGGGAACCCAACACTGGACACATCACTGTTGTGTGTGAAACATATGCTGAGGGTAACTATAAAAAATTAAGTGTAAGCTCATATCATTTAACAGCTGCTGGCGTGACGTAACAGTTTTGCTCCTGAATGGACAACTTGAGGCTTGTGGGAACAATGTTTTTTTATTGGGTGTTACTGAAAGTAGTATCCGGGATTACATGTTTTTACACCTAATCCCTTGCTCTGCTGCTTGATACACCTCTGTGCATACGCCCTGTGTGTGTATTTAGCGTTTGTGTGTCAGTGTGTCTCTTAGCATGTGTTATCACCCATATGTGTTTTTGTCTAGCACCAGTCAGGGCAATGCTCTGTTTCAAATCTGTGTCTCTTCTCCAAAAACTCAAAGATGAGGAGTGGGGCCTGATGATCAAAAGTAGTATTTTTGTTTTCTTTCCGACCCCGAGAGGAAGAAACGCCATGTCCCTGCAGAGCGCAGACGGGCAAACTGCCTCACACTGATCAGCTCTCCTGAGAGGAATGCCTTCCCCAGTGTGTATATATGTCTTGTGAGTCTGTGTTGTGTGCGTTTCTGTCTCATTGTCCCCCCCCCATTCTCTCATTCTCAAACCTTTCAGGTGCCGCTGGCAGCTACCTTGAGCTGATACTGATGTGTGCTGTCACCCCTGCTGCAGCTGGAGGAAGGAATGAAACACACATACACATATATATATTCACACACATAGGTTTGAAAATCACAGGCCCTCACATGCTATATACTGTACTCTCTTCCTCCTCATCATTCTCCTTCTCTTCCTCACTTGGTCTGTATCTCAGCTCACTGTATCCAACCCACAGTGCACTGCATGCGCTTTCATCTGTGCTGAGGTGGCGTGGTCGTATATTATTCATGGGTCGTGCGATCTGAGGCGCGTGTCATATGGCAGAAGTAATAAGATGGAGTACTGGTGAAGAGATGATGAACACAATGCTGGAGAGAGAGAGAGCAGGCTGCCATGGCTCTCTTCACTTCACATACACGTGTTGGTGCACAGCAAAGCTTTGATTTATACTGCAATGGATGGCCCAGAGTGGGATAGCACAACAGGTGTTACTTTGAAACAAGACGGACTGTTCCAGTGAGCAATATATTTTAGGTTTGTTGAAAACAGACATGATTTACAGTTTAGTAGATATAATAGATATAACTTTCATTTGTCTTTTATTTGAACTCTTTGTGACACTTCAGGGCTTTAGCAAACTCTTCAACCCATTGATTCACTTTGGCACCACATGCAGAGACCTTGCTACTCATATTATTTGCCCCCTTTGCTGTAACTTAACAGTCAATGAATTTTAATGTTAATATTAGCAACAGATGACAGCAAATAGTGAGGTATGTACTGTATTTAATGCTGGGCTGGGTTGAGAAATTAGTAACTGTTCCATTACATGCAACAGCAAGACTTATGACCTCCCATAGTGCCCCTCAGCTTTGCAGAGAGACCAGAGAGGTTGCTTTAAGGTGGAGAGCAGGGCAGAGAGCAAAGCCAGCTGACCAGTTTCAGCGTATCAGAGACTGAACCCTGGTGTGCAATGTCTGGAGGCGACATGTGGTTAACCACCAGAGTTCCCCTGCTGGCTGACTCACTGGAGTGAGAGAGAGAGAGGCAGAGGGAGTGAGGCCAGCCTATACAGCCATTTGCTCATCAATGGAGGGCATCGCTGCCACTTAACACAGCTTATTGATCTGCACAGCCTGCAGGGCCTCTGTTGTGTCCATTTCCTATTGATTATTTCAAGTCTATTCTTATTGACCGCATTCTCTCCCTTCTAACCACTGTTCTCCTCTATCTGCCCCACTGGGGATTTTTTTAAACAGTCATTTGAAATTATAATCTCTGTGGGTAAATGTCATAATCGCCCCCAAGGCCTCGTGCTGATTGGCTAGAGAGCAGAGGCCTCTGAGGTCAGTGACACTGGTCAATACTGATACATTTGTGTTATGGCCAGCACAGCGGTCACCCCAACCACAATATCCCCTGCATTTCATCGTTTTAAGGGGCCCATGATTTCTTTTTAATCATACTGTAAGATGCAATACGATCAAACATAACTAACAGGACAGCTGTAATTCAATTGTTATCATTTCAGCAAAGACGGATTGTCTGTGGAGTTTGTGCATGTGTACGTGCGTGTGCGCGGGTGAATGAAGAGTGACGCACAAGCCGACTGCTCATCAATGCTTCATAGGTTAGATCATTAGATCTAAAGTGACAGCACTACACAAGGATGGTGAGTGGGGGTTGCTTAGATAAAGATTGGCATATCGCTATTGATTCACCACCCCTGGGGCTTATTCTGTTACCATGGTTATGGTGAGGGGGGTGTAAGGTAGGGTAGGTGTACGAATCTGACACAGGGAGAATGATGTAAAGGTTTTCTGATTTTAAATTGAGCATTTTATAATGAAGTTGGTATAATCTCCCCGTTCCCCTAAAATAATTTCTGGCGTTGAGTTAGTGTGCTTGCAATGTACATGTCGCTGCACATAACCAACTGTGATCCTATAAGCATTACACTTACTCATAACAATGCCTGTGCTTTGGCTATATGAGTCAGGGTTTTTTACTGTAAGTGGATAAGGGTCTGAAAAGATTCCCATCACAGCTCAAGCTGAATTGCAAAACTCCTCAGCTGTCCTTCTAAAGCAGGCTGAAATAAGAGCAGGCCTCAAAAGCTCTTTGATCTCTTAATGCCAGGGTCAGGACTGAAATGATGCGTAAATGAGGGAAGAATGAGTTTTCGTTTTGTCAACCTGTTCTGTTATTATAAAGCTAAGGGGCCTTTGGTGTGACATGACAGGAGATTGTTTTAAGTGCTCACACCAGCCAAATGGCTGAGCACGTTTGGGCGTCACAGCTGAAAAGCTGTTTAACCATGTTACCGTACATGTAGATATTTCTAGTATATAGTGAACAGCTGTGGGAGCTTATCAAAACAGAAAGAGCGCGTTTCAGCTGATGAAAATGGGTTTACATTCAAATTGGTGGATGCATACTTGTGGAATTCTGTGTGCAGTGTGGGCAGGTTATGTGCATGCATATGTTTTCTTCTGCAACTCAGTGGAGGCTGTATGAATTATTGTGCCATGTGTGCTTCCCTGCTCCCTAAACACACCTGCTGGCTGAGCAGCGCTGCAGAGAGATGAAGAGGCTCCTCCATCAGTATGATAGGAGAGCAAAGAAGCAGCAGTAAATACTTGGCTAAAAGGAAGCAGCCTCTGTAGCTGTTTACGGCACTCAGATTTCCAGAGGAGTGGAACTGGTGCTGGAAGAACATAAAGGTAACAAAACATGATCATTATGGGATGCATTTGTACTAAATCGCTGTACAGAACATCTCCTTCCGAGTGCAGACATCACCCACGCATTGTTCTGACTACAGAGAGAAACCCCCGGAGCTGACAAAGGCAAAGGAAGAAGTGGAGGGGAGGAAAAATCGGGTGCCATATCCATCGCTCAAGTCTCGGCTTGTGTTCAGTAGTTCAATATTACACCCACTCCACCCATTTTTGATTTGAACCTGACAGTTGTTTCTGAAGCGTCGTATTCCATATCACAGGGAGGAAATGAGAGCGCTGAATTCCACAAGATGTGAAAGGTGAAAAGTGGAGAAAAACACCCTCCCCCTCCAGAAATAAAAAAGAAAAGAAAAACACCCCAACACAGAGTGAAAACAAATACATAAATAAATAAATCAACAATAGGAGCTGCAGCTGAGAAGGGAAACATTGCGAAAAATTGCAGTGGGGAGATTTTAAATTGCGGTTTTATCAATAATTTATCTACCTGAGACACAGTGTTTTTGTTCACCATAAGGTTTGATGTGACTGAGAGAGTTAAGATTAGGGAGACTTTTTCATTATTGATGCCGCATGCACAGCTCACATCTGGTGTTACACTGCCAACCCCCAAACAGTGCACTGCAATCCCCTTTGCAAAGTGACTGCAACACTGTCAATTGTCTACACAGTTGAATTGTTAGTGGCAGATGCTGTCAAGTCCAGGTTACAGAGCCCTGTGAAATTCCAACAGTTTCCACCCAGAGCAAATACAGGTGGTTTATAAGTTAACTCCTGCAACTATTAAAAAGGGGGGTTTGTTTTACTGCTAATTAAAATGCTACTGTCAATGTTGACAATATTGTCAGGTTGTCACAAGTCAGCTAGCACGGCAGGCCTACTGACTAAATCTAAATTTCAAACACCACCGTATTTATATAAGTCTGTGTTTGATGGTTTTAATTTTAAACCTTTGGCACATTTTGAACAAAGACCTGGCTGGATAGGTGGCGACATAAAACACTTTCACGCTTTCTTGTAACCTCAACTAGACCTTGTAGCAAACCCTATGATTCAGACTCTTGTTATGCCTTCTAATGCCATGTCAGTACCAATGCTCACGATTAGCATCACTCCTCCATACCTTCATAAGTAACTTGGCCAAGCACAAATGACCCTTGCCAGAGCACTGGGGGCTAGCGCGAACTTAATCACTTGAGCAAATTGAAACCACTCGCTCTGCAGTATTTTTACAGGGGTATAGCATATGACCTCGGTCTATACTGACTGACCTTTTCTTTTGAAAGGACTTGAGGCCTAAGAAACACACTAATGTTTTTTTGCTCATTTCATATTAGGTCAGAGTTCCTAGCTTACCCCACTTGCTGTGTGATTTATAACACAGTTGTAATCCTCTCACATTTGACATTTAGTGGACATGGTAAACGTGGGGACTTCAGTGTGAATGTGTTTTTATCATCAAGGAGATCCATCACATTTTGAAGGTCTTCCTGAGCCTGCAGTAAAGTTTCTGACCCTGATTACTGGTTCTCCGCTCTGGCTCCTGTCTGCCAGGGGGGTAGGGTCAACAGCCCTCAGTAAAAAAAGAATTTTAGGAAAAACCACAAATGATCACTCAGTTGGAATGCCAGGTGATTGCTTCTTTGTATCTGTGGGAAAAAATGTCCGAAAGAGGAAGGTTGTTCTGGCTTAATTTTGTATATGAGTCATCTGCAGCTACACAAGTGGTGAAAGACATGTGGCTGTCAAAAACCAAACAAACATCTATCCAGACGAGTAACAGACTAGCTGTTAGCACATGTTTACCTGATTCTGCTCTTTTGTTCTTTATCCCACAGCTCAGAGCTGGGATGTCAGGGGTATTGGAGGACTTACACACGGGTTCACTATGATCTGCTTTCACTCAGACTTTGTCATGTCATAGTGTTGTTGCATAAAAGAAGTACATGTTCAGGCAACATGCTTGCAGGGGCTACTTCTCAAGTGTTGGAATTCCAGGGCATACAGGGGCTCCCTTATAAAATCCCCAATGAAATCCCCGATGCTCTTTCCTGCCCCATCTTAATCGTAAACAGGCTAGCACATAGTATGGCCACTGGTCCCTTAATACCTCTTCAAATAATAAGTATTTAGTCTTGATTTACAGAGGCAATAAAACTCTTCAAAGTGCAGTGTAATCTTTCATTAGGGATCCTGAAGACAGTGTCAGCCATATCTGTTCTTCATTAGCTTTAATCACTCAGTGTTATACCTGTTCATTTTATTGTAACAGAGATCATAAAAACACCCTTGTTAAAAAAAAAAACACCCTCCCAATTTTTAGATTATCTTGTTAACGCAGCCTTACAGACTGGCCCTATTTAGTTTTTTTTTTTTTGAGTGTGCAGAAAAGGATACATGATTTTTTTCATGGTCCTAAATTTATTTTGCTCCTTCTTGCCCTTCACTCGTTTACTCCTCTCTCTAACACTAATAAAGTACATCGTGAAAGAAAGTCAATTCATACAACAGTAAAATTATATCACTCTGGGATATTAAGAGGACAGAGTAATAATGTGTTGATAAGTCAAGTATAACGTTTTAACACTGGACAATAATTGACATATCACTCAGAGAGTCCTTTGTATGAGCTCTTCAATAACCTCACCACTCAACCGTGGCATTGATATCCTAATGTAAGCCCACTGTTGTCTCAGTGGGAACTGGATTGAGTGTATTGAGGGTCCGGCCCATGACACTGACCACTGCATGCCACCGCGACAGAGGGGTTGGGGATCTCAGCTGAGGTATTTGACCTGCATGACCTTTGACCCTGAGTTGATTGAAGTGTCGGCTTTCCCCGCTCTAGTGCTCCTGCCTAGACACCAGGTGACGAGTCCTTTAGGATCTTTAGGATCTCTCTGGTTGCAGGATTTTGCAGAGACGGTTGAAACACTGCCGGCACAGGCGCCGGTCTTTGTAAGGAGTGGTGTTGTAATCTGTCTGCTAAGCTTAGGCCTGAAGACATGTTGGCCAATCATAAGAGAAGCTGGGCTATGACCTTGAGTGATCTACGCTAGTGTCACTTTGTCTCTCCTGGGTTATTTCTTACACATGTAATCTGGATGGGTCACTTGGACAACACGCGATGTACTTTGTTGCTTTGTTTAGAATTTGAAGTGGTGTGAGTGTAAACTCTAAACATTTTCCATGTGCTAAGAAAATCTCAAAGGCAAGAAAACAGAGTAAATGTTTAATTTCTGAAGTATTTGTAGTGCTATTAACAACCAAATGATTTTCCCTTTTAGCATAGACCCATCCAGGTGTTATGTTTTACTTCAACTAATCTAATAATCTCTCTTAGTTTTCACCTTGTTCATGCCTCAAGGTCAAACAACTTTTCTCTCTTTAGTGGTCTCAAATGTTCCTATGCTGCTCACAGGGTCATCCCTACTAATCCCCCAGCTACTCCAGTCCTGGTAGATTTCTCCCATGGGCAGGTGAAACCAGATCCCAAAGCCTGAAGCTGGGCCAAGATGTCCACAGAGATAAGCATCCTGAGCCCACTCCCAGTCAGGGGTCTTAGGCAAGAATTCAGAGATACATCATCACAAATCCATTAAGGCCAGCCCAGTACTTTAACCACTAAGCCCAGCTGCAACCACAAACCTGACAGACTGCGTGGAGTCTCAGAACCATGGTAAGGACCCTTACCTGAAAACCCAGTCGTGGTCTCTCCTCTCTCAGGCCCGCTGTCCCTCTGAGGCCGAGCTGAGGTGAAATCAAATGATAAATGAAACACTAAATTATTATGCAGAGAGGACTGACATCGCAGGGGCTCCATCAAAATCATGCAGCAGAGCAAACGTGGATCTGGTTCATCATTTTCTACAATGTGGCATGACATCATCTGGCAAAGCAATGCACTGACCAATCATGCCACTGCTGATTAGCAAGAGACTGTCATAACCAAAGATGAAACAGTTGCAGCTGGGATAACTTTCTAGAGTCCTGTCTGGGAGCCTTACAAAACCACTATGCTGTGTTTTGGCATCTAATAAGCTTTTTAAACAGACACTCCATCCCCCTTACTGAACTTCCTAGATCATATTTCATTGTCTCACCAGTACATGAAACAACACAACCCCTGCCCCAGCCCGCTAGGTTGTTTTAGAGCATGGGTCTGTGTTAAGACGCAGTCAGTCTGAATGCTACCTTATGGTGTGGGATTTCAACCAATTCTCAAAAGGGTCTGTTGATACGTAGTCCTATCCAGAAGATGCACATTCTGATAAAATCAGAACAATATTACAGTTTTAATAAAGGGTGCATGCTGCTTTGCATCGCAATGTTTATAGTTATTGTTAACTTGCCACAATACCAGTTTTTGAAGCACACTGAAACCCATGTTCAGTGCCACTAAAAGCAATAATCTCCTCAGTTTTAGGCACTTGTCTTTCCATCTTGCTTGACCTTGCTGTGTATTCAGTTACCAAGCGGGTTTGGGTTTACGGTTCTTCTCGTGTACTCGCATGGTGCCTGTGGCCTAGCCAACCACATGACGCCTGTATGGGAGGCAGGCGGTGGCCGTCAGCCACAGGGCGGTTGGGTTGACAATCTATACTGAATAGTGGCAGACTGCACCATTGTTTGTGGTGCGGTGTTGTTTGTGCAGCTCCAAAAGACAGCGCTTGTGTATACTAACCATAAGTGGGAGATTTGTCTCCTTGTCTCTCCACATCTATCCCGCATGTAGCCACTGTACTGCATTTCTTACTCCAGCAGCATTGTGTTTTTAACTGCTACAGTCACCCTTCGTGTATTTGGCCAGGTTTTGTGTCTACTGAGCGTCAAGGCCACTATACCCTTCAATTAACACAGCTTTTAGTGGGAATCTTTGAAACCATGATTGTGATGCAAATAAAACAAGCCAAAGCATTTTCAAATAGTTCACATTAGGGTTTTATAGTCTCTGCCATGGAAATTTATTCTGGGGAGCTTTGTTTGAAATTTCCATCTGTCAGTGTGGAGCCTTTTCTTCTCTCTGTCCATATAATATTAACTATATTTGTGGCTTTTTAGGTGTAAAATAGTTTTACACCTGTCAAATATCATGTCTCTTCTAATTCTGTGCATTTTCAGGGCATCCCGTGTTTGTTGGATCAGTGTAATGGAACTTATATTAATAAAACTACACATAGCACAAATCCATTTTGCACTGGTTGTTACATTATATTTTGTACAGGCTTTATCAAAACTATTTTAGCTGCTATATATGTTTAATTTTCAGTATTTCCTTTTTTTTTTTAAATAGTTACTAATACTGTGAAAAGTGAGCTCACATGTACACTGTGAGCGCACTGTGATTTAAAACAGCTCACTTAATTATTCAGATTGGTCTATATTGTATGCCTGCAGGTTCTTTTATTTTCCACAACAAGGGCATGTAAATTTGGGATTCTCAGGACAGAGCAAAGACCAGCATGAATACAAGTACAGACCCCACTTGTTATCAAACATGTGATGTACACACTGTACACATCTATTTATACTGCAGCTTTAATTATCCGGTACTTTGTGCTTTTGAAGTACGATCAATCAGCTTCTACCTGATGCCTGGAGAAGTCTGCACATGTGCACAACAAGCGTGACTTCCCCTATAGCCCCCATTCTCCATCTCCACCTCCCACTTTCAGAACTGTTGGTCTTTTTGTTTTTTAAGGACCAGAACAGAATTGATAGTTGAGTGCAGGCTTATCCTATCTCTCCTGCTTTAATACCAACCAGACTGACAGACCAACATAATTCATTTCATCTGTGCAATTGTTCAAACACACTGTCAGCTGCAAAGTTACAATCAAGAAAGAAGTTTATTATCTCCTATCCTTGTGTTTCTGGGACAAGTCACCTAAGTCATATCTTGACTGTTAGAGATAAGATGACTTTCTTGACTTTCATGTCCATCATGGGTAAGTATCTTATGTTAATTTAAAAACAAAGAATAGGTAAGCCTTTTCTGCACCACAGCTTGAGCAGCCCAATGAGGTCCTGTCTGCACATTTCAGGGCATGGAGACATCTCCGAAGGAAAAGTCTGGTTTCCTGCACACAGCATGTTTTCATTTACCAAACGAGGAGCGGAGCCAATGAGAAAATCAATAGCACAGATAAGCAGCCCCTCTGCCCTCAATGTGTGACGGTAAGCCCATATGGACACAGCGGGGTGCTGCGGCGAAACATGTCAGAAAAACATCCAGTCCCATTCAAACGTTTCAGCTCTTCTCTACCCTCAACGAATGATGTTCAATCATTGGTAAGTATTCATAACTCAAGTGCGGAAAAAAGACTGAGAAATAGGCAGAGAGAAAAGCAGACCACATGCTAGATAGCAGCTGTGAGTAAGTGAGTGAGTGTACAGGTTTTTAGCTGAAGGTCAGAGGTCTCGAGGAAAAGCTGAAAACAGAAGTGTATGAAAGAACCCAAGGATGGAGAATGTATGCATGTACAGTCTGATCTATGATACTACATGCTTAGGGGTTTCTATGCAATATGTTCTCTATTTCATAGCCCAGGTGATTTCTCCCTGTCTTCCCTCAGAACATGATCTCCTTCAGGCCATGGCCCGCGTCTCGTTAAAGCGGCGTGGACCCAGCGTGGATTGAGTTTAAAAGTAATAAAAGAAGTGGACCTGCTGGCTAGGTGAAAAACCTGCTATCGGATTCCTCAGAGCAACTTTCTTTTCATGTGCAGACTGCATTCAACGAAGCGTTTAATTCAACAAATCCATGGTTGTGATCCACCAGAAATGGAGCTGGGGTTAGTTCAATTTGTACCAACTGATCTCCACATGATCAAAGCGCGGCAAGCTCTCCCTAACATACTGCTTAAATTAGACTAACACCAAAGTCTTTGGCTCTGGGACAGTATTTGGAATGTCTTACCAGCAGAGAAATTCTTTCGCACATATGGTTTCAATAGGCCAGGATGCCAGCTTCACATCTTTAATGGGCTGACAAGGAACTTTGGTGCTAACTCTCTTGACTTCCAAAAGTTTTGGGGCTGTCACCCGCAAAGTGATGTTCATTCGAGGGCTTTTTTTTTTTGTTTTTTTCAGTGTTCCCTCTCCGCTTATTACCAGGTGCTGAAGAGGACTGATTGTGCAGTGGAGGGAAGGAGCTACTTTCTCTCTCTCTCCGCGCTGCAAACTTCATCCCCTTGCTGTGAGACTGTCACTTCTCGGAGTATGCGTCTACCACAGTAAGTCAGGCAGCCCTGCGGTCTGCTAGGAGCAACTAACCGAAATTACTGAGTTTCCCCGAGCAGCCGCTGTTCTTCCCCTGTTCCTCGTTGTTCTCCTCCCTTTCCACGTTCTTGCCGGTGGAACCGATACAGTGGAGATCCACACTGCACCGTCCCAAGCCAAGTTTTGGTAGAGACGGTCCGCTTTTGTGTGTGTACTCATTATGCGAGTGTACTCCTTTGTGTGCAGCAGAACTGGCGTGCATGTTAGACAGAGTGGGCAGAAAACCTTCCTTCCCCTTGTCTCTTGTCTACATCTGCAGGGCATGTGGAGCACAGAAAACACACAAACACAGCAGCAGGAGAACACAGGGGTGCGGTTCTCGTGTGCCTGCTGGAAATCGAGCACTCCCTCGGCATGTTGTAAAAGCCTTTCTAATATCAGTGTTATAACCAGACAGGCTTTGCCAAAGTTGGAGATATCACGCCCTGCACATAATTGTGACTTGTTTGGATGAGCGGATGTCACAGGCATTATGGATATAAATGGAATATCACACACACATAAGCCCAGATACTTCAGATTTCACAGCTGAATTGACTTAAGACTCTCGGGAGAGTTCAAAATGTGACATTTTCACTCTGCATCTGTACTTTTTTTTCCAACGGGCATAAAGAAAATCAGAAAAGTAGAAGCAGCAGGGGGTTGGTAGGTGGGTTGCTGGTTGGTGGTGTCTCTCCAGGAGCACATTCAGACTTCTGAGCTCTATTTCTGTTCTAGAGCAATTAGTCTGTTCCCAGAAGACAAGGCTTGGGAGAGGCAATACATGAATACACGATTGTTGGCATGTCACTCCATGAGTTGTATAGTATAGTGGGAATTGTGTATGTGTGTTTTGTTTTTGTTTGAGAACTTGCTTTATGTGTAGCAGTAAATCACTTTTACTTCGGCATATACCATATCAACACATTTTCACGAAGACTTATGGGTTTATGGATTTGCCAGCTGAAGTGGCTTAATCCAAAATAAATTGTATATGTGGTGTGAAAATATCTGAGATTTGCCTTTATGCTGAATTGAAATTCCTACAGCACACAATGTACATCACAATGGGATAACTAGTTGTTTTAAAAAGTAGCCACAAGTCTCCACAAGATGTTTGCTGTAATTTTAAGTCATGACATAACAGGTCATAATTTATTTCCATATTATATTAATTTTGGTATTATTTTATATCCACTTTATTTCACTCGCATCATTTACTTGATGTTGCTGACTTTAAAAAAAAGTGACTCTGTTCAAGAATGTATGTATTAAAATGTATAACAGCTAATCATGAGAATATATTCCTGAGCATCACTCTCAGTATGTAAATCCTTGTCAACTTCAAATGAAGTGGACGCTTGCTAAAAGTATGTGTTCACTGCAGTAATTTATGCTAAAGTGGCTTTTGTCACGCCGCAACAAAGCAACTTTGATAAATGCCCCTTAATTTATTGTCACACGTGAAATCAAAGTGAAACATTTACAGGCTGTCTACTGAGCCAAACCAGAGGAGGGGCCCCTTTGGTGAAAGTGAGAATAGCCCTGAGTTGAATTTCATGTCTTTGGAAACTTCCACCTCCTGTCCAATGCTCGAGGTTAATCAGAGGCATAAAGGTTGTGATCTGCGTCTAGTGACTAACGACAGTATGATGTGCAGGAAAACGATGTGACAGTTAGCAGCCATTAACCTGGTAACAAGACGTGGGTTATTTATTAATTTATTTTTGAGGAAGGCAGGTCAGATGCAACACAGCACAAGATAAGACTTATTTTTGCCTGTGTATTGTGTTGTGAATTCTGTCAAGGCATCCTTTGAAAAACTAAGCCTAATTGTTTTTCTGTTGTCTTGGCCTTGGAGGCCTTTCTAGCTTTTGACAAAAAAGACCACTTAGAGAGCTTTAAACTCTGTGGGGGAGGCTGTCGTCCCTAGACCACAGGGTTAGTGGCTTGATTCTCGATACACGATTCTCGATCCAATTTCTACTGATCAAATCCAGTAGAAATTGGGAAGGTTTCGACAGGAAGGGCATCTGGCGTAAAAACTGTGCCAAATCAACATGATTTGACAATGATCGACTGTGTCGACCCTGAACTCACGGGATAAGCTGAAAGGACAAAAAAAAAAAAGGAGAGAGCAGTTCAAACCAGTTTTTTTTAGGCAGGTTGTGTCTGTGTTGTCACAGGCACAATCCCCCAAACATGTGTTGAGCCTGGATGATTTGGTTATAAGCAACTTCTTGAGAAATGCACACCCTCTTGAAAAGAGAGAAAAGCTGAGCTAACACCGTGATTCGCAGGCCGACCTCTGTGGTGACCTCTTGGCTGTTCGGTGACATTTTCGCAATGGAGGCACTTGAACGAAAAATTGGGGGAGGAGAAGGAAGAAGACAGGAGTAAGGGAAGAGGAGGGGGAGAGGGAGAATGCCTTTTTCTGATGGATGAGGTCTTCTCCCGTTACATTTGGAGAGAACACAGCTGTGAGGAGCTGTTAAGTACACGCAAACAAGCCGTCTGTTTCAGACAAGCCTGCCGGGCACCCGGCCCCACATCCCACTTGTACGGCTCTGACACATGATCACAGCCAGACAATACATGTGGGAGCAGAGCATGCTCCACTAAAAAGTGAGAAATATTTTCAACTAGAACAAAAACAATCCCCTCTCAATACCGCAGGGACCCCTTTTGGTATTAATTCATCTTGTTTCTCTTTGTCTTGTGCTGGTTTGTGTGCTGTTGGGGAGAGGGAAGAGTGAAAGGAGAGAGTGGGGTTCAGTGGTTTAGTGACTAGGAAATAGGTTAGGAATGGGGAGAAATGTAAAGAACATCTGCTACCGTGACGGTGTCACACTTTGTCTAATGTGTTTTGAATAGGCGCGGCTGCCCGAAGTTGTGTGAAAGGAAATCTTTCTGATCCATATGCTGATTAAGGGAATTAATGTGGGATTTCTTTTAAAGCAATGGCCACAATGTGTAGCTTCTTATTAGGCTTCACTGATGGTGAAAAGTATCCAGCCCGTTTAAAAAAAAACATTGTGGTTACAATAAAAATGAAATTATTACACCATGTGACGATTGCAAAATATATTTAATAATGTCATTTTACACTGTGCTGTTTTTTTACTTACAGACGTGTTAATAGTAATTAATAATTAGGTGTCAGCAAGAGAAACAGCAGCCGAACCGCTAAGCATATTTTTTCACATAAATTTATATCATTGAACAAATTTTAAGATTCAGATGTTTTCTTTATATATTTTCTTACTTTCAACCTCGTAGGCAGCATTTCTATTAGACACATGCAACTGTCTTGTCCTCAGCGAGTACAGAGGGGGCACACTAGTCAGTGTTGCCATACGAGGAACTGGAAATGATGCAATCTTGATACTTGTGGCAAACCACAAATAAGCTGAAAAAGTGTTTAAACTTTGTACACTTTCAAATGACATGTAGGGTAAAGTGGTTTGGGTCAGTGGTCTATTGTAGCGTAAGGAACACGTGGCATTGTGTTAGGCTGAAACATGCTTCAAATTCAAAGGATAATGGAGATGATTTGCTGACAGATGGATGTTGTGGTGAAATCTGGATCCCAAAGACAAACCCTGTCCTTTGTCAGATTTTTAGTAATAATCCATAAGTGTTTGTGAGTGAAACTTAAAACTTGGATAATGGATTCTGTCTTCTGTCCTTACCCAGTGTGTGTATTATTAGTAGTGCTGATGCAGCATTCATCACTGGAGCACCACAGCTGGTTGTGTTTTGGGTATGTGTGACTTTTTTCCTCCACTAAATCTGAACTGTGAACTTCAATTGACTTCTGCTGTGCAAAGTGCTAGCGCTTTTACTGGCCATATACAGTGACTCACTAGGACACAATAGGCACCTAGTAAAGCTTTATTGTGTGTGTGTGTGTGTGTGTGTGTGTGTGTGTGTGTGTGTGTGGGTGTGTGTGTGTGTGTGTGTGTGCTTTCTCAATCACAAATTCAGATTCAAAAGATACTGTATGTTCCAAGGGAGTCTCACTTATAACACCCTCATGCATCTTCTGTGCAGCACCAGGATCTCTGTAGTTGGCAAAATCTTAACTTACATTGTTACGTTGGATCTATTATCATTCTATTTTTAGAGATGAGGAGAAGGTATGAGACCCCTCCGAAAGAAGAGGACACACACACACACACACACACACACTGCGGACAAGCTGCTGTCAGCAGCTCCAGGTCCAGGTTGCAGGATGCACTATTGTTAAGTATCTCCATTTATCACAGGGGCCTGGGTTAAAGAGCAGCCCAACTTCCTGTATCCCAGCACTTCACACTCAGCTGAGCTGTTCTCCAGGACCATCACAAACAAAAGCAACCTTTGCACAGCAAAGACTGCAGTTCTAAAAAGAAAATAAACACACAGATGAATAACTTGGGTGGGGGGGGGCAACTGCATGAGGAAATATATTTATATCAATATAGCCACAATGCTGAGTGCTAACAGTAGTTACGTGCCCTTCTGGCTGGGGCACGAGGGGGTAGGTGGATGACGGAAATCCAGGTGAAGCATCGTTCCCGCTAAGATGGCGTCGCACCTCTGGCTGCCTGCTGATATGACCTGAAGAACAGGCTACTTGACACTGTTCTTTGTGACCAAACACACCTGTGACAAGTTATTACGTCACACATGAAATAATGCTAATATGGCTAAGGTTAACTTGTTTGGACCAGTGTTTAAAATAAAACGAACACCTAAGCAAAAAATACTGTAAACCCCAAGTCTTACCGTGCACAACATGGTGCATTACGTACTCCTGAATTCCTTCAAAACATTTGGAGCTGAATAGTCAGTTCATGTTAGCTATGGTCTGGGTGTGTGTGTACAGCTCCGAGTTGACTTTGTTGACTCCCTGTGATTCTACATCTGTTTTTAGGCTTGAGGAAAGTTTTTGTTCCTCTCCACATCACATTAGTCATCTCATCTTTAACTCTCTGTGAGCTCTGCACAGCAGATTACAGAGAATGAGGACTTGCTCTGTGTGCCACTCTCCCCCTCAGCATCTCTGTATCTCTCCCTATTTCTCTTTCTGTTTGTCTATCCATGCATGCTGATGTGTGTTTAGACGAGGCCTGCGCAGGCATGACATACTTCTATTTAGAATCATTATGCTTTGATTTCATTTGACAAAAGTTTCTCTCTCTCTAGCTCTATCTCTCTCTCTCTCTCTTCAGTCACTTGAAAGAAAACAACAGTGCCCCCTTACTTGTTCTCCAGATATTAATTTGGCTTAATTTAATTTGGAAAACATCTCCAGCAAGTTTTCCTGGCACAACCTTTGAAGTCACAATATGAAATAATAAACCCTATTAAATATAAATCACAGGGGCAATGTCAGCATTGCTGTGATTCCTATTTGAATTTTGAGAGAGAACAAATGTGATCACTCTCTTCTCCACTCCACCCCCCCAGCGCGCTATCCCACTATTTCACCTTTAATTGAATACATTTCTGTTGTTGTTGCCAACCAATCGACCCCCCCTCCAATCTACTTCCTCAAGCACGTAATGCATGCAGTAAATAATTCAAATGAAATTAATTTTACAGCACCTTGTTTCCACTAAGCATGCCAACATCTGTTGTCAAGTCACAAGTTTACATTGTTGGTCATTACTTTCCACAATGAGCAAAATGTTTTATTAAAGCCCCGTGGGAGTTCCTCTTGGATCAGGGAGAGACGACGGTGCTACTGACTGAACCCTCCCTGAACTCTGACAATCAAAGATTGGCTGCAGCTCTATTGGGGCTTGACTACTGTCTCGCTTCCCAAAATGGGCTGGGACTTAATGTGATTGAGGTATTGGACAGCATCAGTCCTTCAGGAAATCGCTGACCATAATGAAACAGCTTTGCTGACTTTTTAAGTGACGTAGTGCTTTTGTTCTGCACAATAGAGTAAATCTCGCCCTGCTGTTGTTTCACAAAGGATATAAAAATACGCCTTATATTCTGTTGCTTCTAATTACCATACTGCAAATACTAATGACACAATATGAAATGATAATCCTAAAGTTAAATCATCCACCATTTTATCTACTGTCAATATAGAACCTGCAGTAGGTATTATATTGTTTTCTAATGTTGCTTCCCTCACTCTTATGTAGACTGTTTGGTGTAGTTAATTATATTTATCGTGACAGATTCACTGACCTCCATATAACTATATAATATGTTAAAATGATGTTTGTCCACATCCTGGTGTGCACAGAGTTAAAAGCATATCTTTTTCACACGAAGGGACAACTCAGGATGTAGGCTGTTTATTTGCATTGGTCCACATTTAAACAGCTTTGCACTCACAGTCTTTCAAAGAAAGGCACATTGTATATTCATCAATTTTAGTGCTCATGGGGACAGAAAAATAAGCAGACCGTTATACATAAATCATTAGGCCACAATCAAAAGCAAACACGAAATAAGATGTACACAGACAATCAGCTGTGGTTGAGTTTTGGATGTGGTCTCTAAACTGTAAACCAGTGGTGGTTCTGGTAGATGCTGTTGGAAAAAGGGCTTTAAACACTAAAATCTCCACAGTTGGAGCTTTAACGGAGCAGAGGAAATAAGGGGACAATCAGGCTGTGAATGTTTCTGGAAGGACCTTTCCTCTGAAGACTTGGCTGTAAAATGTGACGGGACCCAGGACACACCCCTGAGGAGCTCTGAAGTGGTTGTAGCCACCAAGGGGCCCCGATAGCCCGGCTGCTTTAGCGCTCCGTCGGCCCCCGAGCAGGTGACAACGACTCGTCCGTACCTTGGGCCTCTGCCAGTAACAGATGTGCTTAGTCAAATGACTAATTGAAAACCTAAAACAAAATCAGCCGCTTGGTTATTTGGCCTGCATAATAACAGGCCTGTGCTGATAAAGGAGTGGGAGAAAACACACACACCCCTCTCATCAGCAACGCCATTAACAATCATGAGCAAAGATGAAAACAACGCTTGGTTTATTCGGCAAATGAAAGCACATAACTAGATGCTGTCCCTGGAGTCCATTTCCAATTTTAATAATACATCAAGGAGCATAGCCGCAGCAAATGCTACTACATTGAGAGCCAAAGCATACCAAACTACTTACAGCTCCAGCATTGGGAGACAACTCCCAGAGCTAAGAATTTAGCAAATGCATAAAGGTACACAACATGATAGCTATTAGCCAATTTAAAAGAGCCATTACCAGAGAAGTGTTTGGAAGCACTTTCCAGTTAAAGACTACAACCAAAATTTTCCACTTCAGAAAGAAAAAATATGTGCATGTTTGTTTTTTCCTCACCTCATCTCTCTCCATCGTCATCGTAAAAAAGCACGCAGCCTGAGCTCGCCTCAAATTATGTGCATGAATAATAAAATACCTTCTAATTAAAAACTGTTGTTAAATATGCAAAAATGTAATGATAATGAGATTGTGCAATACCTTGGAGTAAAGCACATTATAAATTACTTAGACGAGCAAGTCGGCTTGACCCAAACATTGCATTTTGAAGGCTATTTGCAATATTATGTCTGGGGCATATGGAGTGAGGGTGCAGTAAACTGTCTATAGGTCTGTCTCAAAGTGTTTTTGTACATGCATGCACATATATGTCTGTAAAATGTGTGCATATGTGTGTGTGTGTGCGTGCGTGTATGCATTAACTTATAGGTCTGAGTATTAGTGGGGGATTCATTTAATGTATGTATGCAAATACTTATAGTGTCTGCCTCACTGATTCTTTAGGGAAGCTGTCGCCACTAAAGCAACTTTAGGTAGACTATGAGTACAGTGTGTACTTTGTATAGCTTTAAATACACTCAGATTACAGATGGCAAAAAATATTAATATTAGATATGCAGAAATAAATATCTGGATTGAGACTTGATTAGGACAATAACCTACCCTTTCTACTCTTATTATAACTGCTTGTAGTACTAGTCATGATAAAACAGTTGTAGGTGTTTTCTTTCTAGTGTATGTTGTATTATTGAAGTTGATACTGTGGCTATGTGGCAATTATTTACATGTATCACATTTTGATTTTTTTTTTTTTTTGGCAGCAAAGCAAATAAATCATCACACTACTCAACAAATCTGTTGTTTTTTCCCCTAGCTTGCTTTGTGTTTTCTTCACATCATCAATCATAGCAGTTTTTCTGTTGTCCTCTGATTGAGTTGTCTTCACAGCTATATATGTGACAAAACCTTTATGTTTCTTACAGCAGTAAATATAAATAGAATCCCTCAATGCACATTTACGGGAGATTTTGAAGTAGTAAGTAGCAAATCAAGAAATGATGGATATCAGTTTGTAAAATGCAGGTATGGTTCTATAAAAACCCAATGATGAGATGAAAAAAAACTAATTTTAAGGTAGTTATTGTTATACCGCTACTGACAGTCATGTCCAATGAGGCTTACCTGTCAACTTAATAATACCTTGTTATTTTATGGAATAGTTACACTAGTTTAATAATAGTGGAGAAATATTATTTAAGATTGTATAAACAGTTGATTCTGGCATGTAGACATGACCACACACACACACACACACACACACACACACACACACAAACTATATATAAGACTCTTTATTGTATTAAGAGGTGTTACTGAATCATATTTATGGAGATGAGAGTTGCAAGTCAATTGAAGGCAATAATATTCCTTAGCTTTATAAATTCACTTGACACATGCGGAATAGAGTAAGTATTTAATATTCAACAAAATAAGGCCTTACTCTGATTGAAAGGTTTGCACTGCACATTGTCAAACATGATTGCTCCATTCTGAGCCAGCCAGCACTGGGAACAATGTGCATATTTCACTTCCAGTCAATAGGCCTCCACCATGTTTATTAAATTTTTAACGGGACTCTGGGCTTCACAGGTTCATCAGCTATTCAAAGCTACCAAACAAATCAGCTGTCATCTCTCCTCGCATGTTCCAGCATCCCCCCTCCTCCATGTCCCTGACCTTCCTGGCATCCAGAGCACACTGATGTTTTAGATGACTTTCCACCAAGTCTTTATGGCCAAATAAATAGCAGCATGTGACACTATCCATCACGCATTATAATCCTGATTGTTTTTATGTTTAAACCATAAACAAATACTTGATTATGAGAAAGGGAAATAAATCAGGTGACATTATATGAGAAGGCAATCCAGCCAGGGAAACAGTCATTTAGATTAACGAAGCAAGTACCTTATACACACACACATGTCCACACACACACGTAGAGGCACGTACACACTCACGCACACACACACACACGCACACACACACAAATAAACACACTTTAAGGAGGGAAGGCCACCAATAACAGTTATAACCAGAGGAGCTATGATTTGAGTGATGTGAAGTTTCTCAATAAAAACAAAGTACATTAAAGAACAGTGGGGAATCTGGTCTCTTAAATGAAGAGATGGGAGATATTCACTTTATAGTCTTAACATCTGTGTATATACATTAAGTGTTTCTGCCACGTCTAACCTCCTTGTTTTCATCGAGGAAATCATTGAGACTTATTCATTATTGTCCTCTCACACTTTTTCAAGTGTCTTGGTTTGACTTATCAAACGAGGTAAACACACCATTGATGTGAAAACTTGACACAACAATGTAATGACGTCAAACAGTCTCATCCAGAGTCAACTGTGAGACTAGAGGCCCCTTTGATGTCAGAAATGCAAGGCAGTGTGGAAAACAAAAGCCTTCTGGTAAGGTAGGATGTAATGCTTGCATGTCTACTGTGTAAGTACAGTTGTGTGTGTGCGTGTGTTCGTGTGTGTGTGTGTGAAAGAGAGAGAGAGAGGGAGAGAGAGAGAGAGAGAGAGAGGAACACAAAGAAAAAGAGGAATTTGTGTTCCTGTCTGACTGAGAGTGAGTAAAATTGGATGTGTGTGTGCATGCATGAAACTCATTTTACCCAGCTCTCAACTTGCATCCTTCATCCAGCGGATGAAGTGAGTTAGAAAGTGGCAGTTCTTTGGCAAATAAAATCGGGTTCATGCAAAGCCAGTATTAATTTGGCTTTTCCGTTGGAATGAAATGTTTTTGTTTTGGGAGGAAATTGCCCTGAGCAGTAATGAATTTCCCCCCTCTATGCTGTGTGGCACCATAATTTAGCCGAGCGATAGATCACATAGCCCGACGATTTGAGTGTGCATATATTCTAATAGAAAGCTGATAAATATTAAATGTGCAACATTTAAAAGAGGCTCATTTTCCCAGCTTTTGTGCAGAGAGAGCAAAATCTTTTTTATAATGGCTACTGGCAAAATGAGACAGGGAGGGAATAAAACACAACAAGCATTATTGGGGCCAATATTTATTCACATTTATTTATCCAAATGAGTCTGTTAGCAAAAGAGATATCAGAGAGGCAGTGAATAGTTAGTTTTGCAAAGCTCAGAGCTCTCTGGCATATGACAATACCCGCTGCTGCATTTCAAAGCATCGATCGCCCGTCATCACAAGCCCGTGGTGATTTTGCCTTCTTTCTTTTGTGTTGAAATGTTTACACGACCACTCTCTTGTTGTCGTTGTGATCAGTTCTTGCTTTGGTATGAAGTTACAGTCAAAATATGCCAGGGTTTGTCTGCTAAAACAGCTCTCAGTTGTGCATGAGTGAAGAAATTTTCCCTTCAAAACATGTCAAACTCTTTTTTTTTGTTGTTTGGAAATTAGTTTTAGACACCAGGATGTATTTGAAATACTTTGATGTGTTGGCATATTGCTTTTCATGTCATCTTTGTGGTTAAACACATTTACAAATCAACGCAGTTACTTTCTGGATGAACAGCTGGAGTGTCAAAAACAAAGCAATCAAAGTGGCTGCAGGAGCTTTTGTGTTCCTGTCTTATTTCTCCTAATTTCACACATGATTTTGGAATGCTGTTCTACATAGCTGTGTTGAAAGACTGATTTGAAAAGTATTACTGCTCAGTTCGAGGCTTATTTTAACAACACAATTACAACAACAAGCACAGACCAGTTTGAACTCCTGGGGCATATGTACAATGACGAAGCAGGTATGTGCACATCAGAATTACCAGTTAAGAAACATGCAGGGAATGTATTTTATTGATCTAATTGCTGTTCGCGTTTCCAATCAGTTAGGTTTGACTATATGTGCAAACAAACACTACTATTAGAAAATCTGTATGTAAAACATGATCTATCACATGAACTGATAATTTGCCATAATATGCCATTTTCCATCACACGCAGCTGTAAAGAAACACCTGTTAACAGAAGGTCTGAGGACAATTAGTGATGTATTATTGTGTGCATTATTATACCTACACAACAGAGAATGATTATTTAGAAGTTGTTTACAAAAAGTCCATGTGTGCTTTTAGGTAGCATCGAGCTAACGGCAGTGTTTCTAGTGCAGTGTTTCTAATAGCAGTGATGCTATTGCCACCCTCCGGCTCACACAAAACAACCCATGGGAGACCCAGCAGCAGACTGGAGTTATGGTATCTGAGAAACAACAGAAGTCAAAACTAGTTAAATACAATATTTATAAGAATTTGTGTACTGTAAAACATTACAGTCTCTAAAACACAACGCAGCTTTTCATGTGTGTTTCCTCACATGGCGGCCATCTCTTACTTTATGTGTTTGGGGTTCATGATAAGCACATCCTGATAAACCATTTGTCAACTATTTCCATCTTTTTCTCTTTTTCCCCACCATCTCTCCCTCTTCAATCTCCATTTACAATAGCCCTCAGCCACACAAACCACTCTCCCTGTGTCGTTCTAAATGGCACCTAATTCCAGATTACGCAAACCTGTAGGTGAGATGATATTTCTTTTGTCTGGTCCAAGAATAGAGGCCGGTGAGCTCCTGCAAGCATCATTTAGCCTAGCTAAATTACCATGACAAGGAGATGAGCAAACGGACAGTGTCTTGGCTTATCTGAGAGAGAGTTGGACTTTAAAAGGGCTTTAATGGAACCAATTATTACGAGGATCTCTTTGCCGTGTGCTCCTGGTGCCACTTGATTGTTCTCGTTATAAATGTCCTTCCTTCCCTTGACAGAGTTGGTGACCATCCCCATCGCCAGCCCACCTCACTCTCCATCGCTCTGTCTCTTGTGTAGTGATGAGAAGGTCAATAGACTACTTTGCACGAACCTTTTCCATATTTCTTAATTAGGCCAAGCTGCATGTAAAAGGGAAGCTGATAGGCTGGTACTTCTGTCTCTGTCTGTCACACACGCACACGCACACACACACACACACACACACACACAAATGCATATACTGAACACACTCGCACTACATACCAGTTCCACTAGCTAACTAGTCTAACCGAATAGCTGGTGTTTCTCACAAGTAAAAGCACACTGAGGAATACAAAGGCCTCATTTCATATACTTTAAAGCTGACCAAGCATGTCAATCTGTGCTGTCTGCAGTTGTCATAGCACAAACTCATCTGACATACTGCAAAAAGTGCTGCTTCAGGGCAGCAATGGAAGGAAAGATGGACAGAAGGAGGTAGCGGTGGAGAACAGAGGAAGAAGGCCATTAGAGCCCCTGACATTTTGTTCATGCTTGAAATCCTCAAGTTGTTCTACTGAGAACCAGTCGATTCAAGTACTAATTAGCAATCAGAAGAGTGTCATGGCTCCACCAGTAATTGTGCATGTGCATGTGTGTGACGTTATTCCACAGTTGGCCTAATGTGGGTACTGTGTCTGTCCTTGCCAATCCTCAGACTTTAGGCAACCAGTTTTGCAGTAGAAGCCACAAAGCTTACAAGCTAAAATTTTCTGGGACAAAACAAAATTTGGAAAAACAGGTATCACCCGAGCCCATTTAGCCTCTTCGGTTTACACCTCCACCACCAAACCACTAAACCATTTGGACAATAACATGTCCTTTCTCCACTTTCCAAGCTATTGTCTCAGCTTAGTTGTTTGAAAAGAAAATAGTTTTCTCTCAGGTCACAATCTCCAGTCATTTGTCCAAGACACATTAAGTGGCTAGTGTAAGACAATGCATTGGATTTTTGACAGTAGGCTTTAATTGAAGCTGTCTCCAAGGAGGGGCGGAGACACTATGTGAATGTTGGTAATGTTGAAGATGAAAACACGCGACCTAGTATTACCGCAACCACACAATCAACTCTCTGACCCGAGAATACTCAGTTTTACTTCTTCATCTTAGGAGGTGTTTTATGAAGAAATTTCACTGGTTAATGTGCTGGTTCTGCATTCTGTACGGATTCTGTGTCACTGTGTGGTTATGTCATAAATCCTAAAAACATCATAAAAAAATCAAACATAAAAAAAGAAAGGATTCAGCTAAAAAGAAATTTGGAAAAGAGATAATTGTGCATCTTTCGGGCATCTCACAAACATGCAAACTACATTATAGTTACATAGTCAGACACATGCAGAAGATTACATTGGTTGCAGCCTGCATCATCATTTGCACAACATTTATCAGGGTAAACATCATGGGGAGCTGCTGGTCACAGTGCCCCACTTCTCAAATCAGAGAATCCGAATTTTTAAATGAATGTTTTTGTACAGCTTACATTTTATTCATTTATTAATGATTAAGTGTCACTAAGATATCGACTCTGGGCCACACCACACAATTTCCGCTTGATTACAACTTATGCTGTCTTATTTAAATAAACTTCCCACCTGTTTGTACCCCCCCCACATGTGTACTGTGCATACTACACATACATGCCACACAGTGCACAACTCAGCTGGTAATTGTGTCGCCACATGTTTGCACACTGTCCACGTCACTTACACTTTTTTTCTTTATTTCTTTCACCTTCTGTATTGGTAAATGGTAAATAGTTGCTTATAAAGCGCTTTTATCCAAAGCGCTTTACAATGTAGCTTCCCATTCACCCATACACACACTCACACACCGATGGCGGTGGCTGCCATGCAAGGTACTCACCTGACCTTTGGGTTCAGTTTCTTGCCCAAGGCCACTTCGACTTGTATCCAGGAGCGAGGATTGAACCAGTAACCCTGTGGTCCATGGTCAACTGCCTTACCAACTGAGCTACAGCCGCCCTGTATTGCTGATGATGACAATCATTATCAGGTTGCTGACGGTAACAGTGATAAATGGAGTATGGCCTACGAAATGCAAACCCTGCATATTTTGGTTTACTACATGGCAGAAAGTAATCAGACATTTTTTTGGTGTCATTTTGGTGCAACATTAAGACCCTGAGCACGCATGCATTTATGCACAAAGACTAAACTTTCCCATCAGATGCAGGGATATACTGTGTATACAGCAACTGTGCTAAAGATGCCATTGTTTGTGAAGAATGTTGCTTAGTTGTAGGTGTTCAGTCAACTATGTTTGTCCAGTGGGCACTGTGAAAATGAGTTTGTACTTGTAAGTGGTACAAAGTACATAATGTTTGTTTTCCCCCTCTCACCGTCGTCTTTTGTACTACTCTTAAACAGTAGCATTATGAAGGCTGTGTTTTTAGTTCCCCCAGCATCACATCCTATATCAAGGGAGCCCAGGGGAGATGGGGTTATAGGGCCAGAGTGACAAAGGTGAGGATGTAGCGGGGGCATGGCGGGAACATGTTGCAAACCCACTGCGTTATTAACTTTCTTTTGCTTTGTCACCATAGCAGAAAAAAGAGAGGCACCCAGACACGTGTTCAGTAAGTAAAGGCAAAGTGACAGTACAAAAGGTTACTTTACAAAGCGTTTGCTGTGTCAGGCATGTGTGACTTTTGCTTAATTTATGGACCTGCTGTTTAAGGCGTTTCAGATTAGTCTGTACAGGGGACATCTCATTCCGTGTCTCACTGTGTGAAGCTCATTAAAGCACCGAACGAGCTGCCTTTGTTGCCCTCTCATTGGCCTAAGTTGCAATAACCGCCAATCAGGCAATTTGGAGCTATTTCAGAATGCAGGTACATTAAACCGGCTTTGCATCAAGTTAATACACAGGGTCTGTTTGGCAATGCAGGCCTGATAGTGTGATTCATCTCTGATGGCTTTTAGAAAACACCATAAAAATATATTCTGGTAATGACTCTGATGTCGTCAAGAGAGTGGGCTGATGGTGTGGTTAAATGCATGAATGCATGCTTGTATTATTTTCAGTATGTGTTGGAGCTATGGTGGCAATTATGCTTTCATTTCCACTCAACTGCACAGTGTGTGGTACTAAGCATCAACCAAGTCATTAAGTTAGAGTTTGGACCAAGAGTCCTATGTGTTTGTTTGTGAGTGTTTTTTCTGAAGTTTATGGCCAGTATTTGAATAAGACAGTTGGGTCAGAGCAGGGTATATTACTTATGTGTGTTTATGTGTATGTGCATTTTTGCATTTCTATAATAGTGAGGCCCATTTAAATACTTACTTTGTAAAGACATTTTGCCTTCAAAGAGGTTGTTTTGGGGTCTAGAGTTTTTGAATGTTAAGAATTACAATGGTAAAAATTAGCAGGTGCTAGGTAAGGAATTACATCTATATGACTCCATCATGATTTTTGCTATACATATATGCATTTTGTGCATTCTTGTGGCTTACAAGAGTTTAAATACTGTGCTGTTGTCTTTGCACCTGTGTAGATGTGCAGTGTATTTATAATTGCACCTTTTTTTATATCATTTTGCGTACGTGCATGTCAGTGTTTTTCTGCTTGTGTGCATATGTATTCATGCATGTGTGTGTGTTGTGTTGTGTTGGTTCAGCTCCTTGGAGGACGTGACCTGTGTGGGTAAGGACAGTGTTTAGGGAGGTGAATTGGGAGCAGGCCAGCCTTCTCATTAGCAGGGCAGATGTGAGGTCGCTCTGACCAGATTGCTAGCCACTTCCTTAAAAAAACAGCTCACCAATGGCTTGGCGTGAGACTAACAGAGGGGGAGCTGGGGCATGGAAATGTCCTGTGTTCCTGACATATTGTGAGTAGCCACCAGACAGGGAAAAGCCAGCAGTGTTAACCCACCTCTGAGGCCACTGAACACTGCACTCCACCCGCCCTACTCTTTCTTCGCAACAACATCCTTGTACAAGAACGATGGTCAAAAATAACACAAGCGGAAAACTGCAATGAGCTGCTACTTTATCCCTCCTGGACCCCTCCTGGGATGATTAGCAATCCAAACCAATCCAAATCCAAAGAGAAAGAGACTGAAGGAAGGTGAGGGAGGGTGTAAAGGTGGGCGGAGGAGAAACGAAAGGATGGACCTGGAACCAATTTTCGCCCCAATTTTCATCCCTTTAGAGATGCATGTTAAAAAAAAAAAAAAACGAGGAGAAGGCCATTAAAACAACAGATTAGGTAATTACAGACTGAAGGCCAAATCATAATCTGTACTTCATGTTCCTCTTTTTTTCTAATAGCACATTCAAGATGGCTGCCAGTCTCAGGAGCATGTGAGGTGAGATCTTGATGAGGGATGGCAACTGGCTTTCAATGAAATATGAAATAAAGGCAGTGCACGTTTTAAAGTAATTAATTAGTCATGTTTTGCACCACCTGTTCTTCAATAATATATTTATAAGAGTGCATATTTAGCCTGTATGTTTAAATGTGTTAGATTTAATGCAACGCGGTGACCGATAATTAAATACAACATCAGTGAGTCATTCTGAAGTGGCTGCGGGCACAAAGATAAATGCCTTTTTGTGTGTGCATTCTAACCGCGAACTGAAACAGTAGGAGAGAGTGGGGTGGCTTCCTAACAGTGCTAATGGCTGTGGGTGTGTGTGTGTGTGTGAGACACCAGCTAGAATCAGGTAGACAGGTCAGAGCGTCAAACAGGGAGCAAGTGCATGGAAAAGCGGGGTCAAGGGCGACTAAATCACTCGGCCGCTCTTTTTGAGATGACAAACACGTGCTCCTGCCAGAAGGGAACCATTAAAAATAATTTACACAAGCTTTATGTTGGCTGAGCTCTTTTTGATGCAGTGTTTCCCCTGGCAATTATGGCTATGGCGCAGCTCCAGCCATATGGCCAGCCGGGCAGTGGGCCGTGAGGCTCAGGAATACCTGGGTGGTTAATTAAGAGCTGTTGCCAGGGCCATAGGAGGCCAGTCTCAGATCTTCCACACCCCCACCCACCACCATCTCCGCTAACACTAGCTTTCTCCTAGAGCAGACCCTCCACTGTGACCTACTGTTGTCTCTACTCACTCACAAGCGGCAGCCACTAGGGAAAGGAGAGGCCAACGGTAATTATTTGAGCTAACATCCCAGAGTTGAGGAGGATATGTGAGAAATGAGAAAAACTGAACTATATGCTGTGTTGTGCCCGTGCTTATCTGTTCCAGGATGTTTGTGCATGAGCATATATATCTGTTTGCACGTGCATACACGTGTGATTACCACAGTACGAGATTCCAGTGCATAGAGGTTAGCATTTCCACTTTAGTTCTTGAGTGAGAGTAATGCTTCTTTAGAATGGCTGACAACGTACTCACGTTTTATAAATACCTCATTTCGTATTCAGACATTTACTGTACACTGCTCTTGGTCACCAGACCAATTTGAATAAATTATTCTCACTTGCCAGGGAGCACACGTCTCTCTTTGATGTTTATTTTCCAGCAATAGGGAAAAGGTTGTATGAACATTGGGCAGGAACTGGACAGTTTTAAAACATAGGATCAAAAAAATATGTTATAATTAAAACTGCAATTATACTACCTGTTTTGGTCCAATCAGAAAGCAGCTAGACTGTCTACACAACAAAATAATGAAAAATTACAGTTGTATCTACAGTTAAGGTTCATATGTCACAATGGAATGACAGTCATAGTCTGGTAAAAAAAAAAAACCTTGGTGAAGTGAATCAAAAATGATTTTTAGCTCAAATAACTAGTCTTCCTCTATCTGTTGACCTCACTGACTTACCATGATTCATGTTGTCATAACATATAGCTCTGACCTTGTCTGAGGTCTTCACAAGCCCCTTGTCTAAACATATTGATATTCATAAAAGCACTATCACTCAATCTGGTAGACAGAGATCTAATACAGTATAATGAAGCAATAATGAGGAATTTTCTCTTGTTAAAATGTCATTTATGTAATGAATAAAAGATGATGGGTTCAGCTGTGTCTGCTTTGTTCTCAATCAGTTTTTTTTTTTTTTTTGCTCTGGCCTGTACACTAACAATGGCGTCATTGGCAGACATTGTCCCGATAATCAGCCAAAATTGCTTCATGTTTCCACTGTATAAACAATCATTAGGATGTTGTTTTGTTCATTCGCTTCGCCTCAGCCTTTCATTTGTGAACAGTGGCTGCAACAAAAACACTGACAGCTTCTAATCTGAATCTGTGATAGTTCAGAATGTCCTGATTGTGACAGCATAGCAAGGCAAATACATTTGTGACTGTGTGCTTGAGTGCACGTGTTTGTACCCCACTTTGTGTGTGTGTTTGTGTGTGTGTGCGTGTGTGTGTGCGTGTGTGTGTGCGTGTGTGTGTGTGTGAGAGGAACCCCCTGCTGACTCTCCCCCTCATCTCCATATTCCTTTATGGGAAATGTAAATGGATACATGATTATCTTTACACGGACTCAAGCAAGGAATGGGATCCTACCCTTTGCTGTGACTAAAGAAGAGTGGGAAATGTTATGGTACACATTATAAATGATTTATGTGTGTAGAGTATGGCATCTTTCCTTGATAACCTCTCCTGTGAGTTTTTACGTGCTCACCTTTCAGCTGAGATTCAGCAGGGTCCCAGTGGTGCCGTATTCTCTCCCTGTACTTCTCTAAACAATAAACAGCATTATCTGTCTGCCTGCCTGCTTTTAGTCTTCAGTCGTTTACACTGACCTGGTATCTTATGGTAATAAATCCCACTGAGTGAATGTGGGGCGTAGGGATATGCTTGATGCCGAATAATTGGTCATTTTGGTTGCAGGCTCCCTTGCTTCACATTATAGTGATGAAGGCCTGCTGAATATGGTGATCAGTGTGCGTGTCGGATATGTGTCTCCGTGTGCATCTGTCATATGTGTGTGAGTGTGTGTTGCAGAGGTGTCTCATGAGTCAGGGATTATTGCTGATAGATTATTTCTTCAGCCCCCTCGTTATCACTGGATCAAACAGACATGTGACCCACACTTCATCACTCCATTCATCCTCCTCTTAAACCGAGCTCTGGAGACCTGCAAAGAAGGCTGCTGGAACTGAATATATAGGGCTGGGTTGAAACCAAGTGCTCATAATACTGCTGCACTGGGACCATTTTGCATAATTATAAACCCTTGCTAGGACTCGGTGTAGAATATTTTCTCCGGCATTATGAATTTAGTTTTACAGATGACAAACCGCAGTTGAAACTGGGCTGTGTGGCTGTGTGTGGATTTTAAATTATTTCTCATTCATCTGTACCATTCTGTCTGCAGTGAAGGTTTTAAAGGAGATAGCGCCTTAAAATATTGTTCTTGTCTTTTCCATACTGCTGTGGCCTCTACTGCCCAGACTCATGTTCCGGTCCCTGTTATTATGTGATATTGTCGTCACCTGTCCTCATTACTAGTTGACGGACAGGCCCTTTGATGCTCATTAGTGAGCGCCCCTGTGTCAGCAGTACAGACTAGTCATAGGGAGGTGGTGTGAGCTGTGGCTAGACTGTGATGTCAGCCAACCTGCGTATACCATGACAGTGCTGACACCCAGCCGCTCCTCCTTTTGTCAGGGGCCCCTAACGAGGTCATCACTGTCCCCGAGACAGGGGTTACCCTTACATTTGACCCCTGTCCTTACCCACGCTGTAATGTCAACAACTCCTCTCGTCACCTGCCCGGTAGTGTCCCTGCGCCGCTCTCCCTCATTGGCTGGTGGCATGCCGAGCTGTCATGCGAGTGGGCAGTGTGTGTGGAAATCAAGGTGGGCTGATGTCTTTTAATGAGACAGACGCAGAGCCCCGCTAATGTCCCCGCCCTCGTTAGGCAGGACCCAGCTGCAGGCTGTCAGCCCCCTTGTTAAGCTCAACCCTGGTGGGATGGGCAGGCAGGGCAACATGGCTGTCGCTCTGTCTATCAGTTGGTCAGCTTCTCTCTTCCTCTCTCCCGTTGGTGGACCTTAGTCTCCAGGGTGGAAAGCAACCTCTGTCTGCCTGATAGTAAGGTACTGTAGTCACGGCTGTTCTCTCCGCTGTTTTCTGTAGATCCTGGGAGGCGGTTGGCTAATGATCCACTGACAGGGCTTTGGCGCGCTCCACGGCATTTTGCTTCCTTATTAGAATGCAGCGGCGGCCTTTGTCAACAGCGATGTCAGCCGCTGTAAGGACAAAGCATTGTTACCAGGAGCATAATTAAACCTGTTTCCTGTGAACCCACCACCTGTGTTGACCAGGCAGTCAGGGATTCAGAGATTGTTTTGATTTTCCACCTCCAACAACTCAGTATTTTGTGTTTATTCTTTCCCTCTTTGTTTCTAATGTGCTGTGTAACAGAGGCCCAGCTATATAAAAAGAAGAATTCATAACTGTATTAAGTGATTGTTATTTGGAAATAACAGTAACTCAGAAAATAAATTCACAATCTTTTACTTATGCTGAGCTATTTAACCTCAGGTACAAAGTGCAGAATCAAAGCCGAACTCTGACATTGATTAACAAATTAACAAACTGACATACTTTTAAAAATCTGCACTGGTTTATATTAGATGCTATAATTACAAGTACACTCTAAGTATACATATTCTTTTCATCTATAGTAACGCTGTTATAAAAGGCTACAGTTATCTTGCTCATCAAATACGCAGTGACATGTGAGCCACAGCTAACCAGACCATTAAAAGCAACAGCAGTCCATGGGATATGGACTGGTCAGAAATTAATTGGCCCCATGGCTGTTTGAAAGCACAGAGAAAACAACTCCATGGAGTGTATCAGGATTTCCCACATAAAATATGTCAATTTTCCCTGCTAAAGCCAGTCGAGCAATAATGACCCCATGGTGCTGTGGAGTGGTGTGACAACACAAATGACACTACACTGTGTGCTAATGACATGGGATGTAGTCGCTGGGTAAACATGGCAATTAAACAACAGGCTCAGATTGAGTGGGGCACACACAGAACCTTCACAGACCCCATTGTGTCTTTGTCTTAGCATACCCTCTCACTTGCTCTCTTCCTCTGTTTCTCTCTCTCTCTCTCTCTCTCTCTCTCTCTCTCTCTCTCTGTGAGACATTTGCATGCTGCAGGCATAATTGGCTGGTCTCATGGTGGCGGTGGCAGTATTCCTAGAATGAGGACATCTCAATGCACCTCACATGTCCTCACTGTCACAAGGCTCGCTGCTGAAAGCCTTCCTGACACAAACACAGCAACACAGAACGCTCCCACAATGGCAGCCATGTCTGCTCCCACTCAAACTACACCCTGTGACAAGAAGTAGCTGAACTAAGCACATTTCTCTTCCCCTCTTGCAGTTTCCAAAGTTCAGGATTACCGTCAGCATGCAGGGCTCTGCAGGAGAAGTTTTTTGCTCTCTGAAAAAGGCTGTGTGAGGGAGTTTGGAGGGTGACAGCCAAGGTGTAGCAGTTTGCTGGAGAAAACTCATGTTGAGTTTGAGTATGTAGGCACATTTGAACATGCAGTAACTTATATAAGTGGCACATTTTGTATGCATGATGGACTGAATTCAAAACTCTTGTCAATTGGAATGTAACACACCAATGTGTTACATGTTTCCTATTTTAGAAAAGAAAACATGGCAGCCTGAATGTTGACAGATGATTAGTTCTCCGGCCCTCAGAACTAATTATTATCACAGATACACATTTCTTCTTTCTTTTAACGAATCACGAGCGTATACTGAGTATGTGTGATTATCTACAGGTGATACTACAGTGAGCCACTGGGGTCAACATTTACTCGGCACATTGATGGAGGACCCCTGCCAGAGCCCTATTTCATTCACCCATGGAACAATTAGCAATGCTGAGCAATTTTGCAATTAACAGCTCCATAACTGTCACATGCACCAATTTTAAATCAGCAGGAGTAATGTCGGTTTTAGAGCAAAGTTTAATTACAAAGTAAAGTATTTGCATTTGCAGTGATGTTTTTTTTTTTTTTAAATGATGTTCTTAGTACTTTTCCATTTTTTCTTAAATGCTAAACCTCAGTGGAAACTGCACCTCTTTTTGGCATGAGAGCTTGTGTGTAACTGTCACACTGATACAGCAAAATTACACAAAGTCTGATAACAATGCATTCTGAGCTTGGTGATAGAGAAATAATGTTTTTAGGTGACTGAAAGAGTGACTGCCATTGCCAGAAGAATAGCATTCACTTCAAGCTTGACATTCTCCATCAAACCACAGCATACTCTTGTGAACAAACAGTCTGTCTAAAACTCTAAATAGGCTCAGTCAAAATGGGTGCTAGAGCCCAGTCAAGGCTTAAATCATCTCTCTGTTGAGCTCAAAAGAGAAGCGTCGAAGCCAGAAAATAGAAGAGCCCGGCTGATGGAATCTGGCGCAAACACATTCCCACCTTTCCAATCTTATTTTCGTCTCTCGCCTTCTGCTTGGTTCCCTTGCAGGAGCTTAGTGTACTTTTTATGTCCCAGTGCGTACAAAGTCTATCAGAATGCATTTGTTTCAGGGAGCCCCCATTCACTTTCAAAGGGTTAAACAGACCATTCACCGACCTGTCAACATTCCCTGGCCCGCCTCACGGAAAAGTCTGCTCGAGTTTTGTTCCCGATCAACACTTGTCTCCTCGGCCCGTTGTTGCTCGCGTCGTGTAATATCCATGACAATCGTGTTGGGCTTTTCAGGGGGCTCTGTAGCACCCATTCTGTGGGGCCACTTTCAGGCCATAAAGAGCTTTATTTGTGTGGATTTGAAAGAGTCATGTGAAGTGCCCTCAGGCTGGAATCCTCTTCAGCGGGTCACCACTGTCTCAATAGGCTTCACACTCACAGGCAGCCATCAGTACTGCCCTCACGTTCTTATGAAGGAACATCAACGCCACTGCTGCAAGAGTTCTGAAAGTCCTCTGAAAGGTGCGCTACAGGCAGAAGGAGAAGGGGGGAAGAAGATGAAGAAAAAATGTGTGATACAGAGGAAGACACAAGCCCAGGGAGGGGTATAACAATGACAGTGACAGAAAAGGATTGTTTGTTTGTTTTTTGATTGGAAAAAAAATGATGACCAGAGTATTTTTAAGCTCTTGACTTGTCTGGGAGTCGAACATCAGCAGTGCCAGAACCCCTTGTGACCCCTAACCTGTTTCTCTAATCCACTCGTCTGAAGTGTGTGGACACACACAAACCACACAGCAGCCAAAGGCAACGAGGGCTGGGTCGTGGGAAGTAAAGGAGCTCCAACGGCGTATTCATTTTCATGGACCATATGGAAATTCTGTTGTGTGCACAGCGGACGCGTTAGATAGCAGTGACCCTAACGGCCATGTGTGTGTATGCTGAATGGTAAACAATGTAGAGCGGGGCGTCACCCTGACCCCTGGCATATGGGTATCCATTCTGAAGGAGAGTTTTCACAAACACAACCATGCTGCCAGGCAGGCCCTTGGGACTTTGATTTGTTAATGAATTGCTCTATTGACTTGCATCTTCGCTTGCTTCATTAGAAGACACCAACAACACTGCCTGGTTTCTTTTTATTCCACCCTGATCTTATGCACCAAGAGGAAGATGTGGGCAGAAGGGGGGAGAATTATAGAAAGCTATTGTATGTTTGACTTAAATCTTCAGGCTTGTCATCTGTTTTCCCCCTCTTCTGTGGCTTCCATTATTTAGCTCACCTAATTTGTATTGTGGCAATATAAGACAACTCTCCAATGCTCAGTGATGCAAGAGAACAAACCTAATGCCCCAGTCCCCCACCTCCCTGTGCTACTCCCCCGCCCTTACACCCACATCTCAGGCAGGCCATGGCCCAGGACCAGCCTCCTCTAAATCTATTTCCCAGTCCCTCCCTAGCCCTCATTACCATGTAGAGACAATAATGGTTTTGTCAGGACGATACCTGCTTTACAAGTAGCAGATTATTGTGCCCCGCCAGTGTTAACACAACAAGTACAAGCCCTCTGTCTGTGGCCATTCCACCGGCTGTCAGCACTCATCCATAATGGCAGTGTCACACCATAACACACAGCACACAAAGAAGCCCTCCAGCTACACGCACAAAGACATACAGGCTCTATAAGACCTACACAACATATGGCTACAGCATTATGGCCTGTGGTTCTTCCACAAACCACCACTGAGCCAAAAACTTTCTACCCTTTGTCCAGGAAATGTGTTGCCCCTTGCTGCTAGGCCACACAGTGCCATGGTTGTGCACCAATAACACCATACTTTACCAGGAGTACCATCTGCATGCCAAATGGGCCATTCTGTCTGGGCATATTCTGGTCTGATAGGTGTGAATTTTACAGGCCTAAAAGAGTATTAAAGACAGCAGGAGTCTGGTATCTCTCTCTCTATCTCTCTCTCTCTCTCTCTCTCTCTATATATATATATATATATATATATATATATATATATATATGTATGTGTGTGTTGGTGTGTGTGTGTGTGAATGTTTTATTTTCTTTTTCTGTTCGGGCAACTAAAATGTGTCTTTTTCTACTGTATATGTTTAATCAGGCATGTAAGTGTGATACATTCCTAACTATGTGGGTCACCGTCACCTACACCAAACTAAAGCAAATAAGACAAGAAACTATCTAATCTTTTTGTACTTCCACTGACATCTGCAGACATGGGCAATTTGAAGGGATTTTTTTTCATTCCTAACACAATGGAGAATGTGTATTGAGAATGTGTGTTTTACTGGGTTTTTTATCAGGTCCCCAAGACTGTGTAGACAAAGCAGAGGTTGCATTAACCTCATGCAATGCCAGTGCTCACACTGTCCTACAATGACACAAGAGGAAGTGTAGCAGACTGTAAAAGCCTTTAATCATTGTTGTAGACATTATTCATCACAAGAATTATGCCACTGTATTATTTGTTTTGTTTCAAGGAAACTCCTGATATTTTTAGAAAAAAAAAACACTGATGATGATCATTCCATGTGTGTCAGTATATTTCCGTTATTTTGAATGTTACTAATGCTCTAACACTAAAAAGACTTTCCTGACTGATTGATGTAAATGTCGAAAAGCATCTGTCATTGGCAGTAGAGAAATGAACTTTTTTAACCTATGAACACTGGCTGACTGAGGGAATTTCCTGTTACTGTACATGTGAGGGGGTAGTGGGTCGGCTGGACAAGCTTCCTGCCCTCTGCGGAGTGGTGGACGCCTGCTGTGTGGGTATAACATGGCAGGCCAGGTCTATTGTCTGGAAAGAGGATGTGCTCTGGTGTTGTCTCGACTTTGGGCCGGGACTCACTGCATATGACGCACGAACACTCTCACTGGCTAGACCCAAAAAGTCAGGGTGGAGCATGTCACTCTTGCTGTGAGTGGGATTTATGGCTAAATCTCGATCAACTACATATCATTATGGGGATGGGAACATAAGCATATTTTTATAAGTTTGGGAAACTGGATGTGCATTTTGTGTTTATTTTAACTTGCTAATGAGGTGAATTGTAATTTTTTGCAGTAGCTGCCCTTTCCCTAACCTGCTTGTTTCCAAATAGACAATGGCAACAGAATCTTGATAAAGATTTTATTTTATTTTTTATTTTGGGTGTAGACTGTAAGTTTTATTTCTCTATAACTATAGGCACCTACTGTTTGAAATAGAATGGAATTTTCTTCATTCGTATTGTATGTGACAGGACATGATAGCGTTCATACAGATGATGGGGCCTGGGTAACAGACTGGTTGGACTAGAAACATTTACCAAATCAAACAAAGCAATTAGGCAGGCAGACTGATGGGGAGAGGCAGAGCTAACCTACCCAATGGGGCCACTCATTTCTAGTGCTGCATCAGAAACAGTTGGGTTTCATTTCGTATGCTGCTGTGCTCGGAGGAATCTCAATATTTATCCAGTTTGTCTGACCGTGGCACCTGCTGGGGGAGACATTAGTCATTTGTAAGTATTAACATGGGCATCCCCTCCTTCCCTCATCTTCCCTGTCTCTCTCTTTCCTTGTCTTCCTCCTCCCTCTGCACTCTCACTCCCTCCCTCTGTGAGTACACTGTCAGTCATGTTGTAGCCTTTTAAATGTCATCCACTTACTGTGGAGAGCAGTCGCCCCACTTGACAGTTTTATTGGGAGACGTTGTGATGACGGTGATGAGAGAGAGAGAGAAAGACACAGAGACAGGAAAAGAGAGAGTGTGAGGACTGGGGGAGGCATCACTGAGTCAAATCAAATTAGAATAATCAGAGTGATGTGATTAATAGGAGTGCCATTGTGGGGTAATCATGCACAGCGATCATCACTGCGGTGGACTTCAAATTAGCGTGCCCTGCAGTGAGGCTTTGATCTGGCAAGCATCAAATAAAGCTGGGCGTCAGGTTGTCACTTTCTTAAAGTACACCTTCGACTTGACGTCTTTTCGCCACTCTAAAAATAGAGACGGAAGACAAAACGTGACAAAAGGCAGAGGTACAGTCGACAAACAATAATGACTGCTCTGTGTGACACCTGCTACTGTGAGCCACTCATGAAGATCTACATTTCAATTTCTTAGGGTGGACTTAGAATCCTAAACAGAGAGGTAAGGGAAAGAGACAAATAGTGCTAGAAAGGAAGATATCAAAGTGACATTAGCCCTATTGAATTTTTTTTTCAGGTGTACGTCTGTCAAACTGAAAAACAGCTGCAGAAACCATTAAGGAATTATTCCCAGACTCTATGTCTTTGTAATTGTCCTGACATTAATGCCCAAAATCTGAATGAGATGTTGAATGTGTATGTGCTACATCTTCATTGCCATATTGACTTTTCTTTTATTTATGTGAGCAGTTTTTTATTATATACGATTATCACGCCAATTGCTACTGCTATGGGACCAGTAAAAATCTTAATTTTAAAAGTAAAAGTCATCGCTGTTATGTCAGAGAAAAAACTTGGAGTCGGGGTGGTGGAGAAAAAGAGACATTTAGGAGCTGTCATGGAACATGTAGTTGAGTTTGTGAAAGCTCAAGTGTCATGGAGACTGCGGCTGGTCTCTGAAACACAGAGCTTGCCCCCCCACCTGCTACAGGAACACTGACATTTTCATTAAAAGGTCACCAAGCTTTTCATGTATTCACCTCAGCTTTTAATGTGAGTAGAAAGGTGAGCAAGAGAATGAGGAGAACAGAAGTGAGTTAGAGGAAGAAAGAGGGAGAGAGAGGATTTAGACACGGACAGAGATGAAGCAGGACTCTAAGAGATACAAGATCAAAAAGAGAAAAAGACCAAAGCGATTGGTTCTCAGACCAAGGTCAGAGATATGAGTTACATATCCCCAGCTCCTATCTCATACAGATATAAAGCTTTGAATGGTCCACTGTATGCATGCAAACTGACTGACCTTAGAGCTTGTCTTGCACAGTGTTCTGTTTAAGTTTGTGATGTCCTTCATGGTTTTCATCCTGAACTTTATTAAAAATGTCCATAATAATTTAGCAATGCATTTTTTTATTGTGTTAATTATTGTTATTGTTAATTGTAGTAATTCTGACTCTAAGTAAAAAAAGCCTACATTCTCAAGACATCTCAACATTTGCTCATTTCAAGGTTGTTTTTAATGCCTCTCATAAAAGGACACACTCAAACAAACAATTTAATAGTAAGCCAATGAACCATAAGGCTGTGCATTTAAATAAGCATTTATATGTAAAATAATTCAGCATTAGTATGTGAGGATGTCCATTACTGAGTTAATGCTAAGAAATGAATACCAAAATAAAAAGAAGCCTTTTAGTTCTCTAATTTACTATGTCAACGGCAAGAAGTTAAAAGATGCCCCCATTTAGCTGTTTAAATGAGGATGTAGGAAATTTTCCTCTGAAAATGGATTAAAATAATTTGGCGAGAATAATCATTTAAATAGCAATAAGGACCCAGAGTGTATCTATTGAGCATAAAATAATTTCAAGTATAAATTAAATAGCTTATTACTGCCTTTCATTTCCTTGAGGGAATCATCTGCACTCCTTTTTTCTCAGCCCCCTTGGTAGATGGGGTAATTTTCTATGGAGGCTGGTGGAATAAGCGCCGTGCGGCCGCGTGTTCAGCAGGGAAAGTACATGAAAGTCTCCTGTTTTACACAGTGGATCTCATTCTCCATGCTGTCCATATTTCTGTCTGTCTATCTTGAGACTACTTCTAAAGCTCCTTAGTCTAACAGTGTTAGAAGAGAAAAAGAGACCTTGTAACTGCAGCGCAATGCGATTCTCAAGAATAAATCCAGGTTTAATCTTTTATGCCTTACCTGTCAGAAATGTGTCACTCACTATGCCCCTGCATTCCTTTACACATTGTCAATATGTCAGAGAATTGCTGAGATAGGTTAATTTCAACACCTGTCAAGTGATATACACCCCAAAATTAAGTTGTGCAATAGGCTGGCCTGGGAATGTTTGAGTGCTGGAATGCAGTGTTCGGTAACTGGAGTGCTGTAGGGGGTGGGCAGGCCCTGGCTCTGGCTGTGTGACGTCAGTGTGGTGGCATGGCAGAAAGCTAAGGGCCCGTTTGGCCCTGACAGCTGCGTTTGCCCACAGTAATATACCCTGCTGGCCGGGGCCAAGGCCTCTTTCCTGCTGTCAGCACACCGATCGGCTTTCATGGATCATCTCTTATCTGCCGAATCTGTCATTGCAGTGCAGGGCTTCTTTTGGGGGGCTTTAAACCATGCTGCCATGGTTCGCAAGCTCCAAGCCCCCCTTATGGACACTTTGCGCTCTCTGTGCCTTTCTGTCTCGCTGTCTTTTCCATCCATGCCCCGCCCCCTTTCTTACTTTCTTTATCACTCCATCTTGCTCTCAGTTGCATGCCCTCTCTGTCATTCCGCTTTTGTCCTTCCTCTGTTTGTAAGTGACTGAAAGCTAACCTGGGATGCCAGCTATTGGAACTAGGGGCTGAAAAATAGTCGCAGTGTTGTTGATCAAGGGAGGTTCTGGGTGGGAAGAGGCTTTTGTTTGTTTGGACAGATGCACAGGCCCATCTCTGAACTTCTGTCAGTGATCAAAGGAGCCGATGATGTAGAACAGATTCATGGGCCATGTCTTATCAGCCCTTGCTCCGGCCCTCATCCATCATCCTGAGCCCTCGTCCGTCTCATTCCGATGACGGCACCCTAAACAAGGTGCATTAATCACTGCCGCTCCCTTCTTTGGCCAGGTGGCCTCATGCCCTTCAGACATTGACACTAGCTTAAGGGGCTGAGGGTGTACCCAGTACTCACCCAAGCCCCCGGAGGCAACTATGCTCACTGGGTCTCACTGCTCTTTTCCACCACCAGCTACTGGTGCCCTTTCAGCAGGTCAGCTCCAGTCCCGAGAAATTAGTTGGCTAATAAGAGAAGGTTTACAAGTTCTCGAGATGTGCACACTGCCAAATGTACAACTGTGCAGCTCTGTGTATGCACATATGCTCTACAATTGTTTTGTGTCATATGCACAATGGACCGGGTGGACATTTGAGGTTGATAAAGTTCACTCTCTGTGCCCTCTTGCTGGTTACCTTCGGTCAGACGCATCTCTGATTATTGATTTCAAATGGAAGGCGAGTCTTTGAGCTTGTAGAGGATAAAGGGGGAAACAGCTTAAGTGGTTCCTTTGTGTCAGCAGGTTAAGCAAAGCGTTTTACAGCCAGAGATAGTGCCTTTGTGCCTGAAATGACACAACTTAAAACAAATGCCAAATGTGACACCAAAGGGTAATGGCTACACACAAAATGGAATGTTTCTAAGGGAAGGCTTATTTGTCACGCTATGCTGTACTCTCCTTCAAAAGTTTCAGAGGTGAAAGTAAGACTTTGTCACAGAGTTTCATGGTTCAAATAAACAAAATAAAAGTATTGCTTGTAGTAGTCAGTGTCATGTCAGTCAAAAAGTGCATTTCATTCATATGCATATCTTGTGAAACTGCTGACTGAATATGTTACTGACTGAGTTATTCACAAGATCTAAAGTGACATTTATCATTTAATGATTAACATACAAGTTTGGTGGAAGAATATAAAACATTTTTTTAAAAAGGGTTGCTTACTGAAAAATGTGCTTAGCAACAGTGACCTCAGCAAATTACCATTATATTCCTGACCACACTGGGCTCCACTGGGATGGTTAGAGCAGTCTGGGAAGGAGGTCAAAAGGTCAAATGCCCTACCATAGTGTCATGAATTACTGACTCAAATGATAAAGCATGTGTGGTTAAAGAGCCTAGCAGATGCAGACCCACGAGACAGAAACAAACAAACACACATACACAAAGTCAAAGTCATTTCAAAGGTGAGATTTTAAGCAAACAGATGTTGACAGACAGGCTACAAGTTCATCTCAAGGTGAGGAGACATAAACACACAGGAAGCTATCTCTCTGATGGCTGGACACAGAAGACATTCAGACAAGGCTGTGTAGTGATGAAACAGGAACACACACAATCAGCAGCTATCAGCCAACTCAATATTTCTTTCATATCTGGTTGCATAACCTTGCTGTTGTCCTTGGCCTCTGAACTATTAATAAGCCTATTTGTTAAAATGACACTGGCAGGCAGCATAAGCTTGGTCCCCCCTATCCCTCAGAGTAGAAGTCAGTTATGCCCCCTCGAAGCTCATCTGGCAGAGGTGAGGGGATATCACTCTGACTGCTGTGACAGCTCTACTTTAGCATATTCATGACGAGTTGAGTCTCATTTCACAGGTGTATTAAAATACCCCTAACCCCTTTCTCATAGGAAGCCTCGTCTCACAGTGCAATGGCTAGACGCCATGCATGAAAATCGATGGGGAAAATATGTAGAAATATAAGCATGCATCAGAGGCCGGGTCAAGAACCTAATTTCACAGTGACACCGGGGGTAATTTGGCTCTAGAAATGTTTGTCAATTCGCCATTCATTTGAGCAGGCATGGCATTGTGAGGGCCCCAATGTGAGTGGAAGGTGGCCAACCTGAACGCCTGTATTTATGGTGCACTTTTGTGAATACATTACGCCTGTCACAATGAAATAAGTGACATACTTACATGCTGCGAGGAGTAAGTCCAAAGGGGTGAGCACCGGGCGCGGGAGAGATAAGAGGAGAGGTAATTAGTACATTCATCTTTTTTATGATATCATTTTTCAGACATATATGATCACAATGTAAATTAGAAATAAGGAGGGACCTGCAGAAAATGGAATTCATTTGGAGTGGGTCAATCGCCCTACAATAGCGGTGTTGGGAGGCCAGGTGTAATTTACGGTGGCGCTTGGCCCTCTCTCTCTCCTGCCATGCACCTGGCAGAGCCTGATACCCTGCTGCACCCCACAGCTGCCGGGCCTCCTCTCCCACAGATAACACTCTCCAAATGAGATTCATTTAGTGCACAGGAAAAGGAAGAAAGGAGAAGAAAAGAATGAAGAGAGGAGACAAACCTCCTTTCCCTTTATGCACCATCTTTCTGTCTCTCTCTCTTGTGATTCAGTACTAAGCACTTACTGTAATGGCATTCTATGGATTATTGATTTTTGATTTGGTTTTTCTGCTCGGCAGATGCCCCTCGTTTTAGCGGAGCCATTACCTCTGTAACGATTAGAAACAAAAAGTTAATTATGTAATTATAAAGCCAATAACAGCCTGCGCTGGTTTACCCTGCTTTAGTCGGTTTAAACATTATCTCTTGTGTGCACATCATAACAGGCGGAATGTGAGGAGAGGAGATTAACGCCTTGGAAAGCAGATGCGGAATTTAATTCTCCAGTCCATGGCTGCCTGGGAAACCATTAAGTAATCACAACATTCTCCCTCGATTAAATTCACGGCTGCCACTTTGCACACAAAGGGAAGGGGAAGAAGAGGTGCCTGCAAAGCTCTCCCATTTTTATTGACTGTAACGTCAGTCCCAGCCTGCAGGCACAGATGAATAAAACTGTTAAATAGCGTGCCTCAATCTGTCAGAAAATGAAAAGTTTGAGTGGGCAAAATAAAATCTAAGTAAAATAAAAAAGGAGGGGGTATGTTGCGATGTGTTAGGCCTGATAAAGCTCACTCGGAGCGGGTGAAATAAATGGGGGAGCAAAAAGATGCACTTGATATTTCCCCATTATTTTCAGTCATTTTACTCTACCGCAAATGATTTTTGTCCCCAGCAGCTACAGATAAGGTTGACGGAGAGAGAAAGTGGATGAATTGGACTTGGTTTAACTGGATTAAACACACATACAGTTTGTGCAGGCATGCTCACGCACATATACATACATGCAGCTGGGACGCACAATTATTGACAACCTAGAATGCATACAGTAAGTGTGACTAATTACTTATGGATGAGTAAGGGGGGAGTTAATATGGCCTTGAAATTATATTTATTTAATGTTAAGCAGTGAAACTGGTTAAAACAGCCCTAGAGGGATAGAGGTCATAGGGGCGGCCTCCTTCTGTAAACGAGCACTTAAGGGCAGAGAGAGGGTCCTGCTCTGATTAATTGGGTAATTCATTAGTTTGGTTAAGTCGTTTAGTAAGATGGGTGAAACGCGGGCCTATAACCTGAGGGCTCTGTGGAGCACTAGCTACAGACGATGAGGAATACTGTGGCTAATGCGAGATAACAACATCAAATGAACTGTGAACAAATACACATCAACTGAGCCATTAGCCAGAGTAGCTGTACTTTCAAGAAAATGAGCGACAAACAAAGGCAACTCATCTACACATATACACACAAATGTCCTTTCATATTAGGTGAATTTATACACGTTGAGAAATAGAGTGTGGAAAACATGGGTGTTCCCGCAGCTCGTATTGACAAGCATTGATCCCACATGGAAGTTCAGGTATGTGTTATTGGCTGTGTTACTGAATGGGGAGTGTGTATGTCAAAAGGCAGATCCTTGTGCTGTATTTAGATAAGCTTTAGTTCAAAGTGCCTGCCATCATCCATCAAGCTCTTAGGGTTATCGGGCAGCAAGAGGCTCTAGCTGTGAGTGCCGAGCAGTGTTGGTCCGTGTACTTGTGTTGTGTGTAAATATGACACTGTGTTTTTCATGGCTATATTTACACATGCTTCTTTAAAACCATTTCCACATTCCTAGCTTTTTTTCACATCCATACAGGGCCCAGTCTGTTGCTATACTCCCTTTCTCTCCTGTCCATCACCTTCTTCCCAGGAGCCCTTACCCATACCCCAGGGGCCCGCGGCCTCCTCTTCCCCAGTCCCTCTTCACTGTGTGCAAATGCCAGGATCAGGTTTGGGAAAGGCAGCAGTTTTTTTGTGTACAGTGGACAGCTGGTACATTCCAGATAACAGCTGAATTTAAAGTGAATACAAAGGCAGTGAACATGGCTTCGTCTTTGTCTATCCTTGCCTATTGATGAGCTTCTCAATCAGACCCAAATGGTTTGTTTCTACAAGCATCCACACAATATCATAACAGCGCTGGCAGAGAAAAGCAGGCGGTGTGTCTGGTTCCTGTTTAGACCTGTTAAGCCTTTTCAGGGTGTCTGTGTTACATCAGACACTGAATGGACTAACTGGGATGATGTGTTTGAAAATAGTGGTTTAAATCCAAGTACACTTGTCAGTAAAGTCTTATTAGAAACATACAGTGATACAAATTCAGGATGTAAAATATCATTTGCATGAAAGGCTTTTGATAAAGAAGAATAAATGTGAAACCCCTTTTTATGTTACTTATCCCATAGCTTCTATTGCTAACATACGCACTGAGAATGGTAGTGGTTGGTGGTAAAAAGAAAAGTTTTCACCAGTGTTAAGCTGTTGTTTTAGCTTTATTGAGCTGTATGATGACCAGCATCTCCCAAACTTCCTTCAGCACTCCCCCACCTAGCCTACACCTTTGCTGGGGTCTCCTGTAACTTTTGGTGCCATCACTTTATGTCAAGGGAATTTCTCAGGCCAAATTAAAATGACATTTTTAGACAAACTAGAGCACATCTTTAACAAACTCGGTCTCACTGGCTATCATGATTGACGTGATTCATGAGCTCCAGGAGGAGAGGAGTCATGTACACAAAAAACCTTACTAAAAGAGAAACATGCACTCACCAACATTTTACACATAGCCAATTGCACATACCAACACCCTCACAATGCATAATGCACACACACCAAGCATGTGACATCGAGAATTCACTTTCTCTAAAAAGCCGAATTCCTCCCCGAGTCCCTTTTGAACTAGGTCAAAGCCCCCCCCCCCCACAAGCCTCAGCAGAAAGGATGGGAAAACTAATGACTACAATAGAGTGTTTGCATTTTTCTTGGGCCCTGAAAAACACAAAGAACAAGGCCTGTGACAAGCTCCATTATTTGGTTGCTCTGCCAGTAAGGAGACAGCTCCTGCTGGAGAGATGAAAGTGGGGGGTGTGGGATAGGAAGGACAGGAGAATGGAGTGTGTGGATATGAGTGGGGGGTTGTGTGTGTGGGGTGTCAAGAGGGCCATGGAGATGGCAGGTGATGAGGACCGTCCCGCCCTCCCTGCCATAACCCATGTCGCGTGGAGCTACGGGCCCATCAGCACAAAGACAAATTATCGCAGGGGGAATTTCACGGACAGGAAGAATCTGTCACCTAGTGGAACCCTCCCTCTTAGGGACTTCACACAGCCATTATGAGCTTCTTTAAGGAGAGAAAATTCACTAAGAAGCCAGTGTCCAACACCCCTTGTGCCAAGATGGATGAGGAGGAGGAGGTGTGGGTCATAAGTTAGAGGAGTTGTTGTGATTTTACTTTTACATCTGAGGCATCTACTGCTAAGACCTATTACTCATTACTCACACGTCTTTTCTAGCAGCTGCTATTACATATTTCAAAATGTTGCTGATCTATGCACCGAATTTCTAAATAATTATTGACAAAGTAAATAGATAAGTAACATACAGTAACGTATTTATGTTTCTTTGAACCTCTTCAGGGCCAACAAAGTAAACCCTTTTCTTGCAAGTAGTTTGAAATAAAGAACTGCACATTCTATAAGGAATTTGGTGAAATGACCTGTCATTGCAGCGCTGACTATGAGGATTTTAGCGTTCTCATTGCTGCTGTCATTGGCTCACAGCCTCCCAGAAGTTGGACTGTTACCAGCAAACACATGAAAAATCCTGCTATAATAAATAATACCTTTCAATTGGGTATTATGTGTACTTAGAGAGTTAGATCTATAAATTAAGGCTTTGTGTTTAATTGGCAACTCCCTGAGAGAGTTAACAGTGTGTTGAATGTGCACTTCATGGATAAACTTAGCATTAAGCCTCTAGATACACAGGCAACAGTTGTTGGGAAATGCAGGCAAACACATGATGTCAGGCATTGTAAAGAAAGGCTGTTCCAACAGGAGGGCTGCTAGTGGTGATAAATGTCTTATTTATTCAGGACATTAAAGTGCTCACTATGGGCCTTGTACTTTCACCCCAAAATGGAAATGTGAGAACACACGGCTTTTTAATTTCCCCTCCCATATCTGGCATATACATTATAACTAATGTCACGAACAAAGTCCACCAAACCCTCAGAAAGAAACATGTTGTCCATAAATTGCTTTAACTGTCTATTTGTTTGTTTGTTTTTATTTTTTGTCAAAACTAAGTTGAAACAATCATTTAATATTTATTTCTTTTCAAGCAACTTACCAAACCGAGCTTCCTACACTTACCCATTAAAGTAATTGGCATTTAAAACTGTCTGCACTGAACAGTTTGTTACAGTTTGTCTGTTACCAATTCAGACATCTATCTTCATCAGATGCTGCCAAAAATACAGTATGGTTGCTTTGGGGAAAATAAATTGCATTCACCATCAAGTAGCTTCCCCCTTGCCGAGCGTCTGGATCATTCATGGGACCACAATATGTAATTGTGCTTAATATTTTATAACAGGTTGTATTACAACAACTTATTCTCATTCAGAGTGTACGCATGTATCCAAACATCTAACCCAATAATAGGAACAATGGGGCTTTAAGTTGTTCGTGGAAAGAAGCCACATCTATTGTGTTCAAAGATATCATTCCAATTGAACCATTATGACATTGCCTTTTAAATTTGTCTTGGCCAACACAAAAGACCAGTGGCCCTTTAACAAATGTGAAGGGGATTATTCTATTCCTTCAACTTCGAACCCCACAGTCTTTCTCCTCTCTTTCACGCAGGGGCATGAACTTGGATGGGTGCTGCCTTCCCCCCCTGCTGAACACCACATTTTAAACACACAGTCACAATTGACTGGATTAACCCGATCCCCCCCCCCCACACCCCCACATGGTGAAACAACCCCTACCATGCTAGTAGCCAGCAGAGGTGGATGCTAACTGGATCATGTTCTGTGAGAAGCAAAAAAAAAAAAAAAGACAAGTGTCCCTAACTTTTCTCATGTCACTTTCTCTTGGCCCCCAGTGTGGATGTGTATAGGCCTCACTTAAAAGAGACTCCTTTGAACTGTATTCATGGTCCATTTGCATAAGCAGATTTGGGTGAGGAGAATGGAGGGGTATTGCGGCTGGTCATTAATATGCTAGCTAATTCAGCACATTGTAAGCCCATTGATGCTTCACTAAAGGGCAGTTATCCCATTGCCATTGTTTAGGCCTGAACCAGTCTCAGCAGTTGTTACAAATTACATACTTAATTGATTTAAAATCTGCCATAAACCGCACAGTGAGTGGAGACACGGCAATGGCTGACGCTGGGTGCAATGCTAAGCGAGAAAATATTTTAGCACTAATGTTAATGTGTGTCTAATGAATGAATGGAGGGGCAAACAGCTGTTTGTGAGATAAACGTTATAAGCAGATGCTTTGCCAGCCAACCCTGCTCATTTTACAGCATTGCTAACATAAGCGCACATTTCAAACATATTTGCACACTCATTTTCAAAGAAATGTGAAAATATTGCCCATTGTTCTTGACTTTGGCTGTAGGTCTGATTACCAGCCAAGCTACTCTCCAAAGATAACACAGTGGAAGAGATTTACGCGGGACACTGTTTGTGTCGTCATGGCCCAGCCATAGCGATGTGCACCCCACGTTTTCACACTCGGCACCAATTAGTGGCTGCAACAAAGCCTGACCAAAAATAAACACCGCAGTATTGCATACTTGTTACTACAATAAGACGTAATCCCTGGGATATGCTGAACAATATTAGCTTTTCAATTACTCCTCAGAGCCATTGAGCGGCAGTCTATTGAAACAGAGAGCAACCTCCACCACACACACACACACACACACCCTGTCTTACAGCGAATACTTCAGCACAGCACTTAAGATATGAGAGCCTTAAACACAGCACCCCTCTGCATACACACCAGTGGCTCCTGACTCCTCCTCATCCTGTTTCTCTCCTCCTTGTTTATTCTGCTCTCTTTCTTTTCACTGGCCAATCTCTGACTCCTAACTCTGCACAGCACTGACGCAAAGGGTAAAGAGGGGGAAACACACGATGCAATAATGGTCTGCAAAACCCAAGCTAATACTGAGACAATTATGATCGTAAGGGTAGCGTTAATTATAACTGCCTAATGATTTTGGTGACGCTAAGAAGTAAACGACAGAAATGATGATGCAAGTGCCTGGTAGAGGCTGAAGGAGAGGAGGAAGTGGTGCTGCATCTCTTCCTGAGTTGCCCCACCTTTTGTGAGGCCCTGACCCACTCTTCAGCTGTTGCCATTGTCACTCAGTCCTTCGAGGGGTTTGTATGCTGCGGGGGCCTCTGTGTATTCTTTGTGTTCTTCCCCCACTCTCTTCAATCTCCTGCCCCTGATAGGACCACATCAAAGCTGGAGGAGCTGTGCTTTGTGGGGCCTTCTTCCCTTGACTCTCAACATGTGGTTTTGTGGCTCTGGACATCGGCACCTTTTAACCCATTCTGTCGAGATTAGGCATCGCCTTCAATTGGGCATTAGTGAAACTATAGTAACCAATAAGAAGCTTGTCACTGAATGGAAACTATGTATCTTGTCGCAGCGGAGCTGTCGGAACATCACGATCCCAGACAAGTGCCTCGGCAGGATTTTGGCTGCCTGGATGTGGGCCCCTTCTTTTCATGCTGACACCAAACTCCTTCCACACACACTCAGAGAGACACACATTTTTGCAACCCAGGCACTGTAATGGTAATTTATATTCAGCACAAAGAGGGGGGAAACATTGTTTTCCACAGGGCACAAGCATTTAATTATCTCAATTTTTTTCCTGTCTTGCCTACTACAGTGAGTGAGAAAATTGGACCAAAATGAATAACCAAAAACAGTTTAGGAAGGGGAGGGGAAAAATTGCTGCACACGATGACTAAGGGAGTAGGGTTTGGAAGCCTGGGAAATAAACAGGAACTAATAGAGTGGGTCTCTGCTGCAGTCTTGGCTGGCACAGGACTGGTCCTAGGGAGGGAGGAAGGGCAGGCGGATGGCCAAGCAGTGTCGTCGGCCTCCAGCTTCATTAAGAGGTGCAAACAGAGCTCCACAGTACTCAGGCCTCGGGCTCGATCAGTCAGATCCTGGCCTTAGCCTGGGTTTAACATGAGCTAAAGACTCCAGACATCGCACACTCATTAAAGCCAGGCTCCTGGAGCAACTGTCACTAGCTAGCAGCTTTCCAGCAACTGCTCTGTCCAGATTCCTGTTGAGGGGAATCTTCATACATCCCCAGGTCGAGTCCCTCTGCTCCTGGACGAGTCAACAGCTCGGATTAGTGGGGTAACTATAGTGAAAATCTTGCTGGCTAAAGCCTTCTCTGCTTTAAGTTGGTGCTTTATCGAAATAATAGAATAGAATTAAGAAGCATGGTCCACACTGTTTTCAGACTCACTGACTGCTGTCATGTACACGATGTGATATACAGTTGTGTGCAAACTAGACAGTGACTCAGCAAAGCCATGCGAATGCCATCAAATATACACATCATAGCGATGACACTTGGCTGTTGCGTTTTGTCTATCCGTTTTGTTATAAAACCCCAGTTACAGTGTTCATTTGATGCTGCTCAGTCGACACAAGTCTCACACTGGCTCAGGCAGAGCACAGAGAATCAGCATGAGGGTGGATTGATTCTTGGCTGGGTGTGGACAGTGAGCGAGGGACAGTAGGCCTCCAGACAGAAGCTTGGCTGGACTCTGTGAAGACTGGAGCCTTCTGTGAGGTTGCCTGCCCCACCACATGGAGTGCTCCAACAGTGACCCTGCGCAAACTGGCAACTGCCAACCGTCTGCTTCCGTCTGCTTGGCATATTTGGCCATTTAGTGGGCGCTTGTGAAGATCAAATGGGTTAAGATCGCCTCTCTTAGTGAGCGGGGAAAAAAGAACATCAAAAAGGTGTAAATTTCACTTCCCCACTTTTGATTAAGTCAAGCATGAAAAGAAATGTAATACTCTCAAGTGGCAAGGGTTTACACTATTGATGCTGTTACTTCTGCTTCAGGAGGCCCAATCAGCCGACAGGGAGCTGAGTAAACTCGCCCTGAGTTTTAGGGGAGGCCAGATGGAGGGCTTTTGCTGTGCCTGAAAAGACAGCTTAAGAGCTCGCCTCCTCAATCCCACTCAATACTGACTGTGTGAAATCCTGGCCCTGGCTAACCCCCAAACCCACCCGCCTTCTCCAAAGCTGGTGGCTACCACCATATGGGCTTGTTTAAAAACTCCCACAGGCTGGTACAAAGCACAACAACACAGTTTTCATATCAAGTACTCTCTCAAAGAGGCCCCCCTCTGACTCCTTCCCTTCTGATTCCAAAGGCTGTCACGGGTTCTGCTCTGATTAATAGTTGGTGTTGGCCGTCTGTTTTGGCAGATCAATTCGTGCGATGATTAATATGAATTTGCCAGCTCAATCCAGATTTCATATCTTACAAAAGGAACAGCTAAGTGACTCAATGTTTGCTTTTTCACCTGCAAAAAAACACACTGCCAAATATTGAAGAGATATTAGTGGGGTGACCCTTCAGAATAACATTGCACCTACTTGCTTTGCTAGCTTTGTTGAGACAGGATCTCACAAAGCAAAAGTGAAGCAGAGCAGTGCCCACAGTAGTATGTGGTGGACAGCAGAATGGAATGGCTTTTGTAAAGACTTAATAGAATCTTTAACCGTTCCAACAATCCACTCCCATGGAGTTGCATTAAGTAGATATTGTAAAGGGACAATGACCTAAATAGCTCAACATCAACCTCATTAGGCATGCAGGCAGGGCCTGGACCATTTCATGGTGGAAGCTATTGTCAAGGCTCACCCCAGGTAAGCATTAAATTGCAAATGATACCCTGAAAGGCAGAGTGGAGAGGGCAGAGAGGGAGAGAGAGTGAATATAGCAAACACAGAGAAAATGGTTCTCAGGACAACAGAGAATGAAAAAGCAGTTGGAGGAGCTGCTCTGACCGTAAAAAATCCAATACATCACAGCTTTTGGGGAGCAAATTCCACTCGTCTCCTAAGTGTCTTATTTGTAAGCAATGCTGAGCACAGGCCTGTGCAGAAAGACTGGGAGAAAAAATAGAGAAGAAAGAAGCAAGAGAGAGCAGCTAATGACAGACTGATAGCAATTACTTGTGCACATCAACGGCTCCTCTCCCTCCCAGCATTCCAGGGGAAATTAGACGAGTGGGAAAAAATAGGGCCCAACAAAAGAATGAAGGGGTTGAAAACTGTTTAGATGGAGTCTGAAGAAGCAGACTCTGTAGTCTCTCTGCACTGTCACAAACTTTCCAGCAAAGTCTGTCTCTCAGCAAATCAATAGTCACATCCTTTTGCGCCAAACAATCTTCACCTAATGACCCCTGGATCAACATGTTAATAAAGGGCTCTCTGAAGAATAGTTTGCAACTGCAAAGTGCTCTTGTGAGTGACATTAAAAGATGCTCACAAACGGGAGGTGTGCTCCCTGGTGGAACTGCTCTCTGTCACCCTTCCTGGTGAGAAATTGTGCCTTTGCATATTCCTTGTCACTGGTGGCATAAGTGAAAGGACCCCTGAGGACAGTGTTAGTCACTGCTTGCCTTGTGGAGTGGAGTAAATTAAAGCGGGGATTAGGGCAGGCGAAATTGTGGATGACAAGCAAGGCGGTGGCAGCCACATCAAGTGCTCTTTGGGCCCATATGTCTTCATGAAGCGCCACAGCAGGGGCCACCAATGAGCTCACAGCACAGCAGTTTACTAAATTCAAACTAAAATAGATAAACAGTTTTCTATCTCACTTTATTTATCATCCATCCTCGCATGCATGCATCAACACACAGTCCTGCAATCCTGAAGCCACAGTATGTGTACAGTATATGCCGGAGTAGATGAATGACATTCGCATTTCCCTAAAGGGCGAGTTGACTGTTTTTTAGTTTGGTTTTCGTGGTTCTAGTCTAGGGAGTACATGCATATGAATGGCATAAAACTTCCATCTGCCTTTCCTATATTAAAACATCTCTCGGCTTCTAGCATTGCATCATCTGAACTCATGATAATGAACAAACTTTTCAGGTAGAAGCAAACAGATATTTTAATAAAGACAAGCCAGAGGGAAGTTTAAAAGCATTAACATATGTGCAAGCCCCTAAATGAGAACTATTGGCGACGTTTAATTTGAAGTTTGTCCATGCTGTCAACAGCTAAATGAATTAAGGCAGATTCTCCCTCTGAAATTTCAATCGATCAATAATCCACCTGTTTTGTTTGACCCTTTCTCCTGCTCAGTGTCGCTGGGGGCTGGAGCCCATCCCAGCTATCATTGGGCGATAGGCAGGTCACACCCTGCACAGGTCGCCAGACTACCACAGGGCCAACACAGAGAGACACACTCAGACCATTCACACTTGCATTCACACCTATGGGCAATTTAGACTTTAGACCAATTAAACTAATATGCATGTCTTTGGACTGTGAGAGGAAATCAGCGTCCCTGGAGACATCCCATGCAGTAATCAATGGATCAAGTCAAATTAAGTTCAAGTTAAATAATATCATGTGCAGTTGATGAATAACAATGGCCAGTTAAGCATTAACTCAATTATTCTTTCTCATGAGCAGCCAAGTCTATTTTCCATCTGTTTCAGAATAACAATTTTAACTTAAGTTTTATTCTACACTTTATGATCTAGTCTTGTTGTTGTTGCTCTAGTCCTGTGAAACTGCTTTCTAAAAAAACAATACAGCAACACAAATTTAACAAATAAAGTGGTGAAGAAGCGAAGAAAACATTTTGACATTCATTGATCTTTATCCTTCACGGAGAAACAATCTCTAACTATAATCTACTTCCAGGAGCCGATATATTTGGGGTTAGGGTTGAAAAAAGGTGTGTTTGTGTGTGTGCTTAAGCAATGGTTTTACCATGCAACTAAAGAATGACGCCATACGTTAATCCTTTCTCCAGCACAAATGTGGGACTATGTTGGATGTATTAATTAGCAGCTACCTGTGTTGTGGCCCAGCAACTGTTAACATTTGAAAAACCCCTGTCCAGCCACTACACTCCTGCAGATAAATATCCTCTGGCTAGTAGATGAAAATATCAAAAGCAACCGTGGCTGCGTTTGAAAGAGAATGTGGTGACATCAATGGGGAGGGAGGCAGTGGCAGGCATGCTGGGAAATCAAGAGGCATTTTAAGTGTGTGTATGTGCTTTCAGCTTACATCAAAAGTGTGGTCCTTGTGCATGCATGTTTATTTAGTCAAAAAACTCTGTCCCGGATTGTCCATTTCCACAGTGGACCTTGTCAACCAGCTAGGCTGCAAAGGTTATGCTTGCATTTTCCACACAATGACTACTGCAAATCAGGTTGAGTTAGGTAACAGAAAAAGGTATGATACTTCTTGCTAATACTATTTTATACTCATAAATGTCCTTGTTTTCATCTTATTGGATTATGTAAACCCTCTCTCTCTCATCTAGTATGCAGGCACAGTGTTAAATCTATGAGTGAGCTCAGTGGGAAGCAGCCAGTGGGTGCTCTAATGAAAGTCACTCTGCTGTCCTACAGTGAGGTCAAGCTTTTACACCTGGCCATAACCACATGGTGCCACGCTGCATGCATGGCCTTGGAAATGACTGTCAGATAAGGAACTGCATAATTTAGATGCAGTACCAGCAGCAACGCAAGATGGAGGGAATGAAATAAAAAGTCTGGTAATGGATAAAATAAATAAGCTTTTTACAAATAAGCTTAAGCCTTAGTCATGTCACAGTACAAATATGTTTGCAAATAAGTTTTAATGTTTGACTTAATCAGGTTGGAATAATACTGTTTTGGGTTAAATTAAGCAGAACAACCTGTCAGTCATAACAATTTGCATAAAACTAACATTTAAAACTAACTCTGGTGTATCACCCATATTTTAAACGTTGTTGCCATATCTTTACAAACATTTTTAATAATTCTGAATGCAGGTACCTGAACATAAGTGTGCATATTTGTGTATTGCCGTGATCACACCAGAGGATGGCAGACTGGTTGATGAGACTTGGCTCCTGACTGTGGCTGCTTTGGATGCAAGGGAGGGCTTAAACAGTGAGCTTTCGGCCCCATTAAGCACTACAAAGCCTGCTTATTTTCTCAATTCCACACCTCCCTTTGAATCATCCTGCCTTCTATGAATTGTACGAAAGAAGAGCAGAGGCAAATAAATCCAACTTCGAGTGGCATCTGGCATCACATTTCAAAGATATCTCAAAACATACTCGTGGGATGTAAGTGACAGTTCTGACACTAATTCAGAGAGCCTAATAAAAAGGACTGTATATACATATAAGAAATATCCTTCCATTCCATTCAAATGATCCGAATGGACAACCATGCAGGAGCAATGGACAGGTATAATGACAATCACACAATAATATTCTGGGTGCTGTATTAAAGTGAGACTCTTACAGAAGAAAAAAATATGTTTTAAAATATGCGTCACCAAAAAATCTTCTCTGTCACTCCTCAGAGATCTATAGGCTCCATAGGTCTGTGGCCCCTACTAGCAGTCTGTGCAGCCAGACTGCACGAATGGTCTGAGCCACTTGGCAGCTAAAGATGCGGCACGCTAATGAAGAGGTAATGAGCCAGCGGATCCCTGCGATCTGCACGGGGGCCACAGTGCAAAAGTTTACGTTCCCAGGACATGGAGGGAGAGCATGCCGAACAAGCTGCAGGATGAAAGCTGGGCCTGAGTCGGCCGCATAGATCTACAGCCACAGAGGGGATTACAGACACCTACTTCCAGCTTAGGCTGGAGTTTTTGAAGTTTGGGCATAGAGGGGAGGGATCCCTTTGGCTGAGTCCTGTTTGATTCTATTGGGAGTCCATCTCTAATCCCCCCTTCCCGTTCTCACCTTCTGCTTGATCCACTGCAGCCTCTCTTCCCCATGGTCCAGGATCATTATCCACCTTGGCCAGGGGGGCTCCCCCTCATTAATTTCCCTAAGCAGATTACAGAGTGTGCGCTTGTTGTTGTTGTTTGAGCCATCTGATTTGCCTAAGCCCTTTGTTTTTTCATCTGGTTTACACTTTAATGCCCCCCGAATGAGTTTCAATGACAAGGGCATCAACCTGACCCACTGGCAATGCAGCAGAGAACTTAAGGGGAACAGGACAAGCTCAAAAGGGGGAAAGGACCGAGGAGCATATCTCACTTATGTGCTCTGCAGATTTAGGTGTTCAGAAGAACGAGACAAGTGTTGATTTAACCTCAACATATCTCCTCAGGGTGGAGCTAAAGACTAGATGAGAGACTGGATCATCGACTGCATTCGATAGACCAACTGGGACCACAGGTCCACTGCTATCTTCTCTGACACAGCTGCTGAGCCATATCACACCTACATGTCTCCTCATAGCCAAATAACTCTCTGGAGCATGAACACTCAAAGGGACGTGGTCAGTTGGCAGGATAAACAGGCTCCTCTCTGTATTTGGGGCGGTTTGTACAGTCCAAAGTTGGAAGGGAATTAGTTTGCAATGACCACTTGGTCGCTCTGGGCGCTCCATCTTTTCCATGTGACATCTCATTAGTAAGATGAACGCAGCCTGACCTGGGTCCAACAGCATTTGGCAGTCCGGTATGCTCTCCCGTCTGACACACCTCTCACACATCATTATCAGCTATTAGCCACAGTGAGCTGAACATTACGTAATTAATCCATCTTTTCATAAGAAAAGAGGGTGGAGGGCTGTGGTTACTGGCATGGTATAGACTACCTCACCTTGTAGTGAAAAGCTTTTCTAAAATGAATTAACAATCAGGACTGTCATCTACTTTGGAAGCACTTTAATTTTACATATTATATATATGAGAGAGAGAGAGAGAGATGGGCATCTAGTTACTTTATGGCCCACTAAATTGATTTTTGTCCAAACCACAGTCTACAGGTACAAACAGAGGCCCAGAAACAAACCAACAAGGATAAAAAGGGCACAGTAACACAACAACACCATCTCACAACAATCACACTGACATCCTGCCCAACCCCCAGCCCCAATCTACCTGCGTCCTATCTGCAGCAAACAATTCCATATAATTATTCTGACAAAGCCAAATGTAATTGATTGATAAGCGGCAGAGGGGCCAGCTCTAACCTTCCTGGGTTGCATTTGTCTGGGAGCACAAATGGACAGTGCAGATGTCATCAGATCCATCAGACTTTATCAGGCCCTGGGATCAAAACGTAGTTCTTTTGGAGTATGGCCAGAGTCACCCACAGAGGGAGGAAAGTGAAAAGGTAGGGGTAATGGGGCACTCTTGTACACCTCATCTCCATCTAGATCTAATAGGCCAGGCCCAGAACTCTTTAAGGTCAAAATTGACACTGCATTTGTTCTTTTTTTGACCCAGATTTTTTTGTGTTGGTTTGTTTTTTTAGATTCTTCTTGTCAAATAGTAAATGTGAAATTGTATTGTTTTAATTTAATTACTTTGAGGTGTTCTCAGAGTACTCAAGTTTCATCCCACAGTCCAGAAATATGCATGTTAGGTTAGTTGGTGACTCTAAAACTGCCTTTATGTGTGAATGTGAGTGTGAATGGTTGTCTGTCTGTGTCTCTCAGTGTTGGCCCGGAGATAGACTGGTGACCTGTCTGAGGTGTATGTTGCCTCTTAAATTACAGATCATGGATGGATGACTAACTCGACCAACATTATTTTATTATCTGCAAAAGCACACGAAAATAGTTTTGACCAAAATCCCTCAGTGAGAATGATTGGATATGTTGGTTGAAAAAACATAGCCATGTCTATCTGCACCTGGAAGATGTTGTGGCCTGTTTTGTCTTGAGCTGCAATCATAGAATGTCTGTCTCTGTATATCTTTATTGAAGGGTTACAGTGGTGTGCTGAATCACACAGAGGCTGTCCTCTAAACAACAACACAGAACCTAGGCATTTGGTCTTGGTTTAGACTAGAACATGAAAGACTCAACAACATGGAAATAAACTGTTATTTATGCATGCACAAGTAAGCCATTTGTATATGACTGTCACTTTCCATAATTGACTGTCTGCAGCTGACCCTTCCTTGACCACATCCTGACTTTATGCAGTCTAAACCTTGCTTTTCTGTTGCATGAGTAGTAAGGATTGTTGTCTTCTCTCAAGAAAGCAGACAAAACATTTTTGTTGTAGCTTTTATGTACCTACATGAAGTCTGTTAAGTGTTTTAGGAATGTTTGTCATTAATTTGCATTCATATTATGTGCTCTTCAATCTTCAAACTTACTTAAAATATTTCATGTAAATATAAACACAAATATATTCCATATAAACATAAATAAATATTCTATATAAGCATAAATATATTTCATATAAATATGGATTTATGGAATGTGCTAATTAAAAACAATATCCAAAAGAATGACATTGTGTAAATGGCACTGTTTTAAAGGATTTTCTAAATTAATTGTATTATTAGTAACAATCCCCATTCAGACACTAAAACCAACAATTAATTGCTTTTACTCACAGGGAATCTCTGTTATTTTCCACCCTGGTTTACAATGTTTATCTGTACTGTAAACCTCATCAAACAGACACACCACTTCACTGGGTGACATATTTGTTTATTTTGAAGCATTGGTCATGAAGTTGCCCCAAAAATGTTGCCCCAAACCAGCATTACTTTCTACAGCAGTCTAAAGTAGGCGAGCATCAACTGTGTATGTGTGACTGCTGTTTGAAATTATGGTTATATGGGGAAAGAAAATGAACAACTTTATAATCAAGTGCTTCACTAGAAAAGATGAGAACTTAATTTGAAAAAGTAATTTACAAGTCAAAAACGAATGCCAATGAGGTGAAATAATTAATTTCACATAAATCCACTTTTCTTAGTGCAATTTTCATTTCTTCAGTGTCTGGATGAAGGTCAAAAAGACTCTTGATACAAGTAAAGTTTTAGGTAAGTTTAGGTAAGAAATATCAATATGGTTATTTTTGTTGTTATTTTAAGAAATTAATTTTTTAACATTTTGTAACAGACAATAAGAGTGAAGTGCATAAAGACTGGAGTTACCTATAATCCGTGGCTGGTTAAGCAAAGGAAGTTAAACTGCTAATGTCACACATGAAGCAGATAGATTTTCAATTCACACTTGCCCATGTCCACATGCACTGTAAATCTAAGCTTTACAGTGCAGTAAAAGGAGCATTTCAGAGAGGCAGAGCCTATTGAATGTAAAGATGTTCAGAGGTTCACCAATCTGCGACAAACCGCATCTGAAATTGTTCCACAATTTCAGAAAAATCTTCCTTAATGTAATATTGTGAAGACTTTTAAAATCCCAACATCTACAGTATATAATATCATCAAAAGATTCAGGGAATCAGGTAGAATCTCTGTGTGCAAGGGACAAGGCCGAAGGTCAAAACTGGATGCATGTGATCTTCAGGCCCTCAGGCAGCACTGCATTAAAAACAGACATGATTCTCTAATGGACATCACTACTTGGGCTCAGGAACACTTCCAGAAATCACTGTCTGTGAAGACAGTTCGCTGTGCAGTCTCCTCACTTCCCAGACATTTACAGAATGTTGTTAAAAGAAGAGGGGATGCTACACAATGGTAAACATCACCGTCTTGCAACTTTTTTGAGATGTGTTGCTGCCATCAATTTCAAAATGTCAATATTAAAAAATTCTCATTTTCAACATCTGATATGTTGTTTATGTTCCATTGTGAATAAAACATGTATTGATGAGATTTCCAAATCATTGCATTCTTTTTTTATTTATTCTTTTTGACACATCTTCCCATCTTCTGATTGGATAAAGTAATAGTAAAGTTAATAATATTCTGAGTTATGCAACTATGTGTAAGTGTAGTATGTGGCTGAAGCGTTGACTATGACTTTTGTCACAGCAAATGTCATCTATGTGACAGTATGTATATCTTGCTTTTCTACTGTTCTTTTTCACCTGCTACTCCTAGGCCCACTGGGTCCCCTGCAGAACTTGCTGTACACCTTCTGCAGGGTACAAAGACCAGCAGGTAGAAAGATCCACTGTTAAGCTGGGAAAGAGAGACACATGGGGGAGTTGGAGATGGGGAGGGAGGAGGGTGGCCCACAACCACACTAGGCTTCAGTGGCAGAGGGAAGCTGCAGGCAGTGGCATGGGGTCCCTAATGGCCTCACCCCACTGATCCCACAAATTCGGTAAACTTCATGGAAAGTTAATAAGTGCTGCTGCTTTGTGTTCACCCGCAGAGTCCAGGCCTGGTGCTGGGAGGCACATGTGTGATGGTTTACCCACAGACCCTCACCAGTCTGAAGCAGACAGAGGAAAAGTCCCTCTTAGTGCTTCAGCTCTCTGAGCCAGAGAAGGAGCTGTGACCCCAGGGGATGTACTGCTTCAGCCAATATAGACTCTGTACATCCTGAGGGGGAATAATATGTGGGGCTGGCCCTGGCCTGTTTCGTTTTCCCTCCCTCTCTCTCTTTGCTTTCCTTCAAAGGCCCTGCTCAGCTGCTCCTGCCAGACTACAGAGCTCTTTGAGTTAAAAGGACAGCGATTCTCATTTGAAATCGCTGCCTTTGCTCCCTCATCTCTCCTTTTTCAGGGGCTGGCTTCTGCTGGCTGCACCACACTGAGCAGTGCTCTGCCATGACAACTAAATAGGCCCCCTAATACCACTTCATAGAGCCAAGGAGTATCCTCCAGGCAAGGAGCTGTAAATTAAAGACATAAATGTTGCCTTCATGGAAAGCGCAAAGAGTGAACCTTCCACTAAAATGACAGGAGGGGCTTAACAGTCCAGGCTAAATGATACCTTAACCAGTCAAATTGCATAAGCATATCCTGTGGTGAGAAATAAATGGATGTCCTGCTTATAAAGAGAACATGGTGCTCTGTGCAGTGGTGACTGATCAACAAGTGATTCTAGATAAAAGATACCACCAACATTTTATCCTGACAATAATAAGAATTGTGATATATTTTGTTTGTTTAAAAGATTTAGGTAGAAAACATACATGCTGTTAAACACTGCTGTGACCCAGACTAATTGAGCAGCTCAGCCACAGTGCAGATATTATAGACTTGTAGTTGAGTGCCAAGTTTGCAATTGTTTAGCTTTATTGCCGTTTGAAAAGACAAATACGTGAAGGCTAAATGAAGCATAGCAGAGTGTAGCAGAGTAGTGAGAGTGGATTGATTTTAATCGTGCTACCTACCTAAGTTACATTTAGCAGGTAGACGTGAAGAAAGCATTTCAATTCCATGTCACATCATTCACCCTGCCCATATCAGCCATATACACAGCTTTTGTCAGTCTCATAAACAGTTCAGTTGTCCCCCAAATGGTTTACATTTGTCATTATTCATTTTTGTCTTTAGAGCGGGATCGTACCAGAATGATATATGAGGAGAAAACGCCAACATAAGAAGGAATTTCTTGTGTTTTTCCCAAACAGAAGCAATCCCCTACCGGTCTACAGTCAACAATGAACAAGTGCAGGCACCTGCTCCATGAAGATGACAAGAGATGAAGATGAGTGAAGGATCACTGAGAGATAAGAGATACCCTTCACTATGTTCTTCTGTCCTTCTTTCTGTCTGCATGTCTCCTTCTCTTTCTTCCTTTCTTAGCCTATGATGATGTGACAAGTCTGCTAAGCAGATACATGCACCCGTCATTTACACACCAGCCAGTCTGTAACAGAACAATTCCTCAATTCATTTTTCACATCATTGTTTTTTCCCTTTTAGCATGTCACTGGGGTCCTGCATTGTGGGCGTTGTGACGGCGGGGGTGAGATAGGAGGGCAGACAGGCGCAAAGTGGAAGGATGCTAGGCTTCTCTAAGGGGATGTTTGGCTTTGTAATTTCACCCTTGAAATTCGTGATTACAAACGGGACAACTTTTTTAATTTTCTCTATTGTCTGGATTCAGCTGGCTGACAGTCTGCCCCAGCAGCCAGGCCTTTTAATCAATCACCTAGATAATCAAATGTCACTGGCTATCTGCTCCATGTAATTACTTTTGCAATTAAAAATCAATCTCCAGTCACCCCGTCTAATTAGAGGGATGGGCAGATCTTCATCTAGATTGATTTTATAATACATATTGACTTCAGCTGCCATAACATTGCCATATTCCCTCATTTTCATGCTGTAGAGCATCAAAACAAAATGCCAGGGATTGTAGGGAGGTGCGGCAAAGGGTTGTTCTGCTAGGAAAAGGTCCCCGGTCCAGGAAGGGTTCACCTTGCTTACTTGTCTGTAATGACAACACTCATCCTCCCTGCTCCCACTAGAACAGGGAGGAGGGACAAATGTTAGTCTGATAATCTACATGAGGGCCAACAGCCGGTCATCTTTTTTTCAGGACTTTAAGCCATGGTAAAACAAGGGGCCTGTTTGTAATACATATATAAAATACTACTAGTACTATTATACTATAATGATGCCGTGTAAAAAAGGATCATATCGGCTTCCAATACAACATTTACATCTTCACACACTATGTGTCTCAGAAGGTGTCTTCTCAAACCATCCATCATGACATCTAGGCAGCCTGCTATGACAGATATAAACAAATAAAACTCCACCAGAGACGCTTCTTCATGACTCTCTCCCTGCTTTTAGCAGATTTGTTCCTAGGCAAACAGACAGATGTGTCCATCTGGAAGACATCGCAATGGCCCGTGTGCCCAGTAGTGGGGACAGGCGTGTGACAGGCGTGTGTGCACGATGCCCTACCGTCCGTCTTTCTGTCTCTCATCTCCACCTTGTTGCCCTCAGGGAGAGTTACAGCACTGACAGGTCCAATAATGAAGCTTTCCAATGTAGGCTTATTTGGACATCTGCACACACACGTGCATGTGAACACAGTGAGACACGTATGCAAAAGGATACACACACACACACACACACACACACACACACACACACACACACACACACACACACACACTTACATACACAAAATAAAACACATGCACAGGCACAAATAAACAGGCACGGCCTCAGGGAAAGTGCCACTCATACACACAAGACAAACAGTGGAGCCTATAGGGAGACATGGAGCTCAAGGACCAGCTGTGTGCAGAACCTTGTGCACATCACAATGCAAATAATAGTGAAAAAGGCTGCCACAGGCTTGTAATACAAATATGTACACAGCTAAGTACTTAACTATATTCAAGTCTCTTTTGGTTGATTGAAGCTACTTGTTTTGTGTGATTATACTGAGAGGTAGATGGCTTCTCATGTCCATAAGTGATTAATTCTGTCCATCAGACATGTGATGTCCTTCTTCCCCTTGGCTGATGATAATAGAGAGCTCTAGAGTCTGTAGTTCCTATCCAGACTGGCGTAGTGATTAAAGATCGAAATCCTTTATAACCCTGGGGGAGGGAGGGGTGGTGAAGAATGGGTGGATGGTAAGGGAGATTGAAGAGCAGAAGAGGTTATTTAACCTCACATTTCACACACTTGGCAGAACTGTACCTTTCTTTTATGCATCGAAGTGTAAACAAAGGGCATGTATCCTGCAAGCTTTTCAGGCCCCACGTGAAGCAAGGGATGTGATTGTCCCACGTTAGGCCAGTGATGCCTGGGCCTTTTCCCAGTGAGACCAGTAATAAGGGCAGCACTTATCATGTGTTGCCTCCAGCCACCACCACCACCACCCCAGCAGCAGGCGGGGAGAGAGAGGGGAGAGGAGAGCCCACCGCAGTTGAGAAGTAATTAATCACCATGGAGTGGGAGCTGTCAAATCCCCAGGTCTTTTGAACTGATAATGCTGCCCACCACAATTTAGTCTGATGGAGATGAGATTTTCTTTTCACCTCTGGCAAGAAAGAGCCAAATAAAGTGGAAAAAAGAGAAAGAGAAAAGGGGGAGGGAGGCCAAGCAGCAAATATATTTTTGAACAACAGTGGCCAGTGGTGTACTTAATGATTGCCTTGCTCCTCTTAAACTTGACGTCCTTATCAAGTCTAAGTGTTCCGATCAATACGTTTCCTCTCCGGCATTCCTGAAATAGCTCACACATCAACTCTCTCCAGAACCCCCCCACCCCCACCTTTCTCCCTCTGTTACCACACCATCTGTTATTATAGCCTGATCATTGAATGTCTGTGCCAGCTAGACATATGAAGACGTCAGTATTAGTTCTGATAAAAAAATATGTTTATGGTTTCGGATGCAAAACCCGGAATAAATGTGACATTTTGGTTGCAAAGACCCAAATGTGGAAAAATTTAAATAACACTGAAAAATTTTTACTTATTTACAATTTTAGGAACATAGTCCTGAACTACTAAGTGATGATGCACATGATATGAAGTTGGATACTAACCAAAGCACATGTAAGCAGCAGCCCCTGTATGTCATTTTACGTATGTAGATGTTTGGTATGCATCACTTGTTTGCTTTGTCTTTAACACAACTATTCCCATAGTCAAAGTGCTCTCTGAGTGCCAGAAGTCATGACCTCTGATGATGCGTTTTCCAACACTCGATGGAAGCGCTAAGCACTGGTTTTAGCAAAGGGTTCAAGCAAAGACACGGGACCTGCTCAAAAGTCAGGAGCAAATAAGCATGATGGCCCTCCAGAATCCACAGTTGATAGGAGAAGTGTGGCAGCCACAAAAATAGAGGAAAGGGCTGCTATCCAGTCAAGACAAAGATGAAAGAGGGACAGCTGTCCTGGACGGGTCTGGGACCTTATCAGGCTGGGTGGATCCTGTGTCAGACTAGGACAATTATAAGTGGGTCATGTTGAGCGGAAAGTTCAAAGTCCTCATGTCTCTTTTTCCTTCTGATGTCTTCATTCACTCTCACCTACAAATCAGTGGATAATACCATCAAACGTACAGTCTTTTTTAACTTTTGAATGACAAAGAGAAAACACCTGAAGAATATTCAACAGCAAGTAAATACTATACAATACCATTGTTGTTTTTTACTGTTTTAGTAAGCCTTTATTAATATATGTAATACAAGTTACAATACCTATACTAAATTGCATGTTTCTACACAGTCTGAGGGGTTTTACAAATGTGACCTGGAGGCTTTAGTAATGAGTAATGGTAATGATAATAAAAGCATCTTTAGTCAGTAAGTGGCCGTATTTTTGGTAAAGGAAGAGAAGAAGGGAAAAGCGTTAAACGGTTAAATTCTTCAAATCTATTTTTTTCTACTTAGAACTGCAGTCTTTAAAGACGTTAGTGTTCTTTTTTCCTTTTGCTGCAAAATTAGCATGTCAACATGATGGTCTTATTGACATTGAAGATATTTTTACCTTTTGTCCTGACTTCACACTCTATGGAAGTAGAACATTCGCCAGTGGAGAACAGGTTTCCTTTTTATTGCTGTGACATATAGTCAATACTCAATATAGTTCTTGACACCCTGAGGCACAATCGCAGTCACTTGAGCATAAAGAGTGTCAGCGAGTTATTTTGACCCCCTACTGTAATCATGACCTTTCCAATAACATGACTCCCCCACAGAGTCTCATTCCCTAAAGTCTCTTCCAACTCAGGGCTAAACTGCATTACCTCCAGCCAGCATTCACAGCTCAGCAGCTTCTAAACAAGCAACTGTACGTACACACTGAAGTGTACATCGGCACACACACGTATGCGATGAGAGAGGACAATAAATGTTTGAAAAATGTGTGCGCACACACACACACACACACACTCATAAATATATATACTTTTATACATGTACATGAACAAGGCTTGCATATTTAGCTCAAAGGAACATAAAATGTAACCAGTGATATCATACATAAATGAAAGGGAAAATGATATGGCATGCATTTCATTCTTTTGTAAGATTGCGTCCCCAGGTCATTGACTAAATAATTAGGCGATTGAAGTGACAGATTAAAGGCAGATTGGAAGTGACTGTGAAAGCAGGATAATGTTTCCCTAATCAGCTTGGTCGGAGAAATGCAGATTGTGAAATTTTCCAGCTACTTCCTTAGAAAAATGCATTTCACTTCTGATTAGGGATGATTAGTGTGTTGGCGGAGGGAAGGGGGTCAGGGCCTTCTGCTCCCGGGTTCCTGGGGCCAGTGTGCGTGAGTGAGTGTGTGTGTGTGTGTGTGTGACTGAGAGAGAGAGAGAGGGAGAGAGAGAGGGAGAGAGAGAGAGAGAGAGAGAGAGAAAGAGAGGAGCACGTTTGTGGGGGCATAAGTGGAGTGCCATCATACATCCACAGCCTAAGAGAATGACTGGAAGTGATAGCTCTGGAAAGAGTTATGGAAAATACAAAAAATACACTGTCTTTCTAATTCAAAGAATGTGATTTAGGAGTAGATAAGCTTTTGAAAGATGAGAAGATCATGTAAGAGGAAGCACAAGATTGCTCTCAGTCCTGTCCCATAAAGCAGGAAATAGCAAAAGGGAGATCTGCTTATCGCTATGTTTCAACTGGTGGATCGTTTTTTTTTACCAGGTCATGACAAATATGTCAGATTTATAATGGCTACAAAGTCACCAGGTAAACTCTTCCCCTGTTCTGCCAAGGTAGTAGATTGTGAGCAACAGCATTAGAGAAGGTTAAATGTAGAACAGATGTAAAGTATAAAATACAACATGATCAAAGCTAAGGTACTAAAGACACATACGCCAGCAAATGATGATGAATGACTCTCTGCAGAATTGTAAGCTGCACACAAATGTAGCGAATCCCAAAGGTTGATGTGGGGGTGTAGGTGGGCACAGAGACAAGAGAGCGGACACCAGGGAGCAAAGACAGTGTACAAACTCATTGAGATGATCCTCTGCAGAAGGCCCCCACGATTATGTTCCTACAGCAGGAATCACAGTTCGGACAATGTGTAATTGATTTTCCCAGAGGCTCAGAGAGCACCCTTAGTGATCCCTGGGATAGCCTCCCCTGTGAAAGTTTGCTTTTCTCCCAGGCTTGTGGCCACAAATGCATGACATCATCAGCTAGCACGCATTTTTACTTTTATCTTTGAAAGATATATTATCCATGTGCTGGGCTCTGCTAGGGGGAGATCAAAGGCAGCACTCTGTTCAGGCACCATATTAGAGTGAAACATGATTTTGCTACAGAAAAATAATCTGTTTATTTCACGAGATATTCTGTTACATACCCAGTTTGCACAGACAGACACAATTCAACTTGATTTGGTGTTTTTTTCCACCAAGGACTACTATTGTTATCCATGCGAGGTGATAAAATGAGAAAAGGCAGAAAACGTGTTTGAAATAATCCATGTTGACTGCTGGTATCAATACAAACACATTAACATTTACATTTATTATCATAATTTGCAAAGACACCAATACACACACTTTTTGTTGCCGTCATAGCACACAAATTCTACAGCATATGGTTATAAACTGTTACTGTCTCTAAGCACATCAGATGCACATGCACGCCTCTATCAATACACACACGCACACACACACACAAGCACACACACACACAGGCAATTACAGATATTCACATCCTCTTTAATCTCTTGATGCTCTGTCCAGGATGATCACTGGCTGGTTTGAGGCGTCACGCTCAGAGGGAAACCAGACATAGGGACACATGTTTGTGCACTTCTAAATGAAGTGTGACCATAGTGCACCTCTAAAGAAGGGGATGGGCTGGGGCTATTAGGGACCCTGACAGCAGGGGGGCGCTGTGATAATTTGATGTGAACCGGTTTGATAAATCACTGTGTTGTTACCTTGGCTTTAGTATCTGTTTATGTCTCGACAAATTGAAACCCCACTGGCACAAGCCTGAGGTAGAGCCGTTCTCCGGGCCCCAGTGATTAGTTCAAGGTGGGGAGAGGTTAGATGGCTGGCCCCTATTGGCCATCTCTCTTGCTGTTTTGTCTCTCCCTGCTGAGGGAGAAAGGCATGGACATGTGTAAGCAATAAAGCCAAAGGTCTGCCCTCCACCACTGCCTGAGTGAAAGGAATGCAGAACCAAACTATAAAATAATAATGGGCAGTGGGGCAGGGAAGAGGCAAAGGAGGGTAGAAGCTGGTGGGGAGGGCGGCATCACAGACACACAGAACTGCAAAGGATGTGGGAGGTGATTGTGGATGGTGGGGGTTTTAAGGTTGGGCAGGGTCCTGAAGCAGAGCCCTCCTCTGACCCCTGGATGTGCTGTTAAAGGCAAAGCGTAGCAAGCAGCCCAGGCTGGCACCACATCAAAAGGCTGACAGATGAAGGGCAAAGGCCAGTTTGACCTGGGCGCTAAGCTGCTGCTAAGCCTCTTAAAGCCAGAAGAGAGGTGCAGTAACAGGGAGAGAGAGGCAGAGAGAAGGAGGAGAGACTGAGAATGAAGGAAGGGAGTAAGTGAGACTAAGAACAAGGAATATCATTCACAACTCCCTCCTCCTCTGTGATAATCAAAGGAATGATAAAAAAAAAACAGTCGTGTAGACAGTAAATACAGATGCACAGAAGTCAGAAGAGATAACATTAAGTACCTTGTGTGGAATCATTGCACAAGGGGCATACTTCATCTAAAGCTAATAAAACTAACATCCCCAAAGCCTGTTTAAAGCAGGTTTTCATAATCACCGAAAATAAACTACAATCAGGACAATAAGACAGACAGATGGAGTCCTGAGGCATTTATCTGCTTTAAACATTTCCCTTAGAAGCCACTAACTTATCATGAGCTTGTCAACACAGTGACACCATTCTTTCAAATGAAACGCTAATGCGCTGATCTGAGCACACAGCGCCAGTATCTCTTCACAAAATCTGAGGGTTGATCAAAAGGTTTGGTACATCCAGTTCAGTGTATACCTCGGCAAATAAGTGGAAATCATCACAAGTACTCAGATAACAAGGATACAAACACAGTTGAGCTGCTTCCAACCAGAGGAGTTATGACAAAGTAAAGCAAATATCACCATGAGGGGGGAAACAGCAGACAGGAATGAAGGGGAGATTAAAAAAAAGGGGAGAAAAAAACAAGAAGTAAAACTCTGAAAAGTCCAACTGATGTCCTAAAAGGAGACAGGTATATCCCACAATGCAACCGGACAGGAAATGCCTACTGTGAGATCAGGGGTCCCCTCTGGGCCCCATTGAGGGAATGTATGAAATTAATAGTGACATCATGTTGCTCGGTCAACAAACGCAGGTTGATTGATGAAGACAAACGGTGAGAGTGATAGCCAGTTGTTGGCTTTCCCTGGGAGATGCCATTTTCAGCCAGCCTCTACATCCAGCTCGAGAAAGGAGTATGGGCTGTCTAGGGAGCCCTGCTCCAATGCCACTCGTCACTCAAAGTCACTCTGGAATTGTTTTCAACACTTGTGTTGTGGTGCTGAAAAAATAATATGTTTCAAATGTAGTGTATGATATAAAATAATACATTTCAAATGTAACGTAAGCATTTAGAAATCTACCATCGTTAGGGGGAAATAAAAAGCTGTAAATATGATTGTGTGGCATGTAATTGTCTGGCTTTTACCCGAATCATTTAGTTTTTTGTATAGATTTAGGAAGTTCAGCACAATTATACCAATACAAATATTTCAAAAGAAATTAAGACCATTTACTTTTCCTTCAGCTTGTGAAGGTCATAGCCTTCTCCATTTATTAGAATTAAAATGAATACATTTTAAGGTCTAATCACACTTTTCATTTATGGCCAGGAGACGAGTCCACGCTCCTGTTCACACTACATTTGGAATCAGGACACTAACAACTTCCACACATGTTCATTTAAACTGGATGGCAACTCTGGGGCTCCTTTGTTTGCTGTGAAATGCGAAAGAAATAAAACAGTACACTCTATAAAATGTGCTCATTATTTAATTTAAAAAAGAGAAAAAGTGGCAATTAATTTAATTGAGCAGATTTTAAAAATGTATAAAATGTAAAAACAATTATTATATGAATTAAATACATTATTTAAGTTTACTAAAACACCATAAGCCAATATTAAGTAAAGCAATACCTAAAATGAGTGGGATGTAGTATGAATTAATGTAACCCATACATTTCAGTAAATATAAATTAATTTAACAAAATCTCTATTTAAATAGTTAATATATCTCTTAGAATTAGCTTATGCTAATTAATTGGGGGTTAAAAAAAATTGCACACACTAAATGTAATTTTATTTATGATTTCTATTTACTATATTGACTAATATTTCAAGACTTGAGTTTTTCTAGAAGACTGTGGCACAGGTCCCTTTGAGCAACTTACTTAGCAATAAAAAGCAAGCATTTGGGTTAATACACCAGTGAAATGGAACCTTTCCAAAAGAGAAAGTGTTTATTGTAAACTCGGTTCACTTGTGCTGTACACTGCAAACAAACATTCAAAGGTGAAAAACAAAAAAAATATTCCTGTAATTACATTTTATAAAATAATAATAATAATCATCTCTGCTGTCAAATAAAGTGCTGCTCAGAGACGCTCTGGATCCCTTGAAGTTGTAGAAAGTGGAAGAAGAAAATTATAAATACAGTTTAAATCAAGGCAAACTGAAGAGCAGCATAAAGGAGCTACCTTACTTGATGTTCAGGGTTTGTTACATATATTGACTCAGATATATTGAATTTCAAGATGTAGCTACTTTGTTGTTATTGTTGTGGTAATTGTGGATTGTAATATTAAAAATAAAATGATTCATTTGTGAAAACATAAAGAGACATGGGCTGCATGTGATGGTGTTTCTGCACATTTTGGTGGGCTGGTTTCTGTCAAAAGTCTCAGGATGATTTAAGTCCCACCCCAGTACTGTTTCCATTCCACATGTTGAATAGATAGAATTTCTTTATTTTCATTGTACAAATACAACATCATATAAAGTGTCCTTGGGCAAGACGGTGAATCCCAAGTTGCTTGTGTTGTGTATGTGTTCACCTTTGGATCATTTAAAACTGAGACAGAAAACTGAGAAAGTCTTCCCCCTAATCATACAGCTCCACCTCTTCTTTGGAGACTGTCTCTGTCAGTTTCACTTTTCCTTAAAGATACCATTACCACTACATTTTGGGTCCAAAACCAAAAAATACTACTTTGTGGCCTTCACAAACTGGCAGATAATCCAGGAGTTACAAAGATAAGCCAAAGCAGGGAGGTGTCCATTTTCACTTTGAAGGCTTGCACCAACAATGGCATCCACCAGAAGGCCAGATTCCCTTGCATCCGATCCTACCAAGAAATGGTAGTTCAAAAATTCAGCTGCCAGTTGACAGCTGTCCTCCTCTTGTTGCCCCTGTGTCAAGTCGACCAAGAGTCAAACAAAGTTGTTCTAGTGTTTGTGCACAGCTACATAACCTTGAGATCAAACCATAAACTTTATATTTAATCTTTGTGAAAAGCATTAATAGAGAGTTTCAATCCTTTTAATTGACTTCTAATAGATTGAAATAGGCTAATATTGTCGCTCTTTTATTAATATTTTGTACCAGCTGTGCTAAAGAACATTTATCTCATTTTACCACATTAACTTTATTTACTATTTCCTGACATACACCAAATTCAAGCCATATTTTGGGCATTCCATTCTATCAGACATGGAAACATTACTTTTTTCTCAAGGTACTGCTGTTACTGACTTTAGTGATATACAACTGTTTCCATTCATCTGAAATTCTGTGCAGCTGTTGAAAGAAAAGTTACTTTGATTTAGTAAATATCTCTGCACATCGAGTATTGTGAGCATCAAAGGTACATGAGCAGATATCAAAGAGTCCTCCTGGATCGTCTATCCTTGGCAGCTAGACTGTATTTTCCATCTCAAGTGTGAAACAGAGTTACAATGCAGAAATCAGCCCACAAACCTTCTACTGGGGCCACAACAACTTCTGACTGACATGGTCACCCTGAGTTTCATTTAAAAGAAGTGTGTGTGTGTGTATGTGAAAATAATAAAAACTGATCTACAAGGTGCCAAAGGCTTCAAATGATTTACATTTGATCTGACATGGATAACAAAGCCTTTCTTTACAGCCAATGCTGCCAACTCTTTTTGTTGTTTCAAACGTTTTCCAAATATGCCATATTGTTCTTTTTCATTTAAAGAACTGAAACACAGAGACATATGCTGCTTTTGCATTGAATAGTAGTAGCCCAACTTGGCTCAACTCTGGTCGCTTTGCTTCGTGTTTCACTGCAAATATAGCACCAGCAGGTCGCCATGCCAATACTACATAAAGCTGCTGAGAATTTATCGTCAATGTGACAGACAGAAAAAAGAAGAATATAGAAGGAATTCTATTCCAAAGTCTCAGGCTGTTTGTCAGACCAAGGAGACCTTTTTCCTGAAGAGGCTGAGGGCAGCAAGACGAAAGACTCACGAAGAGTTTTGGAAATATTTTTTCTGAGTTTGGTTTAGACGAGACTCTCTTTTCACGTCACCTTTCACCTTAGTTATTTGGAAACCTGATGAAGGTAATATCAAGGAAGTACCTGGCAGCAGGTATTATCCACAACTTTTGCTTCAAAAAAAGCAAAAAGCAAGTAGAGTCCAGTGGAGTCAAGCCAGTTTCTCCAAGTGAAAAAAGGCAATATAAACTGAAACCAGGTCTATAAAATCAAAGGTAAACTGTCAACTGTGGAAAGTAGTAGTTGTGGGAGATCAGAGGTGTGACAACAATGACCTAGTGTGAAAATAGGACTGAAAAGCCTGCCCTTTACTAGATGCATTAGGAAATTGGTGCCACCGGTGCATTGCACATGTTAAACTGTGCCGCCATCTGCTTCGAGACCTGGGACTAGCCCAAAACACAAGACAGTGGCTGAAACACACAGCCAAGATGGCTGTGAGTCCACAAATACAAGCTAAAATGCTACTCCCAGTCTCAAGCATATATGACTGAAATATGGAACTGTGTTAGGTGTGACAGAGTGACAAACATTTGAGCTTTTGGGATGATGCCAGAAGCACTTGGCCAAGCAGAATATTGCTGGTATGTGAGCAACTACATCTGGTATTTCAAACACAGCTAAAGGAAGAAGCTGGCGGCGAGTTAATAACAATATAGAATGGCAAAGGAGCAAACTGCTCCATTTATGTTCGTGTCCACATGCTGGTATGGAAGAGATCACTCAGTCCGTCCCACAGGTATAAATGTTCTCAGTTGTAGTTTCATGGACAAATAACAAAGATCCAACATCACATAAAGGCATTTGGCTCTTCGGAACAGAGTGGGAAGCCCAGTGCAGCACGAGAGGCTGTCCATCACTAGCGGAACCATTCTCCATACTTGGCACTGACATAAAAGCAGCTTCTACTCCACTGAAGTAGCCTACTCACACATACATAGACACAAAGGCAGACATGTACACACACACACGCATGCATGCCCACAGACACACACACACACACAACCCCACTAACACAGGCAGGAAGTATGCCTGTCACGGACACACAGGGAAGGGAGGCAGCAAAAACAACTTTCTGTCGACAGGAATAAGAAAAACAACAGTTGAAAGGGGGTCTGCATGAGAGAGAGAGAGCGCAAGACAAAGGCATTCACTCCGTCAGAACTCATCAGTCTGCTGAGGGAAAATATGTAAGGGAGATGCAACCATATGAGTGCTGTCACTGTCCTCCTGAACACAAGACAGAGGGGACAGGTTGGTGGAGAGCGAGCTGAGAGCCCGGCAAACCTTCAGTAAAAACCTTTCACATCAACAGAGACATTGGCAGGTTGGTGACAGTTAAACATGCCTGAGATTCAAGTACACTGCAGCCTGCGATTCAGATAAAGGTGTAAACACAAGACTGAAACAAACTTTCTTTACCAAATGAGCAGGCGCTATGAAATGAAGGTGTTTAAAACTTGGTAATGAGTTTCTTTGCCCAAAGGCACAGTGTGAAGAGAAACACATTTGAGAGCTAGTCAGTGAAGGCCAGATTACCCTAAGGCCTCCAGGGCCACTCTCCTGAGCAGAAGATAAAAGAGCTTATTAATAGCCCTTAGATTTACATGCCCTAAGTGGATGTTTATGTTGGAACCTGCTGCTTATGTGTGAACATCCAACAACTGTAAACAGTGCCATTCAGGGCCCATTTCCTTTACATCACTGATATTGTTTCAACTCGAAAAATAGGCAGCCAGAGTTTAAAAAACATCATTGGAGCATTATCTTTTAAGTGGTTCCACAATTCGGTCTCCCCAGGGCGGTAATCAAGAAGCTTCATTGTGAACTTCCTCTTCTCCCTCTTCACGTTACGCTGACTTCAGTATAAACAGCAGAGAAAGGAATAACCTACAAAAGAAGCACTGTTGTGTTACAGGGTGTCCGTGAGCTGGTAATTGCTGGCTTTTGCCAGCTAACTAGTAAAATAAAAATGTGCTGGTCGAAAAAGTAACTATAACTATATAGACAGATGACTGAAATAGCAATGGCCCTTTTCAGCCTCCCCTTGTTTCATCTTCGTCCCACTTTTAAAATATTTGTGACAAGACATTAGGTTTCTCATTGTTGCTTCACAATAAGAGCCACCTAGCGTTTTTAAAATTGAATGGTTTTAGTGTAAAGGGGCATCAACAGGAAATGATCGGTTACCAGTAGTATTTTGTTAACTTAGTGTTGATCAACAAACAGTATATTTAACTTCAGGCTAAGAATGTCATAGACTGCAACCTAGAAGTTTTTTAGTGTGTCTAATGTTTGGTTAAAATGATCCTGTTTCGTCCTTTGTCAACTTATAGGCCTTTATCATGTTTATCTTTGTAACATATTTTAAGCTGTTATTAAAACACAACCAGTAAGTGTCAGATTTGTGTGGTAAAATTCATTTGTTCCAGATACCGTCCTGGCAAAAAGAAGTGGAAACCCTGTTGTGTTGGAAGAGCAGAATCTCCATTAGGGAGTAGCATTACTACAATAATAATATCCATCACAAGCCCCATTTTTAGAAGATATGTGATGATTTGCAAATCATTGCTTTTTTTTTTCATTTTACACAGATTCCAACATTTCTGGAGATAGTGGTTGTATGTTAAACAGCCACTGCCATAACATGTTCAGTTACAACATTCTAGAATAACAGGAAACTCAGATTTTATCCACCACTTGCCTGGTAAAGGCTATAGACAAAACACATTACAACATTATATTAAATCTTTGGGAAGCCCCTCATCAACCACATGAAAGAGGGGCAGTTGAGAGGGGTAAGGGCTCCTAGGGGTGCCATGCAGCGCATGTCCGTAACCCCCACTGGCTTTTATTGGACAAATATAAAATTAACAACAGTCAGGAGCTGTAATGGTGAGCCAGGGTTCTTCCAATACAAATTTCCAATTTGAGGTCAGCTGTATGGTCCTATAAAATTTTACAGGACTGCTTAAAGAAGAGCTGTCACTTTACAAGAAACAAACTTTTCTAATTAATCATCACACTAATAACCTCCAATTTTTTAAATAGCTGCAAGTCTAATGCATGCCCCTATTAAAGGTAAAGAGAAGGCAAAGCCCAACTTAATGGCTATTCACATAAATCAATGAAAAGGCTGCTGTTAAATTTTCCTTTCTGGGGCAACTAATAAGAAGACCGTAAAAGTACAATGCACACCAAAGTGAAGTGACCTAGCTTTTAGCATTAAATTTTATACTAGCCTTTTGTTCGTGGTAAAAATCTGTAACTTGTCAAAATGTGCAATAAGGGCAACAGAATAGGGAGTGCTAATAGTAGAGCGAGAGAATAATGCAGTAAAAAGTAATAAAACGTGGACTGGAGATTATGAAAACTGGGATATAATGAAAGGTAAGATGTTCTAAACATTTTGGTCCATGTAGGACATTTGTTGACGAGTATAATTAATATTTTCCTATTTTTATTTCAGATTGTTTTAAATAATGTATAAAAGTGTTTCTGAATTAGCCTGTCATGTGTAATATATCTATTTAACATCTAGCACACATGGACAGGGAGTGTGGAGGTGTTAATGGACTGGTTGACACAAGAATCATGTTCAGGATTCCAGGCTGGAGTGTCCTGTAAGTGTGTAAGGACACTGCAGCTTTGTTCTGCCAGGACATCAAAGGGACAACCCAAGCTATTTGAACAATGGCACCCATCTATATATAGAGGAAGTGATGGACGAAGAGAGTCGGACACGTATGAGGTCACTGTCAAAATGCAAAGGAACATCTATGCCAACATTCATCAGGTGATGATAGAAGTGCAAATACTTCCTCCTTGCCAGCGCGGGGTCAGAGACGGGCTTCTGAAAATGGCCACCGCCAAACCACTAAAGAGAATAAGTCACCTTTAAATACAGACTCTCAGTCGCACTTCAACTTTCAAACAAAGGAACAGGGCAGCTTTTACCTGCTTAAGCCCCGTCCATCCAGCCTCAGAAGGGTCGGTTCCTGTAACTCGTGAGACCTCTCCTAGATAAGATCACAGAGAGATTAAGCTCCTGTATCACAGATTAGTCTAAGTTTGTTTTCTCTCATTTGAACCTGGGTGGGGATAGTCCCTAGGCCTGCACCCCCCAGGCCTGGGCATAATGCCATTAGTGGTGTTTTGTTGACAGCAGGCAACGGTAAATGAGGCCCCACTTTAATCAGCGGCATGCCGGGCCGGTGTCAGAGTTCCCCTATGTCTACCAGGTGAAAGATGAGCAGGGAGAGAGGTGTTGTCTCCACGTTAATTAAAACTGCTCCCCTCACGCGAGGACTCAGCGCTGCTACCACCAACCCGCCCCCTGAAACCATGGATGTACTCTCAGCATAAACACTAGCCATTAGCCAGGAGAGCAGAGAGAGGGGGCAAGCAGCAAGGGGTGTAATTAATCAGAGTAAGATCATGTTCTAACCACTTAAAAGCAAGAGGGGGGCATTTATCTGCCGGGAGAACAGGTCTGTTTTGGTTTACGTGGCAACTGAAACGTAGGGGGGTGGTTATTTTCTATGTCTTTTATGTTGTGAATAACAGTAAAGGAGAGTTGTTTTTACAGTGATTCACTTTTTCTCACAAGGTCTTTAAATGCTGATGATATCAGACGTTTCCATTTTTAGCCAACACTCTTTTCCAGTTGGTCCACTTGCTTTATTTCATAACACCACCGTTCAGTTCATGTCGGAGGGATAAGAGACAAGACAAGAGGGACAAGAGACTTCTGTCTTTTTATTTACCCAGAAATTCCACCCTTCACAGGGGCTTCCTGTTCCCTTGAAGTGAGACACCTATCCTGGGGGATCAGTTGGATGAACCAGTCACAGAGATGCAGATGGGGCTTTAGCCCTGCCATGCCCAGTTACAATAACACCATCATGCTGTTCGTCCCAGCACCCCACCCTGAAACACCAGGCCCATCCCAGCCAGGAGCACCAGGCAGGAGGCCTGCTGAGCCCTCGATCTGGCCTGGGTGGATGAGACAAAGAGTGCTTGCTGGAGGGTGGCTGGCCAGGATGGTGGGGGGGTTAGCTGGGGAGTCCTCTGCTTGCCTCCATACGCTATGAAACCCGAAGCCTCTGATGCAAATAAGGTGGCGGGGGCAAAGACAGAAAAACAACATGCAGAGAAAACTGACACAAAAGAGGGATGGGAGGGGAGTAGGCCTCCTAAAGCAGCACAGCACTGAGGGCCCCTTCAAATCATGGCAGCAGTGGGTGTCAATCAAGCGGTCAGCATTAACAAAGTCAGGCCAGAGTAAGCACAGCTAATGTCCTCTTCACTTTGCACAACCCCCACCACTAGCACCTCCCCATCTCCCCACCTTCCACAAGGCCCTTGTGACCACATGAATCTGGCTAGTGACAGCTCGCCATCCTGTAATTTGCCAATTTGCACGCGTGTCAAAAAGCCAGACCAGAGTGAATTATGGCCACAAAGTGGGGATAGACCAGAAGAAGTGCAAGAGTTCTGCAACACAAGGGAAGATAATGGAGATGACGGGGGAAACAGCAGGATGAAACAGATTTGAGTGAAGGCTGCTTTCACAGTGTGTTTGCCTCCTTCATATTGAACACTTGACGCTCATGATCTCTAGATAACGACCTGTGGGGCCTCATTCACATGGCTTGTGTATCTGAGTGTGGGTGAGGCTGCATGGGGATGATTGTGCCATACTGCAGGCATTTGTTTGTATGTGTGTGTGTGTGTGTGTGTGTGTGTGTGTGTGTGTGTGTAAGTAAGTGAGCAAGAGTGTGTCTTTTCTGACAAGACCATGTGTGCCATTCGTCTTACACACACTGGTGTGAGGAGTTGAACAAGTATATCTGTGACTGCTGTGCAGAAAAGTGGGGGATGAGGGTGATTATCCACAGCTGAGCCATTAATCTTAAGCATTATCAACACCTTGCTGGTGCAATCTGTGTTTCTATCTAACAGTCCATGAAGTATTTAGGAGTGTGTTTTAAGACTATAACTGGAGCTACAGCAAAAAAAAATAAATAAAATAAAATTCCAGTCACATAAAAGCTACACGGTCCACTGCTTACACATTCCAAAGACTTAAAAAAGAAAAACTTGACCTGAAGTATACCTTTAATGTTCACATGTGCATGTCCAAATGCAGACATCCACACTTGAAGAAGCATGGGACCTATATAAATCTCTATCAGGAGACTGGCCAACCTTTTTGCCCCTTGCTGGTGAAAACCATATAATAGTCTAAAGAACCAGAAACACATTTTCTGGATAGTTGGCAGCAAACGTCCCATAATCGTCTGGGTTGGGTAACTTTGAAAATGTTATATTTATTGTTGGGTAAAACAGTGGGTCTAAAACAGTAGAATCAGAAAAGAATGGCTAACAAATGTACATACACCCTGGGAAAGCCTACAATTGTGTTCGGTGTCATGTATGTAAAAGAGAACAAACAGAGCAGCTGTGGTGCCACCAAACCCCAGTCAACACAAACATAAACTAACAAGTAAAATACACACAGGGAAGTTCTCACAAAAATAACTGCATGTCAGAATTTCTATACTCCTTTCCTTTAAGTTATGTCTTACAAAGACCCAAAAGTCCCACGTTTTCTGTGCGACATGCTATTTAGCAATGCAGCAGTTAAGTCTGCCCTTTACACTTGTTTAACAGTGTTTTACGTCTCCAAAACAATCCCGAGCACCGATTAACATTTGACAAAGGGGCAGTCACTATTGCAAGAGATCCTCAAACCATCCGTGAAAGTGAAAATGAGAAGCAATTTTGTTAAACACTCTACATTATGATAGCTATTTACCACACCATTGTAACTCTTAAGGGTGGACCTTTAAATGTCTGACAAAGTAATCTCGCCCGTGGTACAGTTCACTGAATTCTCCACTGCTGGCCCAACAATCTGTCTTGCATTACTCGCTTTCCCAAGTGTGAGATGTTAGAGGGCTGAAAGGAGGACAAAGCTCACACTGCTTTTGGCTTTTTAAAGTCGTGTCATTTACTCAGGGGTAAGGACATCGCATGGCCACTAAGCATGATTGAGAGAAGAAGTGAAAGTGTTTGCGCTAAGCGTACTTTAGCGGTCAGGTCTCTATAGAGGTTTGAGTCTGAATGTGTTGTGCACAGCACTTAATATTTTAGTAGTGTACTGTATGTTCAGGGAAGATCTGTGTGCTGGTAGAGAAAGACAGAAAGGGGATGAAGACTGTAAAGTTGGTGTCACAGGCAGCAGTTATCAGTTTTAAAGTGGTCAGTGCCAGGTCAGCATGTAGTCACTTGTAGCAGGATCTTAACTTGACAGAGCAGTAACACTTAATGACAATGTCAACTTCAGAAAGATACAACAAACTTTCTTGTATTTCTTGTTTCTTGTATTTCCTTTTCAAACAAGGCGAGGTGATTAGGAAATGATGTTAATCGATGCTCTGTGGCAAATCAAAGTCACTGTTTTGAAGAAAACCGAAAGGTTGAAAGCAATGTGCAGTCAAGTTGTTTTTCATCTTCACACTGTGACAAGCATTATTGTTTTGAATATTAAAAAAAAAAAAAAACTTTGGTGAGGGTAATATAGTAGAAAAATAATGAGCTAATATGACAAGGGGAAAAAATGTAAAAACATAGTTGTTAGAGACTTTCATGTCAAAGTGCATAGACTGTGTGCACTGAAATGCTGAAACAAAAAGAAAATACAACACTTAAGGGACCGATTTATCCTCATCTCACGCACGCTGTTAAACAGATAACACAGCAATTCCAACCATAGCTCTGCTCCTCATATATTTTTTTTTGCTCTTACCGCATGTGACTAACAATAAATATTTCCCTTCACCCACAACATCCGGCAGAAGGCTGGTTTCCTTCTGGGTAATTGATGTGAAGGTTCTGCTGAAACCAACCCTGCATGCATTTTGAAAAGAGGTGAGCAGGAAATCGGGCCATCAGAGGCGGAACGCTGCATTCCTATCACGCAGCTTGGGTCAGAACCTCTGGTAGAGTCAGGATTTGTAGCTTAAAGGCTGTCAGGAGTGATCACTTTGCTCTGCAACTGCACCCCCACCCTGACACAGACCCCTCCTGTTCTTAAGATAAAGGATGTACCCCAACAGATTTGGTGAACTGTTCTCGCCTTCACTTGGCCCGTGCTGGTCTGGGCTAAACACAGTTCAGGTTGTGGAGGCAGTGCAACATCGTCGTACAGGGGAAAAGAAAGGCAGAGTTACTGGATATTACCCAGGGAGCCAGGGTGGAGAATCAGTTTCCATTTCACCATGACCTTTCTCCGGTCCCAACGGTGGTCAGCTCCACCACTACCTCCTTCCTCTCACATCCCCACTGAGCAGCCTCCGCTCCACTGCTGTCTCTCTTTTTTTCATTTGTCAGCCTATCCATCTCACACTTTTGCTCAGACAGGACAGCACATTTGGCCCCCACCACCAGCAAAGAGATCATATTCCCATAGCTCATATATTTTTCTCATCAGCTGTTTACACCGATTTAAATGTTAGCATTGCACACAGTGCAAATGTGTAACTGATACGCTTCTGATAAATAATAAGAAAATGACATCCAAACAACTCCATATCAAATTAAGGACCACCAACTACTTCTAAATACATTTTTCCCTGAGCATGGGACTCATCCCTTTCCAACACCCAAGCTATTCTGAGCGTCTGTTAGTATTGTTTTCAGAAGCCAAACGTTACTTTCATAGTAAAAAGTCAGTGATGACTCTCTCTAATACCAACAATGCAGGGAAGCAGTTTGTCACCCAATTTACTGCACTAACTCTGACACACTCTGGACACACCCATCACTCTATCATTTATATTTACCTTTTCCACTCACTTTGTAACTATATACAGTGTGCAGTCATATCCAGCTCGAGGTAGATAATGGAAACTATAATAAAATGTGCCAAGGTCAAAAGCTCAGCACGCAGGCAACATTTACAAACTACAATCTTATTTTCCTTGTTTTTTTAAGCCTCAAAGTGAAAATTTACAGTGAAAGAGTGACAAAAATACACATTTAAATGAAAACAAATGACTCAGAGTTCTGGAAAACTATGGCTTGGAACGTCAATTCCAAGACAATCTCAACAGTTACCAGACTGAAACGTAATGCAAGAAAGTCCACAACCATAATCCATAATTAAGTACTTTTCTTGTCAAACAAGTTTGGTAATTGGAAATTCCCCCTTTTTTTTCTGGGTCAATAATTTGCAAGGGTCCCTTTTAAGTGAAACAGAGGCACGTTTGGGGTCAAGGTATACTTGCAGTTAACTACGTGTATGCCTTTGCAAAATGGCACCCTGCATACCCCGCGTTGATTTAGAGCATCAGTTGTACACGTCATTAAACATTAACACTGCACATGCGCGAAAGACAATCCTGCATATTGCCAGCAGCTTCATATCACAACAATAATAGTGGAAAGTTTTGAAAATAAAACCAAAAGCCTGTCCGCAAGGACCCACATCTACATACCTGTCATTTACGTTTTCTTTGCCAAATTCTCTGCCGTGACCTCAGAATTAACCTCTGCTAGCGTGGTTGTGGCTTTTGTTTATGTTGCGTAAAAGTGGAAATTCATAATGAACAAATGCCGTTGTTGGTTAGAAATGATTAGGCCCGAGTCTGTCCTCTTGTGGCTAACCTTTTAAATTGTGCAGACATACACAAACTATGGACGGAGGTATGTGAACCATGATGCCAGTGACACTGCTGTTGTCTACATGCAGTGAGCATATCATTAACAGCTTCTTAAAAAAGCAGAAGAAGAGAAGGATTTGTGTAAATATATTTTAACATCAAACATAAAAGACCTGAAGAGTCTTGTTACTATGTGGTCATCAAACTTGAACTTGCTGTAGTAATAGGAATCTTTGAAGATATACTGTAACATTTTTTTAGATGTTAAACAAATCCCACTGCATTTTGTAATGAATTTGTTTATGAATTTTAAACACCCAAATCACTTTCTCCGTTGTTGTAGGATTACAGCAGGTAGCATTTGTAATGTAAAGATTTAATGATCAATACACTATTATCTTTTTATTTAATTTCTGTACTTGCTCATTTTAGACAAATGTCAAAACACTGACATTTCAGGAAAGGGGTGATATTAGGGGTGATAAGCTCCACACTTTGGTATAATGTACTTAAATCATGAAACATTGCCAGGTCAGTGTCTGCTGGAGTGGATCACTAAAACACTGCAGTTGGCATAATGGAAGATGTCACTCAGTCAAATTGGTGTAAATCTGAGTTGCTCTTTATTTGTCAGTGACAATGTAAAAAGCAAAGGGTACATGCAGTCGTACAGCTGGAGACTCACTTATGACATCATTCTGCAGTCACACCTGTCCAACGCTTCAGAAAAAAAACAAATAAAAACAATCCTTCACTAAACAAGACAGAGGCATCCTAATCGCCCTAAACATTTGCACTCATCCTGCATTGATAAATGAAGCCATTGTGCAGTGATTATCACAGTTATTCATAGCCTTTTTGCTATGGGGATGGTACATTTGTTGCATTACATAGGAGCAGACACTGCTCGGTCTAGCACATGTTTCCCTGTCACTGTGTATTACGGGCTAGCCAATGACATTTATAAATACTTGGTAATCTGCACTGCTATATGCACCGCATTATTAAATTGCCATTATTGTGGCAGCAACTGGGCCCAGCTTGTGATTAATTGCATACTATTAAGTTGAGGTGGATCATGACTGGTTTTAAATGCTGCTTTTACTTTACAAATTAATCACAGACATATTACAATAAATTACTCATTGTATTTGCATTTGTATTTGCTTTTTCACTAGTGGGTTTCTCCGTGACAGAAACACAAAAACTATGGAAACATATTATTTCTGGTGACACTGTAATAAAGAGCGATTTAGAATTGGCCAGAGTCGGACTGGACACGTAAGCAATAAGCAGTGTGTCTATGCTGTGTGACCGTAGGTGTGTGTGCGTGTAGTCTTCAGACATGGGAGAAACAACAGACCACGCTCTGGTAAGCATCAGGCTGAGGCATTTGGCTTTTTCCTAGTCTTGGAGTGCAGAGAATGTGCTCTGAGCTGTGTATCTACTCTAACACATAACCTCAACCATAAACCCCAGTGTGCATACTGATGTGGATCTGAAGTACATGTCAGCATTTTTTTTTAAATCCACACAGAGAACTAGATGGATGTTTTTAAAGAATACAAACAAAACATTTAAGATCATCTAAGACTCCAAAGAAGTTACATTGTGACACCTGCTCTAGTGAGAAAGGATATGAGTTATTAAAGATGAAGAAGGGATTAATTGTCCTCTGCCTTTTTACCCATTCATTTTGTAGGCTGGTCCTAGTGGATGGGTTTGCCAATGTCTCCAGGGTCCTGCTCGTCATTAGAATGGCATGTCCACTGCCTCAGACTGGCATGTTTCACTGACCTCGAGGCCTTTTCACAACTCTTTAATTGAGAGCACAAGATTTTGTATTTACATTCCTCTCTCCCTTCCTCATTCCATTGCCATCGTGCCACCATATCAACTCCCAACTCTGACACTTTGGCAGTTCCATCTCCACCTCTCTTTGGTAGTTTGCAGTTAGGATCATTTATTATGTTTTGTTCTTGTGTAAGACTGACACTGGAGTGGGCACAAGCTACGTCATGTCCCCATTAGTTAGTGCGTGTGGCAATAGTGGAAATTTCACTGGGATTTACTACATTGCTTTACATGCAGAAGCCCCTGGGCCTCCTCGGGTTTCCTGTCCATTCAAACACACAATACTTATTTCAGCCTCAGTGAAAGCCGACTTGGATCTGAGAAGAAAGCCTGCTACTGAACCCCAAGGGAATGGACGACCAGTAGACTAATACACCTCTCTGTGACTTTTCCCCACTCACCATTGGCGCATTCTGTCCACCCTCCATTCTAGAGCTTTGACAGAAGGTATATATTTTAGGAGAGACCCCTGGTGATGTGACAGACATGAGAGCCCTGTTTGAAATGGAAACCCGGTCATTCTACCCTGCAGAACCAGGAATATCCCAACAGAGGCGGTGAAAGGATATGGAATAAGTGAAAAAATAGCAACCTTTATTGAGGTTTTCCTTTCAAAAACACAAGTAAATATAGAAACACTACTTCCTATTCAAGAAATGGTGCTCTGCAATGCTATAACCTCAATGGAGTGCCCACTGACCACCACAGGCGTAGATCATTTCTTTTTCTCATATCAACTCTCACACTTGTATACACTGACTGCTGGCTCAGATAACCAGAAAAAAAAAAACATATGATAACAGAAATGAATGTAATTCACGAAAAGAGATAAACTGGGCCACACACAAGCTTATCCTCTTATGTGTGCTGCACTGCCTTGCACCATCACCATCTATCGTCTCTTTTCCCCTCAACCTCCATTTACTTCACACATGAAAAGAATAGTATGTGATTATGCGTGTGTGTGTGTGTGTGTGTGTGTGTGTGTGTGTGTGTGTGCGCGCACGTGCATACTGGCGTTTGTGTACACGTTGGCTTGCTTTTTAGTGTGTGCATGCATGTCAGGGTGTGCAAAGAAAATGATGTGGCACACTTCATCCTCCCTATAACTCACCTGGACTGATAAAGAGAGCAAAGGAATCATTTCCTGCGCCTGCTACTCATTCAAATGGGCTGGTGTCTGTAAACAAGAGCTGCAGTTATCCATGTAGCGGTCAGATAAGAGGGGAAGGAGACCTCCGGAGTGATGGATCACGAAGGGGCTCCCAGTCCCCTTCTCTTCCCAGCACCGCCCTGCCACCTTAGGATAATAAACAGCCGTGGAGCAGGGGGCCAGATAAGAGCCATCACTCACGTTGGCCAGGCTGATAAGACACAGACGCTCTCTGTCACCCTCCATGACATTTGTTTTTCATTCCACTTCAGACCGAGGGAGAAGTCAACCTGTTTCATCTCATCAATGGGCTCCACTCAGGATCCCCCGCTGAGTGTGTGCCACCCTTTGACACTGATGGCAGTCAGGTGACTGTGTCATGCTGCACAGAAGAAGAATGGACTACAGTCTACAGTTTTTCCACCGTTTCACTTACAACTGTACCTGAAGAAAACAAGCATATAGTTTAGTGCAGGCTAAAGTAAGTAAGATTCAAATTTATTTGACAAAACTGAAAAAAAAAAAACCCCAAAAGGGACATTATTTCAGCTCTTCCCGTCTGCTGTGTGCTGAATGCAGTCACAAATATAGTGGAGCTGCCCATTTACCTCAGAGGGTGTGTACAAAACATGCCCACTTTGATGAATTGTGGCATTATTTCTAAATATATGTCACAGAAGACCTCACAGAAGACCTTGTACACCCTCTACCAAGTCTCTAAAAAAATGTTCTGATACTATAGAGCCCTACGAAGAGTCTGTTGGTTTTAATTACTTTAACCTGAGTTATTTTTACGGCTCATATGTAATATTAATGGGCCGACAGGGTGAGGCTTTGGAGCAAGAAACAACCAGGAAAACGGAGGTGGGTTTCCATTCTTCCCTAGCTGGCAATAAAGCAAAAAGTTAGACATGCAAAATCTCCTGGAATAAAAAACTTGAGTTACAAGTTGTAAATTATGCTATGGAGACTAATACTTCTGATGGGGTACATAAAATTGTTATTTAAGTCATTTTGTATTTTGGCACCTTTAATTCCATAAAAATGCAGTCCTATCAGAGGATATAAGCCGTCACTGTAAATCTGCCTGCCCTAACATTGCCTCCACCAGGGTCACCTACAAGTCACAAATTTGAAAAAGTATAAAACAGTTGCTTTATAGCTATCCCAATTGTTATACGTTAGACTTATGTGCATTGTATTAGCTCTAATGAAGGGCGTAAATTCTCCGTTTACGACCGGTCCTTTACAGGGGCGGTTGTAAAACACACGCTTTTTGCGTTACTTGTGTTTGTCACCTGAGTTCTTGAGTTCAGACTGTGCACACACTGTTTCCATTAGTCAGGGACCACTCCTCCGTGAGGCCTTCGTCTGCAGTAATGGGCCAGGACCGTGAGAGAGCGGTATCACGTCCTTCAGTCACGGATGACATTTAACAGACAGGGCCCAACTTCCTGTGATCAGAACAGCAGTAACCATGAGGCTAATCCACGGCTCTCACAAATCCCTCATCATCATCCTCTGGCTGTCAGAGGTGGGCAGCGCCTACAGTGTGTGCTGATATGAAGTTGAGATGGGGGACAGCCTCTTACACCCAAACCAAAAATTATTCTATTTAAAATGATTGCATTGTGAGTTTTTAAATACACTTTAAATACAGTCGGACTTTCTTTCTTACTTAGTGCTTAGTGCACAGTGGGTGACTTTAACATTGATCTCTTGCTCATTTTTTGGTTTTTTTGTTTTTCCTCTCCTGGGTTTCTACTTTCCTCTACCAATCAAGGCAGACGGCTGCTCACCCTGAACCTGGTTCAGTTTGAAGTTTTTTCCATTAAAGGGAGTTTTTCCTCTCCACTGTCACCTTTGTGCCCTCGGTTCAATTTAAAAAGTTTTTGGGGACTTTTATAATGATTGGATAGCACTGTGTAAACGAACCCCAAATCATGCGAGGGTTGGTAAAATGCACTGTTCAGAGAGCTACTCAGGGTGAAAGTATGCGTATTTCAATCTACAGTATCCGACGACATACAGAAAAAAAAAAAAAAAAGATAAATATTTCTGAGGTGTAAAAGTTGTGGTATCAGGATAAACATTTCTAACAAACGTATCATGACAGCAGTATGTGCAAAGTACATTCATGATTCACAGCAGCAGACCAAAAGACATCTGTGTGGAGCAGAGACGACACCATATTTCCATTTTGTGTCCTTTAAAGGGGGCAGCTTCACGGGGCGGCTGTGGCTCAAAAGGTAGCGTGGTCATCCACCAATAACAGGTTAGAGTTGCACCTTGTACTTTAGCTAAACCTGGTGATAAACACTAGGGCTCAGAAAGGTTCAATCTGTTTACAACCTCAGCTCTGTAATCTCTGCACAGGTTTAAGAATCGAGCATCTGCTGAGCACCTTTCATATAAAAAAAAAAACATTCTTTGGAGGATACGTGGTCACCATACAGAAGCAACATGCATCTTTTTAACCCCATTTTGGCATGTCACAGTAGTCCCACTCTCTGAGTCTGAACAGGTTAATGTCAAGAAGTGTGGGTTGCTCATTAAGCCCTTTTATATGTGCATTTTAAGCGCTATAATTTGGTACAATTTTACAGGTGTTCTATCTAATCCATATTGTAACATCAACATATTTCCAAACTATGCAAATGCCAAGCCTTCTTCTGTCACTGAGGGTAATATCTAACAGTAAAAGGACTGTGGGGATGTTCAGTACAGCAGCCCAGGATTGTAAAGGATTGACAAATCAAGCAATTAAAGAGGAGGTGATTATGTCATCATTTTCCTGGGCTGGCTCAAAAAGGTCCTGCTACATTTCATATTCAGTCCGAATGAATGATAAACGAATATAAGGGGGGTGAGGATTGAAATATCTCACAGGCACATTCTGCTTACTTTTTTAGGCAGGCCTTATCTCCCTACGTTCAGCCCTGTTAATATGATGATGAACAATATTTCATGAAGGGCGGCTGAATGTGTCTCTCCTGAAGGGAGCCCTGGCTCACTCTGTCTCCTCCCCATGTCCTCGTCTTTCCTTTGTACCACTTTTCTCTCCTGTAGTGGGGGTGAAGGGGAGCGGGTGACAGAAGGAAAAGCAAGGTAGATAATCACTACCACTGCGCGCACACACATACACCCCCACAAAGTACAGGACACTCCTCTTCCCCATCTACCCCCCCAAAACATTTTCATATCAATAATCAAGCAATTTCTCTACATGCTAATCCATCAAAGCGGGCTGAAGCTAATCTTCGGGAGATGGGTTGGGTAGTGTGTGCCGCTTCCTCTTTTCAGGTGTGCCCCGCTCCCTGGCAGACATTTGTTTCCTTATGTGGCACACAAAGCCCTTGCCCTGTCAGCACTGATTGATCAGAGGCCGGCTGTAAAGGAGGAAAGCAGCACACCCTATCAATGATGCTCTACATCTGCACCTGAAAGGAGCCTTCGTCTTCTTCCACAACATGCTCAGTGCTGCAGATAATGAGAGCCCTGCTGTTAACAGCTCCAGCAGCTCTGGTTTTTGTCATGTGTATATAGGCAAAGTGTTTACCTTTTACGTGGAGGAAAGAGACAGAAAAAAAAAAAAAACAGACCCTCTGTAGGAAGATTATCATAATGTCTACAAATGCTGACAGGGTGGAATTTCAGTGACTCTTTTTCAGATTAGTCGGGCTTCTAAAAAGAGGTGCATTTGCAGAACAATGTGATTGCGTGTTTGATTTTAATTTTCTGACAATCTTACGCAGCATGTAAGGGATACATGGGGATGTTTTTTTTCTGTACTCTACATTGTTGGGATTTAGTCAGGCTAAGGGTGCTTTTAGAAGAATGTAAAGTCATAGCAGGCGCCTCTAAGAGCCTGGGTGATCCTGCAGGAGGGAGAGTGAGAGATAAAATGCAGAGGCCTCATTAGTAGCACATTTATCATCTCCTGTCTGTGATTTAAAAGAATGACTGGGTCAAATCACTTTAAATACCTCGGGGGAAATCAACATTTGTCATTGCAAAGCAAACCTGCCTCTCCCTTCTCTTCTGGCATTAATTTATTCTGGTAAAGCAAACCCCATTCGCTGCCGCACTGCTTTTAATTCCATCCTTGCAAAAACCTTGGCTGACTGTCTATCTCAATTCATTGCTTTAACATATAATTTTCCCCTTCGATTCATTGAAGTAACATTCACTGGTAAGGCTAATTCCCATTCATAGACACTGCTCAGGTGAAGCAAATGATCTTTAGTGAAAAGCATGTGAGACATCACAAATGTTTCTTCCGAGGTCCACAATTAAAAACGAATGCCATGAGCATTGAACACAGAAGTGTACATGCAAAGAACAAGACAGAGATTATGTATTATAAATGTGTTATTAATGTGTAACTTGGCAAGGTCGGGGAAGTCAAGATAGGTGTTGAAATATGGATGTCACCCTCAAAGAACCCGCTAACATTGCTGCAAGTGGACCCTCTGGACAGACTGCCTGACAGAATATTTATGTGTTTGCCAGCACACCAGCATTTCTGTGAGCTTTATCTGAGGACAATCCAGGGCTGATAGTGTTACCAACAGCAGTTCAGCTCTGAACAGAATCAGGGTCTGAACATACCTGTACAAACCCATACTCCACCTACTTTTTTCCAAACATTAGTTCATCACTCAAGTTGTTTTATGCTGCTACATTTAACCAGTGGGAAAGATGAAAAGACATGACCATCATAAAATGTTGATTAAATAACTTTTGTCAGATGCTATTATTCTAGTTTAAATAATATTTTGCTACAGTTGCTCTCGCTCAGTGTGTCTGAACCAAGTGTGTTGGTCACTCTTACGACTGCACTTTTTGTTCATTCTGCTGATGAGACATTTAAGAGGTTGATGCCAAACAAGTATTGTAGGGCACTGCAGAAATATTTCATACTCAGAAGGAAAGAAGGAAAAGGGACAGATGCTGAGCAAGTCCTGAAAGAAGTGTGGGGTGGCTTTAAAGCAGCACCAGGATAAACGCATATCTATTTCATGCCAGTTCAGACAGAATAGTCTGCCATATGTAAATAGGGGTTCAATAATGAATGCACTTCCCCTGCTTTTATTTGCTTTAAGCCCTCACAGTCACACACACATTGGCACCATGCGAGACACAAATTAGAGAGCGTTTTAAAGGAAATATTCAAAGAGCAGCCTGCCGCCGGAATATCAGTTATTATTTTTGATGTTGCAATTTCTGACACTTTGATGCAATCAGTGAGTAGCCCCGGCATTCAGCCCTCTCCAGGGAGAGAGCTGTCAGGAGTGAGGAGCCGGTGGATAGATAATTATGGGAGATCAAACCTTGCTAGTTAGTAGGCAGGAACGGGAGGCAAATGCCAAAAACCAGCCAATGTTTCGCAAACGCTTGTTCAAGGATATCCTAATTGCTATAAGTGGTTCCTTCAGGACTGGCACTTCAAACACTGCCTGCTGCATGATGTCATCTCCCTGGCTCCCCTTCACACTCACAATAGGCAAATTAAGGAAGAGAGCAGAGCAAAACATACCAGAGGACAGTGTCCTTTTTCTGTCACGACATGTGACCCACATCAGTAGCAGACATCTGCACACACTAAATAGGTACAAGTATACATGGGCACACACAGAGACTCAAGCAACTGGATCTAGGCAAGCAGACAAACACTTTTCTTAGATAGCTTTCTTCAAATGGGCAATGCACAGTTGTTACTTTCTTACTTTTTCCACTGACATCAATGTAAATGCATAACATCCCACAATTAATATAGAATGAAGGGTAATTTACATGCAGCACACAACAAGCACACCTACATTGCTCATAAATATTAGCATTGTGTGATCTCAAAAGTGATACATTCTGACATTCAACTGTGTGCTCAATAATTCAAAGTGAGTACACAGTCCTATCTGTCAGTACTGTTTCCAGCCTACCTCTCCAATTCCCTTTTTACCTATACAGTTCAAAGGGAAGGAGAGGGGAAGGTGAGTACAATTAGTTGAAATCAGTCAGAACAAATTGTCCAACAGCACTGTACTATGCTAAGACATCAGAGTCCATTTTGCTGTTGGTGGAATGACCCTCTTACTGTGACCCTTGTACCCCTGCAACATGCATGAAACCCGCCGTTGTCTAATCAGCTTCTCATACTTATCATTGACCAACGTCTCATCTAATGCAGAAACTAACTTGAAAAAGAATCCTAGACCTGTTTCTGTCTGCCTCCCCTACATCAAAGGAAACCCAACCCTCTGCAATCAAAAAGAAGGATTTCATGTTTCAAAAACAATTCGCATTTTCAAAGGGGGACCACAGCTGACATACAATCGCAGTAAACCTATTGAGTCTTCAGCTCCCTCATTCTTTTTCTCTCCCTGTTGTGAATGTGAATCTTGAGGGTCATTGATCATCTCATTAAATTCAGCCCCAAAGAAAGCGATCCTTTTCACACAGCTCAGGAATTCAGACGCGAAACACCCCCGCCTCTCCTCAGGCACACACAAACACGCTCGCACCATCAAGCATCGCCAAATGACTGCCTTTCGCAGACAAGAAAGACGGCAATAAAATGATAAAATAAAGTCTATTTTGTTCAAAAAGGGTAAAAAGAGGTCATTTTCTGCATAGAGTGCTGAACTGTTAGCATAACAAAGCGCTGGCTTGGAAGCTAATGGGTCCTCATGTGTGACAAGGGTCTCACTAGCTTTTCACTGTTGTGCACCTCATAAAGTGGCCTGAAACAACACCTCACTTCTGCTCCTGACCTTCCTACACTCAAAAACAGGAAATCCCTATGTCAAGCTCAAAGTCTACACACATCAACATATCACACCTCCCAAAAAGTGAGATATAATAAACACGTTACAATGAGTTTTAATATATTTCCAATATAACTACACAAACACACACTTAGAGCAAGCTGACGAGACAGCTTTGTGAGTGGTACGCAGCCCTACAGTGGCTTGGCTCATTCTAATTGTCTCTCTAATTGGTGATGTCCAAAGGGGGTCTTCTCTTTATTTTTGGACAGAGCAGGATGCCATCACGCAAGGCAAATTACATCAACAGACAGGCTGGAACACAACGGAGGAGATACAAGTGACAGTGAGAGAGGGAAAATTGAGAAGAGAGAGCAGAGAGAGGAGGATGATCATCCCTATTATTATTATTATTATTTTCTCAAGCTTCGGGAAAAGACATGTTTTGAAAACTGAGTTTCAGGTGGCTAAACATCCAAATTTCTCCCCCTCCCGATGGCCCCTTGGTCCCTTCTATCTTCCCAGCTTTGGCTGAGTATGTTGGGGATGAGGTCATGCTACATTCATCCAGCCAGTGGTGAGAGGCCTAATTCTCCACTCTTCAACCCCGACGTTGCATCCAGGAGGCCTGCCTTTGATGTTCTCGTAATATGAAGGACACGGGGCTATCAGCTAGCTGTCAACTCGGTAACTACCCTGCTTCGCTCCCAGGGGCAGCACAGCCATCCGAGCCAGCGCGGCCGTCCAACACCCAGCAGCTCTGTTGCTGATGGACCTGATTAATTCCCTGGAACGCCGGTTTGTCTTCCTGCAGTTCAGTCAATGACTTCATTCAGCAGGGTGAGGTCACCAGAGGCCTGGTAATGGAGGGGCTGCACTTCACAGTAAAGACAGCACGTCTGTGTGCAGCTCTCCAAAAAAGCCCTTTAAGAAAGAAGAGGGTTAAAAGAGGAAAACATCCAAGGGTCTTTGGCTCTAGAGAAGCAGTCCTTGAGCAAGAGGTGAGTGGAATGTACTTCCTCCAACTCCTTCCTTTGCTTCTCTTTCCTGTCTCCCATTGTGGGAGAAATAATAATTGGCAGGCCAATGAATTATTAGCACACACTGTGGCTACAGCTACAGTGAGAACAATGTCCCTTTATTGGTGGAAGCTCACTTAAATGTGACTTTCCTTTAAAAGAACAGAGGTTCACATAAGTAAATGGATTTCTTAAATTAAAAATAAAGTGAGTGTTTCGTTTTTCCTCTGACTCTGACCACCTTCTATTCTATTTGAAAACTTTTATCATTTTTATAGAGAATAATGTGTCAATGTGATGAACGAGCATTCAATAAAACCAGTGATGATGATAGAAGTCGTCCTCTCCTCTCCTTGAGTCGTAACTGATGTGGCACAGCGGTTTAGAGCAGTAGTCTCATATAACAATGCTTATTAAGAGGCAAAGGCCTTTAAACAAGTCAAATAAAATTGATGTCATTCACTTTTTGAAACTCAATGATAATCTGGGGAGTTTCACTCCAACAAACGGCATGGGAGCGACACAACTTACGAGTGCGAGTAACTCATTCCCGGGCTTATGGGATTGTAAAAAATGACAATTTCTTGAAATGTGCCATAAATTTGCTGAATTGCTCTTGCCATCACCATGAGGATGGTTGTTTTCACTCTGTGGGCCATGCAAGTCTAGTCACTTCATATAATCTGAAGTCACAAATCACAAAGGGCCTCCCAGCCTCCACGGAGTAATGTTCGGCTTCGGAGGATTTTTTTGACAGCTCAGGTTAGTTTAGCAGACAGAGACAAATAAATGGCAGTCTGTGGCCTGCCTATCCATCTGTCCTGCCTCTGGGACGAAGTGTGAATTGGGAGGGGGCATGAGCGAAATGGTGGCCCAATGGTGATGCACGGCGCTGCGAGCTCATAAAGCACGCCATCAGCTGACCTCTGAGGCACGAGGGAAAAGGCAGGGCCTTTACGACCATCACCAGATTTAACAGCCAATAATGACTGGAATAACCGCTTAAACCTTTACGGACCTGCACGGCCGCGTGGTAGCACCGACAGCAGAGCAAGGCAGAAATGAGAAAGAGAGAGAGAGAGAGAGAGAGTGATAAATTCAGCCAGTGCACTGACAGGGGGTCGTGTTTCAACCAAAGGGAAAATGATAGATGCAAAGGGAGAGCACCCTGATATGTGTGTCTCTTTAAGTGGAGCCAACTGGCTTGTCCATTCCCATCCTGATGAATGCACAACAGGGAGAGCTGGAGAGAGTAGCAGACGAGGCAGAAGACAGCAGTGATGCATGGTGCTGGACATCTGAGGGGAGAATGAACAGTTTTTGCGCGTGTATGTAAAAACAAATTACCGAAAATAAATAAATAAATACAAACCTACATAAATACAGCTTTGGTTCTCAAAAATCTGGCAAAGCACCAAAGCAATTCCCGCTTAAATGACCTTCTCTGAATTGCTTGATTTAACGCCCATATAATAAATGATACCACTAAAATAATATATAGACACAGTGTTACATTTAGTGCAACGCACTATACATTATATTTGAAACTGAAGTATATAAATTCATTTACCGGAATAAAAAATAAAAAACTTAATTTATAATTTTTGTTTAGCAGATTTTTTTGTCCTCCTTTATTCTGATGTCAAGTCTAAGTTATAGCACACTAGCATCCTCTGGACTAAGATCATAACACCAATTCATTAAGTGTTGGCAGCAGACTAATTCTGATTTTCAATAAACTCTCTAAACCTAATACAGTGGCTCATGAAAGGAGGCCCATTTCACAGGCTGGCACATGTTCAAGCAACATATGCTCGCATAATCTCTTAAAAAGCATGATCCAAGTCCAAATTTAATTATGTAATAGCACAAACGAAATCAGAGTGCCGACACAGCACAGCTCTGATACACAACGTTCTGCCACTCAACTCCCGTTCTCCTCATTTGTTTATTGCTCTCACCAGTCCCAGCAGCCTCAGGGGCCGTGGTGTCCAGAGTCCACTCAATGGTCTACAGATGGCTCTGAGGCTCCAGGCTCATTTCACATGGTTGTTTGTCTTTTTAATAAGGTCTGCTTGAGATATATGGCTATTGTTATATGATCATAATGCATTTTCATGGTCTCTCAAGGCATTAACTTTGGTTTTTGGTGTTTTTACATACTCAGTTCAAAGTCTTTTAACTTGATTTTTTGTTTGTTAATATGGGTTTACAGTGGTATGACTAAGTCAGTGCAGTGGTACTGCTGCTGGTGGCAGTCAGATGAGGTTTAGCATTTTCAAGCACTAAATGATGGGAGGAAGAATGTTCATGGTTCCCTGAGCCCTGCATTTCCTCTGGCAACAGCAATGAACTTGCAAAGCACTTAGCTGAGGCTCCTGATCTCTGTAGAATACAGATAAAATTTAACCAGCGAACAGTGTCAGGTCTTCTCTGAGTATGATACTGTCCCCAAACATTGCTGAGGAGGAGTAAAAATATATATATGAGAATAAAAACCACAAAGGGGATCTACTGAAGACTATATCCAAGATACTAGGTCACCTTTTGCCTGTAACCGTATCAATAAATCCTAGGACAAAACTGCATATCTTAAGCACCTTACTGGCGACTTTTACAGTGCACAGTCGGCGCTTGGCACGCAGACGATAACATTCCCTTCACACAATGGTCTAATCTTCATGGCACAGGTAGCACTGGGATTGTCTAGTATGTGCACTCTGCCATCGCCTGGGTTTGTCCCAGCAAAAGAGCCCTCAGCATTCCTTTGTGCTTTTTAACCAATGAATTAAAGAGGATTTGAAAAGAGGAATGCTTATCAGAAAAAAAAAATACCCCCCCCCACACTCCCCCCTACTGAGAGATAAACAAATCAGACTAAATAAGTTGGAAAGAGTTTCACAAATTCATTCTGTAATCAGGAAGAGCTGCTTAAGATAACAACACCTGATTTAGATATTTTTCTAACACAAAGAATGTGGAGAAGTAAGGAGAAGTGAACCTTTAAGCTATATGGGACAGAGTTCATTTTGAGCAGCTGCCATTGCTGTGTGAGACGGTTTACTTTACAATTTGTATTTATAGGAGCCAATCAGATTTATGTCTTGTGAGTAAATAAATGAAATTGTTGGGAAGTATTGTTTGTAGATTATATATTCAGGTCACTTCTCCCAAGAAATCTTTTAATTTTTTAATCCATGCAGATGTTTGTTTTCAGAAAACTTTCTGAAGTGCATCCCCAGATGAACACTGAAAGCATTCTTAAGTAGCTAAGTTGGTCTTATACAATATACCTCAAAGCGTCTAAGATAATACATGTGGATTGAAATGCAATCTGCCTCTCACTTCTTCCCTAGATAAGTACAGCCATTGACAAGACCTGGCTTCCTCCTCTTATCTCCCAAACACTTGATACCAGAAACTCGGTGCATGAATAAGTCTTTAAAGATTGTGATGTAAATATATCCAAATAATCACAACAAGGAAAACTGCAACAACTCCTGCTTTCACCCCCCCAAACAACATTGTAAAAATGTTCCTTTGCTTGCAGTTGTATCTGTTTTTTTTTCTTATCCATTTTTCTCACTCCCAACTATAATCACACAGCCCTCAGTCATAAACCCACTACACCGTCACTTTTTAATCTACGCAGATCTATAGTAATATTTTCATTTATAAAGACTATTTTTAACATGAATTTAAAGGAAGACAATATTAAAAATCTAGAGAAAAAAAATGCATTTGGATAATCTATGCACAAGCTCTGAGCAAATTTCCATTCCTGATGGATTTAGTGACATCCCCCCCTCTTACCCCCCAGCACTAAAATATTTAATTTTACCGAGTAGATCCTCAGGATAGAGGGAAAAACCATCAGGTCCATGTTCAAGTTTAATTACTGATTACTGATTTAAACCTGGTCTCAACCCTCCAGCCCTTTCTCTGCCTCTGCTGTAAGAGTGAAAAAGAGTGAAAAGAGAGAGACACAAAGACAACAGGAGAGGATGTGTGTGTGAGTTAGGGCTTCGTAAGCAATCATGTCTATGCGGAAGCAAACAATACTGCTTTTTGCACAATAGTTGATGAATTCTTAAAATAATGTGGCTGTGTTGTTTACAAGACTACTAAATTCATCAACGTGCCTGATTTTCTTCAGCTCCCCTCAATATCCCTCCGGTCCACAGTGTGGCGCTCTGCTCTCTGGCAGTTAAACTGAGTCGAAGCAGATTGAGATGAGCCTCGTTTTGGCACCTACCATCTGTCCCCCCACTTTTCACACTATTAAACGTCTGTGCATATGAGCACTTGTGTGTTTGTGTGTGTGTGAGAGAGCAAGACTGTGTGTGCATGTGTTTGATTAAGCTCCATCTAGCTACCCTCATTGCTGCCGATGCCACTGAATCTATTACAATCCCTCCATCACAGAAGCTACTTCATTTACATTTCCTGGGTCTTGTTTGAAGAATATCTCAGGTGGGAGAATATATTTTCAGAGTGTCCCTCTTATAGGTTTACCCAGACTCCAATGGGCTTGAAAAGTTGCTGTTATACACCGAGGGAGGCATTTTCACCTAATGAAACCCAAGATCAATAGAACCGTTCTCTCTTCTCATATAGAGCACATGTACACAAGGGAAATAAAGTATTAATTTTTATCCTCAAATGTATCATTCTTTATTTAATACTCAGTTCAATTCCTCATGAGCTGCAAAGGGAAAATAATTCCTCTGATGATGTCCCTACATTACAGAAGGAAGATATAAAACTGGAAACATTAAGTTGGAAGGTATTGGAAAAACTGAGCATTTCATACCTGAGCAATGCCAATAGACTGCAGAATTACCATCTCACTCAAGTGTTACACTACAATACCGTTAATCTTATATAATTAAAAAGCTTACAGACATTTACATATTAATCTGCTGTGCCTACCACAATCGACGTATTTTAAATCAAGAGCTCAAGTTAAAAAAAAAGAGAGAGAGAGAGGGAGAGACAGAGAGAGCACAGTAACGAGGAGAAAAAGGGCAGATAAGCATAAAGAGGAAGGAAGATGAGAGAGGAGTGGTGAGAGTAGTCACTTCAGGTGCAGCCCTTATCGGCAGCAGAGAGAGGACCTTTCTTATGTAATCTGTGATTTCATTCAGCCTCCGTATCAGATGATTGTCTGGGAGAAGAAAAAGCCATTTTGAGGGGAACGGGCTGCGTGAAAAGGATCGTCTCCCCAGCAGCTCACCCTTCCATGTCGAACCAGCCGCATGGCACCGAAGGTCAGCAGAATTATTGGAGACGGGGGTGGCTCCGCCAGAGAAGACAATGATATGGCCTTAACCCTCATTTAGAGGTGCCATTTCCCCACCTGACCCCCCTGCTAAAGTGTTATTTTTCCATGTTATGAAATGTGATAGCTCTCTGGTGAAACAGGAGTCTCCAGTTAGGAAGGTAATACTTGTGCGTGCAGCGACAACTAGACAGACTCAGCCTTCCCCTCTAAACAGGCTGGTGGTACGGCCTTACTGCTCCATGCTACACAGACAGTTCAATCAGGGTAAAACAACGTTCATTTAAGCGCTTGGCTGGCAACAGCCAGTGGCACGCAGCGGTGCACAGGAACACTGAGATTGCACAGTTAAGGGAGATGATGATAATGTCTTTGTGAATTTCACCCAAACATGTCATTTGAACCTGGGGCTCTGCACAGGGCTGTGTTAAGTGTCATAACCTGTTGTTTTTGGATTCCTGCTCTCTCTCTCACTGTGTCGCAGGGAACTTGTGAGGGAATGGTTTCTAGTGTAGGTTTTTAGTAATACTTTTCATCAGCACAGCAATCAATAATTGATGAATTGAAGAACTGAATGCAGCAGTGATTAGGAGATCGATTTTTGCTCGATCTGAAAATCATGTTTGAAATGCCTGTCCGGCAATTACAAAGTCAACTTTTACACATGGTGTGGTATTAATGTGTAAGGTGGAAAAACCCTAAATGGCTAATGCTTCATTAATTTCATATTACATTTTCATTAATGTAAAATGATGTCAGCAAGGCTCTTGAATACTTCACTTTCCAAGTAAATCATGTGAAATATCATATGTAAATCAAATGTCAAAGAGATAAAGCTTCTAATTGCCTCATAGAAAAGGTTGCATGTGATTAGAGTTCTATTAATAAAAGTTCAATTTACCTTATTTAAAAAAAAAAACTAATTTCATTCTGAAATTCACTGTAGTCTTTCATGGCTGTACTAGTAAAACAATTTTGAGACTTTGTAATGTAAAGAGCTGACAGTATCATCTGCACCAATATATTGATTGCTGTGTGTGTTATGATGTGAGAGCTCACAGGCAGGGAGGGATTGGGGGGGGGGGCAACAGAGGAACTTACACGAGCCTACTCTCAGCAGCTCCATCTAGGGGAGCAGAGAGGAGGCAACTGCATCTACACTCACTCCTACAGTATTTTCTTATTTCATCTGCAGATCTAAACTGAATTGTTTGATGGTTTGCTGTGACTTTCTATGTGTCCAGAAAATCATTCCTGCATATGTGTCACTAATCATCTCTTTGATGTGGGACGAGAGGACAAATGGCTACAGGGTCCGATCCGACACAAGGCCTTGGTTTTGGATTATGGTGCCCAGAGGGCCGCGGCGCAGGGTAGGGCCGGGGGGTCAGAGGAACAGGCAGATTAGGTGTTGAGGTTGTCACCTCAGGGCCTCTATGCACACACAAGGAAAGACGCTGAGAACAGGCCCTACCATCATTCAAAGCAGATGGCATTTTTCTTAATGTGTCAGGGCTTATTTTTGGGATGCAGCCTCTGGCAGGCCCAGGATAGACTAGTTATTAAGCATGTACGCTTATAATTTAGCCAAACCACGGAGGGTTTGGACACAAACCCTGAAGCCTCAAACTGAAGGTCTTCCCCTCTCTCCTCCCTCTTTTCTGCCTTCCTGTCAGAGTTTTGTGCAAATACAAAGAAAACTGAGATTGTAAGAATAGTGGTGTGTTTGGAAGCAAAGGACGACATGCTGAGCTGTGTAGTTCATGTGCACTATTGCTATTAAGGTGTATCAAGCAGGCGAGAATACCATCCTCAGCACTTAAGGAATAAAAATATTTACCAAATGCTGAACTCATGAAATGTCATAATTCTGATGATTACAGGAGGAAAAAGAAAGGGGGAGGCTGTAAGTTAACTGGGAAGGAAGTTGTCCATGGACCAAAGGGTCAGTGGTTTGATCCCCGGTCCTGGCTATATGTCGAAGTGTATCTGGGCAACACACTGAACCCCCAACAGCCCATTCCCATCCCCTGCTGTGCAGTACCGGTCCAAGCTCTGTAGAAATTGGGGAGGGTTGAGTCAGGAAGGACATCCGGCGTAAAAAAATGCTGCCAAATCAAAAGGTGGACAATGATCCGCTGTGGCGACACTGAACTCACGGGATAAGCCGAAAGGACAAAAAAATAAATAAATACAAATACACAAACAGAAGGAAAAAGAACTTCCACAAAGCATGCATGTAACCTTTGGTAAAACTTGTAATAAATACATAGTCATTGATCCAAAGCAGACTGAAAAATGCACAAGGCATCAGCAGAGCAAACAGACCTGCTGCACAAGCACTGGAATCTAAATCCACACATGTCACAACAGCACTCACACAAACACACACAGGCATCAGGACTGCAAAGACATAATTAGCCAGCACAGCTGACTCCTTGAATTGTCCTCCGTCCTCCCCCCATCGTTTCCCTGCTAAAAGGGGCGTGAGTCCCACTTATTAGATGTGATTATCCACCCAGGGCTGTATGGAGATTAGCTTTATTACATCCCTCAACCAGCTTCTCTGCTATTTAGACAGAAAATGTAATTCAATGATGTAACTTAGATATAAATCTGCATTTACAGGGCAAAGTCCCACTCCAGCACTGGTTATGACAGGTTGGCTGATTAAACTATCAGGCTGACAAGCCCAGCAGCCACACAAGAGGACAGGCAAAAGTACAAAGGCTCTCTTATTATAGAAAATCCCACAGAATAGCCAATGATGGGGATATGGTAATGATGCAGTAGCTCTCCATCAGGTCTACAACACACATGGAAACTGTAACCGTTACACATGCTGAGGTTTGAATGGTCAAGTACATGTATATAAAAAACACAAACATATACACACACCGATATACTATACAATATGTACGTGTCCTTATACGAGACAGACACACACAGACACGCACGCACTTATCTCTCCAATTCCCTTATCCAGCTGAATATGATGACTGGCTTTTGGAATGACCTCCAGGCAGAGGACAAGGCCTTGTTCTATGGCTCCCTCCCCTTCCCCTCCTCTCTTTCTTCCACCTATAGAATGAATCTAAAAGACTGGTGACCTTGCTGTGGGTCTGTGAGGGAAATGAGCTACATCTTGTCACAGACTGAACAGGCCATTTGAAACCTGGTTTGTTGGCTTTGAAAGGGCAAGCGATCGTGGAGCTGATAAGAGGAAGGGGGTGTGAACGGTTGGCTTTTATTCTAAAAATTAAAAGGCAGGGCTGATGGAAATATGTCTGCATTGGTGTTAAGCATTTCGTTGCAGGGCGCTTATCAAGTGAGCATCTCTACAGCAAGAAAGAAAGGGCAGGCAGTAGCTGTGAATCCATACTCTGCTTCTGGCAAGCTGTAGGCACGAACAAAAACAACCAGTGAAGCTTCTCAACAGCCCTTATGCCAATAACTAGGAATATGTTAATGATTTTCAGGAAGCAAATGAACTTTAAGGATTTCTTACCAATGTGCCATCTCTGGGATAGGATTTAAAATTCATTATCTGCACAGTTATCCAAATCCATGCTATGCTTTAGACAGACACACAACACACACAAAGTCTGGAAACAAGCACAAATGAGCAAACTTGCCTGTTTCTCCTACAAGAGAGAAAAAGAGACTGTGTGTTTGTGTGTGTGTGCGTTTGTGTGTGTGTGTTGTGTAAGGAGCTCTCCAAACAAAAACTGGCATCTCCCTTGGCCTGCACAAATGTTTGTCTAATGTAAACCACCATATAGGAGCATCTAATTAGTGGTGTCAGACTGAATGTGGCAAAGATATCTCAGCCAACTGTCAGCCGATTTAGATCGCACCCAATCAGCAGGGAGACGAAGAAAGGGGAAGAAAAGGCAGAAGAGAATACTGCAACTGGGAGCCAGGGACTCATGTGGGGGCAATTAACAGCTGAGGTGAAGCCGCTCATTGTCGTCAAAGAGACTACACTAGCCATGCATGTTAGACTCCAGTCCTCCCAGTTACTTTGTCAGCATCTGATGGCACTTTTGCAATTAGGCTCGAAATGTAGAGCAGTGCTGCATGGCAGTGGCCCTGGTGCTGCCTTAAATGACACATGAAGGAGAGCATGCTGGGTAGGTGGCGCAGCAGCACTGTAAGCACCCATCCAAAGAGTAAAGCGAGTGGATAAGTGGGCAGGGCTGGCCGGAATGCCACTGTGGAAAGGTCACAGTGACCCAGCATGGGTCTAGTGTCCTCATTAAAAATCTTTGCTTTATGGAAAGGAGGAGATGCTCTTTACCTCATTTACTGCACTTTTAAGACCACACAAAGTTCTGCATGTTTGAAGACCATGGGACACATGGTAACATAATTAAGTGCGCTGAGCTGCCAAAAGGGGCAAACATTATATGAAAGATATGGGAGAACATGGCGTGAAAGGTAAGGTTTAAAAAACACAGGCCAAGGTGTTTCTAAACTATCTCCCTCAGTGTTGATGATTAGTGGGTGAAAACTGTTAGAGGAATGCAGTGTTTTTTTTTCTACCTAAAGCTATGATTTGCTTTGCACAAACAACAACAATAGCAGGCAGGTTCTTCTGTAGAAGCCACACAATGAGCTCAAGGGTTCCTCATAACATCTCATTATAGTTAATGAGCGCTGTGTGTTTACAATGTGTAGCTCTATAGAGCTAGCAGTGTTTACCCATCCCCTCCTCTCAATGGAGATCACTCAGCACACCCCAAAACAAAAGAGGATTTGTTTAGCCATGGGCTGTGTTTCTTCCCCTCTGGATCATAGGGCTCAATCTAGCAGGCAGAGGCTGTTAGCACTATCTCCCAAATTCATCACAGCTACCATCAAATCCTCAAATATATGTGCTACACACCCACATAATTTAGTTAGATTAAACATTAAACACTATATATCTACCTGTGACATAAATGCATATCCCGTCCAAAATGAAACGTCCACAAAATTAGATCACAAAATGCTGCATTGAAAACAACAAAGCTGTCTAGGCTAGCTGTCTTTTGCCTTTCAGCTTGGCTCAATTAGATTAAATCAGTCACAGCAACCTCCCCCAAGAGCAACAGAGGTCTGGAGGGCTGCACGGCCCACATCTGGATGTCCTGTCAAAAGCCTGCCATGACTACAGGCTTGCAGAGAAGTGTGAAAACATGTAACACTATCCGCATTCCTCTCCTACTGGAGAATCTGACAGTCAAGTTAAGGAACCAGGCTGGTGCAGTTCAGGTTTTTAATCTGATTATCTATTTCTTTGACTCCGAACAGCTCATCCACCTCGCTTCCATACACATTCATAATTAAACAACTAAAAAAACTACCAGAAGGGGAGAAAATTAAAGACATACAATGTTTCCGGAAGATCACATTTGCAACAGTACAACACATACCTCACTGCATCATACGCCTATCCACTAATTAAGAAAATAATTATCAGCACCTAAGATCCTTGAGTAAAAAGCTGCAGGAGAGTTCTGCATGGTAGGCTCTCCTCTTAATCAGTGTGTTAGGAAGCAAGGCAATTGAGAGGCTGATTGAGTCCTGTGTTGAGTGTGTGTTAATCTCTGATTAACATCTGCACGTGATCTCGTGGAAGTATGGCACCAGTGAGCCCTATGTGCACAGAGGGCATGAAATATCCAGGCGTGTAATAACATTTTATTTACAAAGGGCCCACTGGGCACAATGCATGCCAGCGCTGCCAAACTGAGCCCAATGCAATTCACTTGAATGCATTATATTACCCTGGCAATTCAACTGGGGAACGGAAAGGGGAATGGATTTAGTCACACTGGTTTATTAGAAGCTGAGAGCTGATGGATACCTGTAAGGCAAACCTAATCCAACACTCATCAGCCTCAGCAAAGAACAGCAGGGTACCTATAAAAGTAGAACAACGAGGTATGATAAGGACCATACGAGAGGGTCAGTGTGTGCTTACCTGCCCGACCCAAATCCTTCCATTTGTCTGCAGTAAAACCGGCATCACCTCCCATGCAGCAAGGACCGAGGCACTCCCGTATTTCTGGATGGAATGTGAGGCATGCAGACCACAACTCCCGTCAAACTCCTCTTAAATCAATGGCGCATTTAGCCGGGAATCCACTGGATCAAAATCAAAAATACACATTATTTTACCACACAGTGGGAAAAAAACATAAACGCATACCAAATATTAAATCATTAGCATGTGGCGTGACAGCAAAATATGGAAAAGTAAATATTCATACATAGTGGCTACTATGAAGGTACAGTGCATATGAAGGTAGGTTTTATGTGTGTGCAATTGTGCAAGAATAAAAAAGTTTTCAAGTTTCTTTGACTAAAAATCAAGCAACGTCAACATTTACATGTGATGCGTAGTCAAAACAGAATGTTTAGGTGTGAAAGTACTTACACGTGGAGTGCAAGGAATACACAATCGCACAATATATGAAAATATATGTCTTAATTCATATTCATTGTTGCTGTAAACGGACAGCTTTGCTGAATAATATCACCCATGAGCTGACCTACTGCACCCTGGGGCTTCAAAGAACCACATCATGTACTTGGTTTTGTGAGTATCCATCATAATAACACCACAATAACATTTATGGTCAAAATAACAGTGCATTTTGTAGAATTTTGAAAACTCTTTTAATGGAAAAAACGATAAGTCGCACAAAAATATTTAGCAAATGTATCAATTTGTACCCTAAAAAAACAGATATTTTACAAAATTACAACTACTACGGAGAAAAGCCAAAGCAATTGCACAACAAGCATGCAGGCAAATTTACATTCACACACACTGTCTACATGCATATACACTAACACAAACCAAAAAAGCCTTTCACATTACATAGATTATCAATTTTAATGTATACATGTATATAAAGCAGACTAAAATAATAATACACTTATTTGTTTGTTGTAAATCAGCTTAGGCGATAGACAAGCTCCACGCATATAACATTCATATACAGGTTTATGGATCAAGAACGCTTTCAACCATGCATCCACAAGCAGGAAGAGCCCAGTAATTTTTCGTATTTTATGCTGTCTTTCCCCCATATAAAGATTCTTTTATAATGAATATATGCAAAAGTCCATTAGAGCATAAAAAACACAGACACCAAGCCCTCTCTTCCCCTTTCCACAACATAAAAAAAAAAAAAAAAAAAAAAAAAAAACAAGCTACCGGCATCACTTTCAATGAGAGCTACGGTTTTCAAACTGTTTTGGTGTCCTACAAAATTACCATATGAGAAGCTATTTACGACTCGACAAAATTTCTGTGTGTTTCCATGAGAGTTCAGTCCGTTCCTGTGAACAAAATGAAAAGCCTGCCTTACTTGTTGCACGCAATTAAGCCCCTGTGAAAAGACAGTCAGGGCAGTTTAACATTTCATGGGGCTGTAATTATTCTTTAACTGTTAGAAAGTGTTGTCCCCTAGGAGCCAATTACTTGAAAAGCGCTCATCACACACAAGATACATACAAACAAATCCTTCAAGCACAAAGTAAATGTTTAAACATTAAAAGGGATGAGCGGAGGAACCCATACCAATCAGTTTTGGTGGGAGCTAATTACTAATAAGAGCAGCAACCCTAGTGTGTTAGATAATTATGACACCAACTTGCACCTCAAACACACTGAGTCCTTGTTGGCTGATGTACCGTGGCTCTTATGATCACGGAGGAGGAGAGGAATCAAGCAAAGACTCCTACAGCCTGCAGAGGCCAAGTGGATGGACACAGAATATTATTGGCACATGCACTCTGGAAAATCTCCATGCTTACACTCTGACACCTTAAACATTGGATTTTGCTTTGTAAATAAAGTTTAAAAAATATAACTTGATAATTTCACTTGTTTTCACACTGTATCAATTGCACAAAAACAATTTTTACAAGCTAATTTGTATTTTTATTATTACACATGTTTTTTTCTTTATAAAATCCAGCAAAAACGATCTTCCTGTGAGGTGAGGTACTGCAGTACAACGGAGTTCAGGTTACCTTATGAAAAACTAAATACATTTAAAAACAATTCCAGAAGCTCAATTGGGCTGGACGCCAAGCTGAGTGAATTACATCACTTATTTTTAACTAAAATAAAAACTTAAGACTCAATATTAGCTTAAGTGACTTAGATGGATAATTCTTCAGTTCAGCAATCATATTAACCTCCACTTACTCTCTACATCTGCTTGGCCTGTTGTTTGCTCGTCGAATCAATCTCCTTCAGCCTTGTTCTTTAATGTCCTACCACGTTTGGCCATCTCTAAATATCCGCTAATGCCTGGGAAACATCAGGCCCTCAATGATAGCACTGTAAATGTAATTTATTTCTCACTCATGCAAGCACTTGAGCTAAACGATTATGGCTACTGAGGAGCGGCACACTATATAAGATAAATATTGATTGACTGGAGGGTTTGTTAGCTACACTGAAGAATAAGGTCTGAGTGAGAAGAGATGTCTATAAAGAGGAGGGGGGGGCGGGAGTGTGGAGTTGTCTTTTGGCAGCTGGGCTTGTTCCAAGTAAAGAATCGGCCGGCTCGACCTGGCTCAGCCACAAACGACCATTTCACAGAAATATCAGTCTTTCAGATCTAAAACCAAACAGACTGGGTCTTTCTCTCTGTCTCTCTGGAGTTTACTCTTTCTCTCTCATATATTTATGTATATATACTGTACAAAATCAAGCCTCATTGTGTTTAGAATGGTGTGTAACATTATTATATTAAGATTTAATTGACATATATTTTACACCATTGATCTTTTGAACATATGATTTGTTGCAAATATAATTTTTTCACACCTTCAAATAATGGTTGATAATCACAGTTTAAATCAACATGTGCACTGCAACTGATTGTTTTTGTAACAAAGTAACTATTTTTTCTCTAAATACAATTATTTTAAGTAGAAGAATACATCACGCGAATAGACCTCCAAGTTAGAGAGGTGAATTTTAGTGCATATTCAGCCACAATATTAATACCAACTAGCCGTGTATAGGGATACGTTGCCACAGACTGGTCTGTGCACACACACACTCACACACACAGGCTCTTCTTGCATTGTTTCTTTGTCCTTGACATCATGTTGTAGCAATATCTCCGGAGGCACAGGCATAACCTCAAAATCCTGTTTAGCCAAATTAACATTAGGACTCTAGTTGCAAAGTAGTAAACCCTTCGTGAGGTACCGTAAGAGACAGACTGGTTTAAACGTTATCTAATATACAGCGTCATGTTGGGTGCAAAAGTAAATGCCTCTCTCTCTAAAGAGGAGAGGTGTCGCCGTCCACCTATTCCTCAATGAAATCCAAACATTATGATGTGTGTAGTGTGTATGTGGAGGCATATGTGTGTTTGTGTAATATGTGGCATATGCATCCTGATTCTGTTTGAGTGCATGTTTATGTGCCTGTCATAGACTGTCAAACTTTTTCCTGACCCTCAATTACCACAAACACACTTGTATATACACACATTGCACAGGAAATTTCCAGTGTAAACAACGTTGTGTTGTTGATGTATGAGACTGACTGAGAGAGAAACAAAGCTGTCTTAAATCCCATTTGGGCTGAGAGGCGGCCCATATGGAAAGTTACCAAATAGTGCTAATACTGCTAATAGGATGTTCCACTCTAAATAGGAGCTCATGTTAATACCCAGATTTTCATTCATGCTGGAAATTGTAGTTTTAAATTACAGTTTAATGCTTCAGATTTTTAATAAAAAAAAGCCCCTCAAAAAACCTTCACAGCAACACAAAATTTACCACAGCCTCTGAACAGAGCCTCAGCCTCCCATTGTCAGCCAATTACTATGCAATCTCTTTCTTATGACTGAATAGCTCACTGTTAGCAAATAATGAAAAGGCAATTATGGCAAAGCTGTGTTCATATTACCCTCTTCATTTTATGCAGGCTGTAATTATTGTCAATCCTAGAGGCTTACTCTACCATGTAAGAGGCAGCAGGGAAGAAAATGGAGTGGGCTGGTGCATGGCAAATTGGAAATGTCACAGCTACCTTTTTATCAGCACCACTAGACCTTTTGTGTGTGTGTGAATTCACGTACATGTACACGAGCGCGTATACATACGCACCGCAAACATATATGGTTATGCCTAGGTGGCCATTAACACACACCCGTCCAGCATATTCATTTTAAACATACCCCGGTTGTGTGTTAATAAATACACATTAGCACTCACATATTTACTTCCATCATCACCAATCCTAAATTGTCGAGTGGGAAAAAAATAACAAAAAAAAAAACGCATACACAGCACACAGAAAATGATGTGTGTTTTGCAGAATCTTCACCTCAAGCTGTTACCCTAGCTTAAGTACAACGCTAGCGGGTGAGGAAATAAATAAATAAACAGAGAGAAGAAGCGGGTGTAAGAAAAAACACACACGTACACACACACACACACACACCATTTTCCTTTTGTTCTTCCCTTTTTTTCCTGAAAACAATGATTCCCTGAAGACTGCTGGTTTTCTTTCCCTGCCAATGTCTGTCTAACAGCAAAGTGGTGGATATATTCCTTTTGCCTTGGCCCTCATTAGCTGTCTCCATGCTGTTCAGTAATAGGGAGTGGCACATAAATGATTCCCTTTATAGAGTTTGATGTGCCACACTGAGAGGACCACAGCCCCCGTATGGACAGCTCCCCCCATCAACCCCTTCACTACCCACTGCCAACACCCACCTTACACTCGGGGGGGAGGCAGGGCTGGAAAAGAGAGAGTGAAGGGGTGTGTGACACGCATGACAAACGCCTTAGCCTATGTCGGGGCTAATTCTAATAGGCGGCGCTGACCCTTAAAAAAACATTTCAGCAGTGTTTCCCTAAGTGCCACTAGCAGAGGTACATAATTAGGGTGGGACATCAATAAAGGCCCACGCACGGTCAGGACTACGGTGCACATGGCACAGTGACGACAAGATGGAAACACAGGCAGGAGGTGCAGCGAGGAGAGATCTTTTGTCAATACTCTTGCATACGTCCCTGACAAATCAAAGTGAATAAACAATGTTGTGATTCTACCATACCTTGACAGGCGAGAAGCAGGTCTACTAACACGATTCTGACGGCAGACTTTTCAAGGTCAGCCTTTAAGCTCTTTAACTGCACTGTTTCAGGCTTTGCACCAAATTCAACTCGACATTCATATACCTGGCAAGCACATTTATAATATATTTTTGAAAGTTATTTTCTCCTTTCTCTTTTCTCCCCCCACTTCGTCCCACAGAAGCAGGTGCTGCTCCTTTTGTGTTTAACAAGATTCTTGAAAGTGTGCATGAGGGAAAAGTGCATTTCTTAAAGGAAGGCGTTGCACTACACGAGGCTGTCTTCCGAACGTGCTTTTCAAATGGATACTGAAGCCTGTCACAGTCATATTACTTTACCTCTAACATAATAGCATCGTCTGGTGCACTCCAACACAAAAGACAGCCAGGGATACATCACAACAGGATCAGGGAGAAGAAAAGCCCTCTTTTAACTTTCATAACTCCTTAAGTTCTCAGAGCACACAGACTTCGGTGTGCCGCTAGCTTACGCTGGTGCGTTTTCCTGCTGCTTAGAAGAAGGGCGCAGAGAGAGGCAGTAAAAACAATGTAGTCATTACAGCTCACTTGAGTGTCATTTTGGCAGGCAGTGGTATATTGCTGCTTGACTTCAGATGTGTAACTGAAATCACTCCTCTGTTTTCTGTGGCCTGGTGGCTGTTAGGCTGAGTTACAAGGCACACAAACAAACCAAAAAGATGCCAATTTACTTCCCTCCTCTAGTCTCCATATATCATTTAAAGAAGAATTTTGATTTTCATTGAGAGAATATGGTGACAGAATGTGATGGCAGAATGCAGTGATCAATCACAGACATTTTGTGGAGGTTGCTCAGTTCTTTTCAGATACAGATCTCACCAAAACAACAGCACAAACAGCAACAGCTGCTTGAGCAGCTAAATGCACAACATCGAAATGTTTCCTTAGAACATGAGACTGAACCTCTGTGACAGACTGTGTGTATATGTGTGTGTATATGTGTGTGTGTGTGTGTGTGTGTGTGTATCATAGTCTTCTTGGATTTGATATCACGATTGTCACAGGCCCTTGAAGCCAGCGGCCTGCGTGTTTGTCAAGTCACTTTGATCTCTCTCTGTCTCTCTCTTTCCTCTTTCTCCTGCAAACACTTGCATTCGCACCTCACGAGTCCTGGTTTTCACTCATGCACCACCTCTGTCCTGAAAAACTATGCTGCAAGTAGAGAAGAGAGATAGAGAGCCAAAAGACATTGAGACTGAATGAGACGACAGAATAATACACTTAATCCCTTAAGTTATCTGGCCTGGATAAATTATTTTCTGCAATAACAGGTAATGTTAATCTGCAGAGGCCTGATTTGTGAATAACCCAAAATGACCAATTACACTAAACACGGAAGCTTGAATTTCTTGCCTCTGAGGACAATAAATAAACATGGCTTCTACGAAAGCATGAGTGGAAAGTGCTCTGCTATCAAAGCCATCCCCGAGTTATTTTGTTTGATTAGCTGCCAAGGCCCAGATACCCCCCCGTTTCAAGTCATTTGAGGCATTCAAAATGAAATTATGGAACATCTCTTCGAGATATTAGTGTTAAAGAGCAAGTAGCCCATGGCTACAGTAATCCCCTGTTAATCCTGACCTAATGAGACCAAGCTTGAGAGAAGGGGAAACACAGGGTTAAATGGCATTAGCAGGACTTACACAAGTGAAATAAGCTCTCTTCATGGGTAAATTATGACAGCTCCTACAACAACAGTATATTGTAACATCATTTGAGTGAAAGTGAAATTGCAGTACCATGAAAAACAAATGCTTTTAATCTCCTGACGACAAAAGAGAATGACATAAAAACAAATACACACCACGAGATACAAAGATCCACATCATTATATATTTTCATAAGTTAAGTATAATTTTAACTGACTGGTTGTATTTTATTTGTGTTGTGCTCTATACTATATAGACACATATAAGTATATAAAAACTGGGAAACACAAATTTTTTTTAATTGCTAAAGCAATAATATTATAATATATAGTAGTATTATTATAAAAATATCATTATACAGTATGTGTCATAGCCTGTCACCCACACTGAAAACAATGTCTCTTGCAAATCTACAGTCATTTTTGACAAAATATGTTACAAATATAACATCACATTAACTTAATCCATGCAAACCTTCTACACTAGTGGTAAACAAACACAAGTATCTTCCACTCTCCTGAGCACAATTTCCTAACAGACTGGGAGCTAAATACCAGAGAAGCACTGGCTTTTGTGTGCATCTTTTCAGCAGAACCAACTATTAAATGCTACATTTTGTCTCATTTGAAGAAATGTTTGTAAAACAACATAGCAAATTTTTTTATCAGCTATCAGAGAAAAATGAACTTTTTTAATTCATGTCTGTGGAAACATAAAATTTACTCACACATATTTTCAATTCCTCTTCATTTACACTTTACACCACAATGCAAAAGTAATGGAACTATGTATCAAAGTTGGAATGACTCATCTACTTACTACGTAAAAACCTCAACCCTTAAAGAGTAAATCATCTATGTTTCCTCTATTCAAATCCAACTTTTTTTCCAAGCATGGCATAATAACCTCAGTATCAGATACTGTGGTGAACCAGCCAAAGAAAACACAATATTCAGCAACCAGATTAGAAAGACTATTAAGACACATTATTGTTCGTTCTTACAAATTAAATTAAGTGCTTAAGATCTACAAACATAGTAACAAGCAGACAATGAAATAAAATTATCCTAATAAAACAGCTTCACTTAATATAATTTCCACAATGTGATGCATGCGTGTATTGTATTTTCCACAAAAAAATGTATCTGAAATCTGTTCAAAAGCCCAGTGTGATTTAAATTTCAAAGTGTGTGTTTGTGTGGTAATATAAGAAAGATAACATAAGGATTTTATACATGAATACAAACATTTTATATCTAAGATTTAGCACAGCCTGTCTTTTGGGAATGTGTACCTTAATCAAAAGGCGGCAAAAATGTCCAAACCCTTGAAAGTTAGATGCTGCAGTGAGTGTTTGCATGTCCATGACCGAACCTTGAATGGTAATTACGTAGCTTTACACGCATGCACAGAAACTCACTCACAGGCACAGGCATATGCACACACTTCCAGAATTAACAGGTCATACATAAACCCACAGTTAGCAAAATGAAAGATCAAACTCTTTTGTCTCCCTTGTCTCCCACACACACACACACACACACACACACACACACACACAAACACAAACACACACACACAAAGGGCACAGACCCACTTCTAGGAGTGTCAGATTAAAGAGGGTCCTTAAATTGTGTGACTCAGTAGAGTTTCACTGGCTAATGAGATTGGGCTAATTGGTATCGTTACTGTAATCTCTTGAGGCACAGGACAACACGTTTAAACATATACCCACTGATCGCACTTAAAACCTGCCAGCAATGCTAAAGGTCATTAGCGGCTGTGTTCATTTCCAAAGCCAGGCGATGTTAATGGGGAGGGTAGTACATAAAACACTGGGAAAGTTCACCAGGGTTAAAACATTCATTTGCTAATTCCTAGATGCATGTTGCCAAAAGAAAACATGCTGTAATTACACAGAAAAAAACTGAACAAGCTAAAGTAACACTCTTAGACTTAACCATGGATCTCACTGTGCAACCCATTTTCCAGGCAAATTAAAGCATATGTTGTTGTACTGAACACTTAATTTGCCAAATTCCCCTGTAAACATATTAGACCTTAAGTTTTTAACCACACTTAAGTTGCTTTTACTATTCAAAGAGAAATACTGAGATATATAGGCATTTTTTGTTTCCTAAAAATGTCACCTGATTAACTTGGCATTGTAACTGCAGAGACAGGATCAACCCATTTTCCATGGGAACACGATCAATGTTTGATTGTATACTGATTTTTTACTTAATCAATCAAGCACAACATATAGTAAAGCAACGGAAGCTGCAGGGAAGGTGGCCATCTTATAAAGCTAAGGTCGGTCCTACTACAGGTCTGACTCCAGAGTCCTCAGGTGGTTGAGTTTAGGAAATCAAAGGTTTTTGGTTAAAGTTAGAGAAAGGTTGTGGGTTTATTCACAAGCAAACATTAATCTATGTGAAGCGACTGTTAATTTGTTTTCCATTAAGCCAGACCACAATCTTTCTCTAACTTTAACCAAGTGCTTTGAGCACATAAACAGAACCAATTAAAGGTTTAAGAACGCTGTAGTTCAAACTAACTGGATGTTATACTATAAGAAACTACACGGTCCTGCAGCAGTCGATAAGCTGATAAACTAAAACTAAAAAGGCCCTGGTTTTAAACTCCATCATAGCCATCTGGGGGCATTTTGTGTGGACTATACATGTTCTCACCATGTTCATGTGGTTTTCCCAAAGACATCCTTGTCACTACATGAATTTCTATCTATGTCCATGACCGAAGCACTGGACTGAAGTTGGCTGTGCAATGCTTCTAAATATTTAAGATGGGTCAAATGCTGAATTTCCCCACAGGGATTAAGAAAGTGTAACTTAACAAGCTTAGGAACAATTAAAAATTCATCACTTAATATATGAATACATATCTTTTATTTTATTTACTCCCAGGTCCTAATATAATGAATGTTGAGCAAGGCCATCAGCATAAGTAGGCGATCAGTCTCGCTTTTGGCTGAGGCCAGGGGAATGGCATGAGGCTGACGGAGTGAAACAAGAACAGTAGCTAATGTTAGCACTAATGTTAGCATAAGTATTAGCATTAGCAATAGAGATGAATGGAGTGCCTGGCAGCCAGGACTCATCTGTCCACAACTAGAGACAGGTGGGCCCTCGGGGCGGGCTTCAGGTTACTTAAACGAGCCACGATGTGCGTCACGTACTCACAAACACACACATTAATATACGCACTAAACTGCAAAAACGGTGTCTGTTTATTCTGGGCTATTTTCAGTGCCACATTGATACTCTGCTAATACTTTTGGTAAAACTAATAATAAAATCAAACGCACAAGCCCTTATTTTGGAAAGAACTTGGACAGTTTATCCGTTTTTACTAAACAGTGATCAACAAAGCAGAAATATTCTGCATGTATTACAGGGCTTTGTGAGGGTAAAATATGTAGGGGAAGTTTACTTTAGCACTGTGGGGAGAACCTAAGCTCTGCCACCTGTTCACCAGATCCACAGGCTCTATTGAATATTCTTATAAAATCAAAAAAGGGGAAGAGAAATCAAAGCATTTCCTGGCAGCCTGTGGCACAGCTTCTGAAGGCGGCCCTATTTTTAGGTTTTGAAAGCAGCAGTCCTCACTTTTAACTTCAGCTGTGGACCCAGATGTTGCAGGTACAATAAAAACATGAAGCCGTCTAACCAAATGTGTACTTTTAACAATACGGTCTCTGACTCACTCTGACAAAGAACCAAATCTTTATATTTAGGGGAGGGTTCGTTTAAAAACAAGCAGCTATGGAAGAGCTGTAGACTGGACACCAAAACCTTTACCCTAAAACACTGTACCAGTCTGTACTGTAAACTGCAACCAATTTGCTTGATATGTGACCAGATGACCAGATTGGTATTGTAATAATTAACTCATAAGAGTTGCATATCCTTTTGATTTCCCCTTGCCTCAGAAAATGGTTTTCAAGGGATTTGGAGAGATCAGAGCTGAGCTGGAATGTGGGCAGGAGGAGGGCAGGGACAGGCCTCTCTTCCTGCCTTTATGGCTGACTGGCAGTGGGTGGATCACTGGGATGTAAGCACCTAGCTCCAAGTGCTATTTCTAAACCCCCTCCACCCCAAGAAAAACGCACGCAAGCACACACACACACACACACACACTTACCCCCCACCTGTTTCCTCGACTCTCTATCAGATGAATACTCAAACAAGCTGCCCCCTCATGGACACAGCTCACTCTGTTCCTTCTCAAGAGGAACGTCCTTAAATAAAGCCTGGCTGCCAGCAAGCTGATATGGCTTTTACCGGATGCTCATCCGCAGCCTACAAAAATAGAGGACATACTTACACAAAGTTCACACAGTGATCCTACACATGTACAGTCCTGGTCATCTCCTCATGAGATAAGTTAGCTTATGTTTCAAAACATGCTGGAGCCAACTGACTGTGTTGAGTACCTGACCTTAATGTGCAAGATTAAAAGAAAAAGCAGAAGGTCGGTGTTACTTTTTCATGTACACATATTATAGAATCTCAAACCTGTACGCTTGTATAAAAAGTTTTCTATACGGATATATGCTTTAGCCGACCCCAGATTTTATTTTAAAATACTATACGACTGGTACTTTAACCCTTCTTACCCGGTTGTGTCCTTCTGGCCATGTTCCATAGGGCACTTTCAGTCCATCGGATGATTTTAGGAGCAATTTAACTCTACACTGAAAAAAGAAACACCATCTCTTATAAAAATATGAATTACTGAGATGTTATGAAGTACTGCAGAAGTACAACTTTTAATTACTTAATTATGTCATTTATTTATATTGCCCAGAAAATGCCTTTTCACATTATGAATATAAGCTTCAGAATTAATGCTTTTAATTCACACTCTGGTTTATGATATTTATATTGTTTTACTGATTACTCTGATAAGACTTCCTTAAGAACTAGCCTAACTTCTTGGAAGCTATGCTACATTCTGTAATCCTTTTTTATTCTTCCCACTGATTTGACAACTGTTGTAGCTAAAGGTTTTAAAGAGGCTCCCGCATCATTACAAGTGATGAGTTAAACTGAAGGAGAGGCGCAGAGACAATGAGACATGGAAAGTGAGGGAGAAAGGAAGGAGAAACATGGACAAAAGGGAAAACGAGACACATTGTAAAAGCCAGCCTTGTTAGCACTATGTCACACGAGCATCCATATATCATCTGCAAGTCTGTCACCTGACCCCAAAGTGTCACAGACCCAGGACTGTCCCCTCAAACACAAGCCCTTCTCTGGTAACCCACAGACCCCCTGTACCCCCCATCTCCCCCAAGTCCCCGTGAGTGTTAGGCAGTACTTTACAGCCTCTGAAAGGAAACTAAAGACCACTGAGGATTGAGATGAATTGCAGCCGGGGGAGCTCCTCTAACTAAGGGCGTCCAAATTTACAGCTTTGAGAGCTTTCTTAACTTCATGGATGGAGATAAAGCAGGCCTTGGTTTTGACAGAGCCCCACTCAGAGCACAGGGAGGGGGAGTGGATAGAGAGAGGAAGACAAGGCAAAGAGAAACTAATGAGTAAAAATGTATGAATATATGATTGAAAATATATGACCCTTGTTATTCTTTCCCCCGACAAGAAAAACAGCAGCCAAACGTCAAGTAATATTTATTGCGATCAACAGTCATTGAAAGGTTATGGACACAGAGGCCCTGACTGCACTCACTAACTATTTTGTGAAACAGAAAAGCCAGTCCCAGCATGAAACATTTCATTTTTTTTTTTTAGATCAGTCAGTTTAAATGCTTGTTAAATCAGCCAAGTAAAAAAGAGAAGAAAAAAAGCCTTTTGAGTACTGTCTAAAGCTGAATGAAAAGCCCTTTGTAGTTCACTCTGTTGGGTTTTGTAAAAACAAATGCACGCTACATCAAGCCAATCATTTGTCCCCCAGACAAAGATCAAACTAATATTGACTGAGAAACACCTAAAAGATGAGACAGGGAATGTTAATGAGAGAGGCTTCCTATGGCTGCTAATCATAGTCAGCCTCATTTCAAAAGTGGGGAAAAGAGGGGGAGAGGGAAAAGAAAGTCATCATCATAAACATATCCTCATTTTTCAGGAGCAGAGGATGCTATACCGGTCTGGCTGCAGCCAGACTCCTATAAGAACTGTGAATTGTATATCAGCCTCTAAAGCTGGCACTTTAATCCTATTTGCATTCATATGACTACAGCTGGATCCTGGGAGCCTTTATCCTTAGACTTACCCATTTGTATGCCCCTGTGAGTGCAGCAACTCTATGCATGATACCAGTATCTGGATGTCTGTCACATCTTTTGGCCAATTTCACTCGCGCAGCCACTACTATTCACTGGGTTGAGAGGCACTGGGAGAACTTACTGGAGAATGGTACAAATGAGTAAACATGCATGGAGACTCTTGGGCAGGTAATGAACTCATGCCCACACAAGCGCACACACACACACACAATTCCATCCATACATACATAGAGGAGGGGGGAAAGAAGGGGAAAAAAAAGAATTAAACACTCCTAGTGGTTCCCTAGTGGTGAGAGCCACAGGCTTAGCTCCACACTGATTTGTGAATCTCTTCTCTATAAACAGCTCAGTGCCTCTGTGCACACGTTGTGCTAGAGCGGGGGGAGCTGCGCTTTCACCCATTTGCACATTAATAAACAGAACATTTATTAAATGCTGGGAGAATTGACAGTATTTACATGGGAAGCTCCTGAGGACATCAGTGTGTTTGGCAAGTGCCACTCTGCAGACCTCTGTGGTCCTGCAAATCCTCAGCTGCACATGGGGGCATGATAATGACATCCTCTGTCCAATTACTGCTGCTGTCAATAGCACTGGTCATGATGGAGAGGAACACACTATTAACCCTGTTAGCATTATCGACGCAATCAGCATACCTCGAATCAGGACTCTATTAAAGTGACGATAAAGGTGATTATTGGAGAAACCAAAGGAGAACTTGTTAGTAGAACCTCTCATATGTTATTTAGCCATTGTCAAGTGTGTCACCAACAACACCAATAATAAAAATATTTTCCACATTTCATATTCCAGACTTGATCTTCATTCTGTCATGTGAGACACATTATTTGGGTTTATCAATATTAATGGTAGGCTAAAAAGGCAGCCACTGCACAATCTGCAAATATAATGCCCCACCTTATCAATTCATAACACAGACGAGCTAGACTGTCAGAAAAATCTGAAGTCACACTTAACCGAGCCCAATACCTACTATTAAGATGGCTCGACATAACAGGACGGCTGCCAATAATTGTAAGTAAAGATATGGAAAAGCCACAGTCCAGCTATGAATATTTCATGAATTCCGACACAAAGAGCATGCTAAAAGGATCAAAGAGAAAAACGGGAGAGGAGTCAACGTGAACACATCCAAACAATAAGCAAGAATCCCGACAGTATAGGTCACATGCAAAAAGACCAGGGTCACACCGAAATTGTCCATCAGTCAGACAAGCAGAACTGATTTGGATGCTAAATAATGGTTTAGATATTCAAAAATTCCATATATATGCGAACAGCTTCAGTGCACCCTGGATCTGGCCTATCAGAGGAGTGCTCTGCCACCACACTCCCTCATGCAGACCCGTGCTATGCCTCTGAGCCTACGACTAACACACACAAACACACACACGTCCAGATTTGCAGACATCAAGATACACAGTACATGTATATACACACTTACACCATGCATTTGGTCCCATAGCTTGAGATAGACATAAACACCAACGTACATTATCCTTATAGTGTGTGAGTCTCCCATCAAAATAAAATTTGCTAGTTTTATGTTAAATTGGAATTTAATCTGGAATTTTTTATAGAGAAAATTAAGGATAAAACTTACAATTATTTAGAATGAATTCATAGCTTTTGGTCATGGAGGACATTTTTACACCTATGCACGTTCTCTGCCACACCCTGATGTCCAAACACAACATCATGTCTCTGGGAACAGATATATGTGACATCTAATTTGAAATGGCAACTTAAGGAAGGCATTGTTATATTCTGAACTTTAATGCCACATGTCAGTGTGTTTATATGTTTGCTGCCAGCTTTTATCATAAGCTCAAACTAAAAGTAGAAAACAAACATCAGCCATTGTTGCCACATGTCCCTATCTGAACATTCTAAAACAACATGATCAAATTTATACAAGGCAAAAACACAACATGGTGCCATGATTATATTGTGATCTTGCGTTCATTCAAATGGCCTTCCTGTTGTGATTGTCATATGCCACTTGCCATTGAAAGGTGTTTTTTATGTTTCTCAGCTCATTGAATGTCAAACATCTCTTATTGAGGGAGCCAAATCCATCTGATGATTTTTCCACCCTACTCAAATGGAAATGGTGCATGTGACAAAACAGCGGTATTAACATAATAAAGGAATTCGACTTACAAAAACCTCAACATCTGCCGGGTTGGAGAGAGTAATGGATAACATTTCTTTGAATCCAATTGATGGATCCGATGGCGCTTAGACAGTCATTCACATCATAATGTCTCAGGAGAGGCCAATAATAGGAACAACATGGGATTAATCTCAACACTCTCGACGTAGACGAGACAAAATATGCATGGGCCCGTAGATCTAAAAAGAGGCTGGTAAAAACAAATTTGTTTGAGAGTTTTCTCCTTTTTCTTTCTTTATATGATGATGCTGTGCAAATATATATAAAGAATGAAACAACCAAGTAGCGCTAAAAGATAAGGAATATGTTATACAGCATAGGATAATATTTATTTTAAAGGCAGAAAAAGAAACGTTTTATAATTTAAACATGATCTTGTGCATGCTGATCACCAAAGGTTTAGCATAAGTTAAAGACATGCACACACACTTATCACATATAGATGGGTGTAAGGTAATATTTATAACATTATCACGCTACTCAACACATCCCAACATCTACAAATTTGAACTAACGTTAGAAGCTCCAGAATATGATTTTACAGTAATAGTGATTTACATTATAATGTAAAGCTGTTTCCGTTATTATGCCCCCCTAATATGAACAGTTTGTATAGTATGTGTGTAAATATTGTGATTGTGACTTTTGACAGGGGACTATAATTTAGGCTTGTTTTGACACGTTGAGCTTTTCCTTGTTTGGCACCTACAGTAGCTAATGTTGTATGCTTTGTTACTGACAAACTTACTTAAATAAGTGGTCCTATATCAGACCTGATGCCATTAACTTAACAAAGGAAGCAATATTTTAACTAATAAACTATATATATATATTTTGCCCTCAAAGAAACACATCACGTTGTATAATAATAAATTGTATTATGTTTCAGCATGTTCTAGGATTGTCACTAATAATCCCAAAAGATGATCATATCATATTTTGTTTATATATGGTAATAATGATGATAAGAAATTGGTAATTACTCTGACACATTTTAGATGAATTGTTATAGTTCAGTTTTTCAAAGAAACATTTTTTAAATGTTTTTATACATTATGTTTCTTGCTATAGATTCTACAGTTTTCTTGGATTTTCTTAGACTCAACAGAAAACTGCAGGCACCATAAATAAAGATTAGGCCTTTTTAAACGAGACAGGTTCTACTTCATAAGCCTATATGTATCATATTTATTTACAAGTAGCTTTATGAAATTCGATTTTTATATTGAATTAAAATAAATGTAGACCAGTAGCTTGAAATCCAGGTAAAACAGATTCATGATAACAATGTAGTGTATACTTAAGGAAAACAATCTGTAATGTAAATTCCGCACACGTTAGAGGGTTAAATACGGTAAAAGAGCGAGTAAGAGTACCTCAAAAATAGCATCACAAGGTGAGGTGGTTTCTATAACTTGAGCCAAAAAATACAAACCCCAGCGGTTACAGGACTGTAGCAGGAGGCAAAGTTCGAGATAAAATTAGTAGCATCAAGTGAATTTCTAATGTTCTGCGGCTTTTGACCAGTGCCATCTTTAAACATAATTTTTTGCCATTAGTCTTATTCATGTTTAATTCTGGTGATATGACATTTCTTTTTGATGCTGTAACTTGAACCAGCTTGATGACGTATGACAGATGAAGGGAATCAAAGTGAATAACAGACGTGTTTAAAATGCGAAGGTGATCTGGCCAACCAAGGTGAGTACAACGACCTGAATCTGATAGACAGATGATTCCTTGTGAGTTGACCTCCAAGACAAAGGTTTAATAATATATACACCATGTCTGAATTAAAAAGACACTGCTGTGCATTTTTAATGCAAATGTATTTCTGCATGCAATTAAAAATGAATGATCACAGTGCTCACCTTTGAGAACCTGGGGCCCCTGCTCAGCTGTTTGACCATGGGACCAGCGAGTTGAGACCTCGGTAAGGCTCGACTTGAAGGAAGACGAGCCAGGAGAAAAAAGGGAGTCTGGGGGAATGAGGGGACACAAGAGTGCTGTTTCCACCGAGGCCACTTTAAAGTCTGTCCAACCTGTACAAATAGCCATGGGAATCTCTGGCTGGTGATTAACCTGCTGGCTGGAGGTTTAAATCACTCTGGGAGAGAGATGGCCCAGTGTTTGACTGTGTGATATACTCCCTAGCTGAGCTCCTCTGATGGGAAGAACATTACTGATGGGAAACTAAAATGAGATTGCTGAGAGCGGTGGCAGGAATTAGGGCTGACCTGAATGGGTCTGGGGGTAACATTGAGGCTATCACATTAACCTGATGGGGGCTCCTTTAATAGGGTCCAGGGCTTAAACTGATATATCAATTTTCCTCCATGTGGACAACTTCAAAGGCCAGAGCTCATTCTCGCCGCTTGCGTGGGCCCCCCCATCAATCTCTGGCTGCTGTGGGCATCATCACCACCAGCCTAACACAAGTCAGGATAAAGAGCAGCTCAGGAGGCCGTGGACATTCACCAGCTTTGTCCAAACTGTCCACTCGTGGTCAGATAAAAGATTACACTTTCTTCAGTGACATTACCTTTCAAAAAGACACAATACAAAACAACAGTAAATTGATTTCAACACATGGGTCAATCAAACGCAAACACTATTCATATTCACTATCCCAGAATGACTGTTATTATGATCACGGTTGACAAACACTTCTCTGTCTATGTGTGTTAATGTCACAATAATTACCCTTGTCACACTAAATGTGCATTTTACAAACACAAATCATGACATTTACCTCTGCTGTCACCTACAATGATAATGCTTCAGTAAAAGTCTAGCAAAGCACCTTCCAGTTCATCTCCACTGTTTGTATACAGAAAGTTTTTTTTTCTTCCAACAACAGAGACGAAAGCAACTCCTTTCTTTTCACTAAACTCTCTGTTCACAGAAATCATATCAAAAAGCCTCCCTCTCAGTGCAAGCCCTCCAGGGTTCTGATGTCACTTCCACTGTAACACTTTGCTGATGACTGACATATGCTTCATATGAGCGTGAAAGGAAAAAAAAAACAAACAAAAAAAACCATAGACGCTACACACACCCTTTTTGTTTTAGACGACATTTCCGACTTTACGCTAACTTGTTTTGTCAAAACAATTCCCGAAGAAATTAAACGACACATTACTCAAGTCAAACCTGAAACCTAGATCTGACACAACAAACCTAATCCGGTTTGAGCAGCCTCTGCGTTGTGGTGTCCTCAGAGTGTGTGCGTTTCTCCTGCAACATAGCTTAGGTTTCAGGACGTTTTAGGCCTGGAGTCACAGTGGGGGAGTTATGGCACAAAAACAAGGGCTCCAATAGTGCTGATGTGCTCATGTGTTAAAAGGTTTCTCTGAATGTGAATAGTGTCAGAGAAGTCTGAAGAAATTAGTAGACAGTGATGAGAAAAACCTTCACTGCATAATGATTTAATCTGAAGGTTTTGATTCATCCAAGTGAGCAGCAAAAGTGGTCCTTTGTCAAAGAAACATTGCCACAAAATAAATGCATATCTAAGGTTTGGACTATGAATTAGCTGTGATTAGAAAAGATAGGGGAAAGTCCGTTTTTTGGCTCAGAGCTCTTTTCAGCTTTTACCTCACGATCAGAGGGATCATTTAGACGAAGAACAAAAGACTGCAAATATTTTGGGAAGGAAGGGGGGAAAAAGTGGGTCTGTGTACCGAGTTGCAAGAGTTTTGAAACTGAGTGAGGCGGTGCGCCGAAAGAGCCCGCTGGTGTGGGCTACAGTTTGCAGTGCGTAGCAGCCGCCGAGTTCTATGAATACAGATCAGGGGAGATGTGAGGGAATTTTACAGAAGGTATTGTCTGTCACTCACCCCGTCTGTCTGTGTGATCACTGCCTTCTCAGCGGCTGTTTCATCTTCCACTCTCTCTAACACACACACACACACACACACACACACACACACACACACATGTATACTCCTCCCCCAGTGCTAGCAAAGGAGACCTGGTGCTGGGGTGTGCCCTTGCCAAAAAGTGACAGGTGTTCCAATAGGAAATCCAAAAATCAAACAGCCATTATTCTGATTATATGTTATGATACTCTGCTTATGTCTGGCTTTGTTTAGGTTACTGACATCTGGATTTAACTGAAAATATAACAACACACATAATATGGATTGCGAAAGAAAATTTTGCCATGACATGAACATTTTAACATTTTCATGTTTTTTTGTACTTATAACATCTAGAAGAATGTTTTATTTTCCCATGCTTAGATTTATTTTTTTCTCACAATGGGAAGAAATAGTTTGACAGTCGTGTGTCTGCATAGCCTGGAGCCCTTTAACACACACTGTGAATTATGCCTGCAGTGAACATAAACATAGATTTTACTGCAAACACACTGTTGTATATACACACGGACTTGAATCACTCACACCTTCTCTCATTTAGCATCACTGCTGAGCCAAAGCTCGCTATACCTCTCTGCACATCAGCCTCCCAGAAAGCGAACATGCGGGTAAGATGGCCGCTCAACATTAAAAGTGCGACAGTGAACAACTGGGCGGACTTCTCGTAGGCAGTCCCAACATAGTCAATCTGCCTGAACAAGTGTTTGCTTTTGCACTGAAGTGTCACTGTTGATTTCTGGCATCAGGAGAGCAAAAAAACACATAAAGCTGCCCCAACGGTTCAATCACAGCACTCTGCGAAAGGGAGCAGGCCTGCAGTCTCAATCAGCTAAGTGTAGCAGGGCAGCTGTTGTGTGGTGGATGAAGTGTGTCGTTAATTCTGTAAATACAGCTTCCCTCGTGTGTCTGAGAATCACCCGCTCTGGCCACATTCAGGTTAGATAAGCTACAGCTTTGCCAACATCTGGGAAACTGGACAAAACTGTGAATGAACAGAGCAGATGAGAAATTGAAATGCCCCCTTTGAAAAAAAAACCTCTTTTTTTTTTTGAAAAGACTCAGGCCGAGGTTGCCAACCCTATTACAAGGTTTTTAAATTTAAATTTAAAACAGGAAATAAAGCAGTGTTTTAAACAAATACAACTTATTGTTACTGGTCATGTTCCAGTTGTAACTCACGTTATTCAAGCCACACGACAATGCAAAAAGTAAATGGGCCCTTTCAGGTGCACCGCAGTATTCAAACTGATGGTTTAGCACTTGGATTGTTCTTTAAAAATTGGAGCGGAGAGGCAAAAACATTCTGGAGCTTCTTTTATGAGCTATCAGTAATCTTTTTCTGACACATTATTTGCTGGGCTAGAGGAAAATAGGGAGCAGCATGGTCAGTGGTTCGCCATAAAGACTTCTGGGAGCTGGCGAGGGCAGTGTGCGTGGGCGATGGATCCACCCTGGGACTCTGCCAGCATGTCTTTTTGACCAAGCTGCAGGAGCACATCATCTCTGGGAAAAGCACACAGAAGCAATTAGATGACATGACAATCACAAGGATGATGATTCTCTGGCAGAGAAGGCCTACTTCACTTTTATTCACCACGGCTTAAGCACTGTTTTGTGTGATTTGGTGGCTTCCTGAAGATATTGTGAGTTTATTGCACCACATAATGAAAGATTAAAATAACTTTTTTCTTCTCTTAGTAATTATCGGTTATGCCTTACACAAATGCTTTCAATGCACCACAGATATTTTTCTTTATAACCTTCACTATTATTCTCTTTTCCATTTTAACCCAATACTCCTATTTCCCCCTTGACGGTCGTCTCGCTGGTGTGAAGTGTTTTATACCCACATTCCCCCTGAATTCAGCACAGCTAAGGCTTTTGGGGAAATTAAATAACCCGAGGATTGAGCTACTTTAGGAAGGCCAATTAACATATTTGCCTCCAGAGGAAAATATTGCCTGAAGTTGAATGGACGGTAATTTTACGCATGGATTTTTCCATCCTAATTCTCAGAGCTTTGAATAATCCGGAGAACTTGTTTTACAGAACAAGGGGTTTTAACGTTCTGCACTGAAGCTGCGGTGGTTGACTTTATAAAGAATTGTGTGTCGAAACAAATAACACAGCTTTTCAAAGGGCTACGTGTTCAGTTGTGTTAATTGAACATGACTCAGTGACTTAAACCGATACAGTCATCTATTTTGACTGTAATGTAGCTTTCACATGAGCTTGACCTCTAATTTTGGGAAAGATAAATCATGTTTATGGAGGCCTCTTATGTTATATTGTATTTTCACAGAAGCCAATATTAGACCACTGTAGACAACCTTCCTCAATAATCTCGTGTGCCTCTCACTAAGCGACTGATCCAAGATATCTGTACTAGTTGAGCTTACAATATGTTTCATTCCATGAGTGTTGATCCAACCTCCAAAGTTAGAGCTTTTAATGACCTATGTTGCCTTTTCTCCACCCTCCTCTAAACTCACACAAAATGTGAATCCAAACCAGTTCCAATCTTAGCATATAGTTTCTCTTAACTGCATGTCTAGTTCCCAGCATACACAAAGATCAAAGTCATAAAGTTTGGAAAACCCTTATTACTTCTCATTAGGTGGGAACCTGATGAACTCTGACAAGTCCAACAGTTGCTGCAGTCAGCTGCTGATGCTTCCAAATGGCCTGGCCCCTCTGCAAAAGAGGCTGACCAAAGGCTAAAGTAGTCCCTGAGTCTAGTCTAGTGTGGCTTAGCGTGAGCCCCATTTGCACTGTCGCTTCGAGGCCCAAACCAAAAGGGACTGTTAAAAATGAGCTTAAGTCTGCAACGACTCGGCTGACATCCACTACTACAGATCATTAAGGCTCCACAGCCTCCCTCTCTCTCCAGCCTCAAACACACCAGTGGAATCATTAAAGGCAATGTGTAATTAAAGTTGGAATAAACAAAGGCTTTTCCCCAGGTCTTTAATTTCTCCCTCAACCATGTGTGTATCTCCCTCTCATTTTCACACATGCTTTCTCTGCCTCCCTTCATTTCTCCTTTTCTCTCTATCTCAGAGAGAGTTGACACATAAGAAAGGAAATTCTCATTGGCTCCCATGCTGGTGGCAAGCATGGATGAAGGCCCTCAGCCTAATTAGAAAAGTAAATACTCTGAGTAATGCCTAATCCCTGGGAATACAACTGCAATATCTCTTACACGTGTGATGTGGAAGGACCCGAAATGCCACTGGGGTGTCTCGCCGAAATATCCTGTGCCGTTCCCCTTTGCACAGCTGTCCACACAGACTCATGCACTTAAGACAGGCTCGCTTTCATAGTTAAAATAGAAATTTGTGTCCTAAGTGCTGCAACACAGCTTATGCTAAATATTTAATTCCCGTGGGTGCTAATTATGGTTGAGTACTGGCAACACGGATTCCCTTTTTTCACTCCACATAACAACTGTAAAAGCAATTTAAGCATTTTTCAATTAATTAAACACATAGTCTTCCAGTAACCTCTTGTCATTTTGCCCTCCAGGACCATAGCTAATTTGTGTAGAATTGTGTAGGGAAAGGGGAAGGAGTGGGGGGTGGGCACTGTTTTCATCATGGCAAAAGGCTCCTACAAAGGAATTAAAAGGCAAGACACATCATTTTCATGAGTTTAAAAAAGATCACACTCTATCGTTCTTTTTACAAAAAAACCCTGTAGTATTGTAAGTGTAGTTTTGAATGTTATGAGCCGACATATCAGATGACTGTAACCATGAGCAACTAGCCCCCATTATGTTATCAAAGCTGTGTGAGATAGTCCAGCCATGAAGCTAATCCCTGATGTATTTTTAGTCACAACTGACTGATGAAGTGAAATTACTACATCAGTGATAAAATGGGGCTCTCTGAAAAGCCTTTACGAGAGCTTGCAGCAACTAAGAGCGCTCTTTAAGCTACGGCAAGTCTCAATGTGCCTGTACAACAGTGCTGAAGTGCATGACAATATGCTGAAGATGACTAGTAGGGAAATTAAGATAGGAACACATCATGTGTCCATAATATGCTGAATTGATCCTTTGTGCTTATATTGCACTGTGCAAGCTAATGTTTGAAAACAGCACAGCTCTCATTAATTCATATTTTTATACATGAATATAATCACGTTTTGTGATAAAAAATATGAGCACGTTTAAAGGAAAAACTGCCTTTAGTTAGCCACTTTCATATATTAAACGTCATATATTAGACAATCTCATATGCATTTCCCTCCATTGTGTGTGAGGTTTGTGGGTGCATGTGTGAGTTATTGGGAGGGGTAGTGGCACACCCATCCTCTTATAAAGCCCCCTGTCATTGCAAGAGATCAGAAGCAGCCTGTGAAATCCAGCTAATAGTCATTATGGGATCCATGCCCCTGCACACCCTACCTGCTTGCCAAGGCAGCTCCCTCACACTTCATATTTGCATTGTGTCATCTTATCAGCATTCACACAGACAGCGGACTGATCAACCTGCAGACTGACGGCTGCATCGCTAATATCAGTAAATAAGACTGAGTGAGAGAAGAGTGACGAGAATTAGACGTCCTGCCCTCTGCATGGCACAAAGAAATTATAAAATAGCACAACCTTGTGACGCTAAAAATAGATACAATATTATTTTTCGCCAGATGTAAAATAAAGCCTAAAGTCTTTGTCAATGGCCTTATCATTCGATGCCCCCCTACTGTCCTGAGTGACGAGGAAGGGTGAACTCTAAGAACCCTGTGAGCTCAGTCACTTCTGGGCCCATGCAGTCAATAAGGCTATTTCTGATCTCCGGATGGCTTGGGTTTCAAAGCCTGTTAAAATGGGCTCCCACAAAGCCGGAAGCATCAACCTCAGTCTTCTCCCTCCCTGTCTTTCTCCCTCTCTCTTTTCTCCTCAACTCTTTCTCTAAATATTGAGAAGGAGCTCAGCTTGCCTAACCCCTTGGTAAAGAGAAAGGGAGGGGGGGTGTCCTCCTCTTCCACATGCAGGGTGGTGAGGAAAGACAGGGAAGCACAGGGTCAGGGCTCCCGGTGCTAAGCTGTGAAAGGCAAACGTTTGGCAGAGTAATTACACGCCGCACTGCTCTGGGAGTGATTAGTGATAGTTGTCTGTTCAAAGTGTTTGGAGCTCACAGCCTTTATGGGTTACGCTTGCCTTCCCACTGCCTAATGTTTAGATTGCATTTGCATCAGGAAGAGAGTTGCATGTGTCAACATAAACAGTGTGCCTATGAAGCTCTCCAACTGTGTACTGGCTTGTGTTTCACTGATGCTTGAAATATATATTTACTGTAACATCCAGGGTGGATTATTATATTATGTGCAGCACCTTATGTATTATTATTTTCTATTATTATGTTATTTATTTAATCTGATGATAGAGTATCCACTTTCATATCATAATTTTATTTAAAGGGCCAACACCCTCATATTTATATAATCTCAATAACTGAACATGTAGACGAAACTGTATTTAAAAAAACAAAAAACAAAATTAAATACTTTTGATGCGTACTTCCAATATGGTTTACTTTTGTAGCAGCCCTATGCAGCACTTCTGGACATAATGCCCACACTTAGCAAAACAAAATCCTCTCCATTCCCAGGTCAGGTGACACTGCGGTGCATTGCAGTCAACATGCTCAGGTGGTGCAGCCCGAGCTGCCAGCCTTTGATGTCCTTGCTGTGTTTATGTTGGCTAACCATGCTGCCCCAGCACCGGCTGCAGATGAGCCTGCAAAGCATAAGGTTGTCTGCAACACTCAAGACTAGTGTGTCCAGTTGTAACGAACACCCTGATTGTGCTCATGAGAACAGCTACCAGGTAAAAGACCTGTGGGATTTGGAAACTAATAGTGCTAGCATTGAAAATGTTTAATCACAACAGAGCAATTTTAATTTCCTACTTGAATTAAAACATATAATTATGCAACAGGGATCAAAGTAAACATGAACTGAGCATAAAAAAGCTCTGGCCTGTTAGCAACAGTTCTTTTTGTTCTTAAGCTTTTGAAAAACAGAGATACACCTACAATAGATTTTAATCCTATTTATATCTTTTGAAGCCTAACAAAATACCTTAACAAGTCAGAATAGTGTGTATCAAAGGGATGATAGGTATTATATTTCCACACCTTCTCCCCCTAATCCTAACACAGGGGCCAACTTTCACAGAAGCGGGAGAGTTGGGTGGCAAAGCAAAGTAGAAACAAACACAGCCGTGGACAGAAAAGGAAATACCTTAGGGACTTTCTGGGATTGGGGTAAAGGTAAGACAGTACCTGTAGTACAATCCTCTCCAAATCTGCACCAGGTGTCAGGCATTAAGGAGAGCATCTCCGCTTTGGCTTTCCACGTCTGGCTCAATCACCCAGGGCAGTGTGTCAGATGTTGGACAAAATGGATACTCTCAAAAAAAAAAGAGAGCGTGAGAGAGAGAGAGAGAGAGAGAGAGAGGGAAGAAAGACCTGGGGCTCAACAGAGTACAGAGAAGGTGGTTTCTGTTGGCAAAGTGGAAACTGTACAATGTCTAATAAAAATTTCCTTTTTTCTGTGATAATTTTATTATTTCGCCATGACTTTTATCAATGTTTGACATTTAAATATTTAATTACATGCAGAATTACTCCACCGAGAATACAGTCATTGAGCAGACTGAAGTGAGACAATAAAAAATGAGAAGCAAAGCTGAACACTTTGGGTTTTAATGAGTTAAGATAGATTTAGAATAATATTACCCTGTATCCTTGTGAGATTTTCAGTTAACTACAAAGACATCTGAGCACTGCCTATTCCCCGTGTGATAATACAAAGCAAGCTATATACTATAGGATGTTTAGCTTATTATTGTTACACAACGTAGGAATTGAACACCTGACACTTTCTCGCTTTTTAACAAGTAAGCATTTTGCATGTGCACAGGTCCTGAAACAAAACAGTAGCAGTGGAATACTTCACTACCGAGAGAGCGAAAGGAGCACAGAGCCATGTTGGCATCGTTGTCGCCACAGATTATACATGACACACCAAATAAAAGGAGCTGATTGTAAGATGTTTAAATGTATCAGAGGCATGGGAGAGGAAACTTAATACCTCAGCACTGGGAGATGGAGAATGCGACTGGGCACGTGCGGAATGTAGAGTGGCAGGAGGAAAGCGGCAATCTAAATTTCTAATGCTGAGGATGTTTCCCATTCAGTGTTTATGAAACATGGCTGCCGGGACTAGAAAGGTAAGGGGATACAGCATCAAAGTCTGCCCTGACGAAAACAAAAAAGCAACAATGCTGCAGTGGAATGCACAACAGAACATAATACTCCACCTCCTCCTTCTCCTCTCCCCTAAGCAGCCTCATTTGATTACAGTGTAGCAGGCCCCAAATCAACCCCTTAGTCCCATTTCTCACTCCCCACTGGTGCTGTGAGTAGGAGGTAAAACACAACTTGCCAATGTGACCAGGGAGAAGAGGAGGTGATGTTGTGGGGGTGAATCCCTCATTTAGGGAACAAAAGAACATGGGAATAGGTGAGGCGTTGTTGGAAAGCGGCTGCTGTCCTGAGTCCGGTGACTGAGGCAGAGACTGCATGTCTGATGACGGCAAGGCAACGTATCGTTTACAGGCTCCCTCAGCAGAAGCCCCTTGCATGTCCGTCTCCAGCCACAGAGTTCGCCCTCTACTTAAGGTAACAAGAGTCAGGCTCAGCATTACAAGCCTATTAAAAGATACTTTTAATTATGCCCTGCTCTCCCAGGATCACTTCTTCCATGAACTCTGTGTTTCTCTGGCATGTGCACTTACGAATGGCACAACCAGAAGCACGTGTTATTTTCTACCTCCAATTAAAGGGCATGTTGACAGATTAAGGCTGCTTCTGGTTTGTGCTCCACTAACGCATTTAGGAAAGATGATGAACATGGGGTAAGGAGGAGGGGGGCTCAAAGAGAGATAGAGAGAGAGAGAGAGAGAGAGAGAGAAAGGATGGCTTATGGAAAGAGAAAGAGAAAAAGAGAGAAAGAACATGCACATGAACCCTGAGGGATTAATGTGTTTACATTACCTGGGCTGTGATCTATCACCAACCTCGTCAACTTCTATTATGCAGCACATACATAAGCAACTGGGAGCCCCTGCAACTCACTCATACTATTTCAATTGGATTAAGTCAGTGCAAATATCTGGGGCACAGCTCCCACTCTGTGGTTTTAGCATTCTGGTAGTCATTTGATTTGTATGTTGTATCACTTTACCTTCATGAAGGCATTGCAGGAAAACCTCCTACACTCCTCCAAGAGACTTTAAGTAGTATGGGATTTACATAATTAACATAATGGCGTCTATAGCACCTTCAAATCCAACATGCTAATGAGCCATAGGTGTGGTTAAACAACAGTCAGGTCCATAATTCAGAATGTACAGGTACACACCAGTGAGAGAAAAAGGGGAATGTTAAACATGTGCATTCACCGTCTGTAGTATTCACTAACATGAGGTATATGTGTGCAAGCTGTAGCAGCAGGTCTGTTCTGTGTGTAACACACTCACTTGCAGACATCTGGAATTATTGTATAGATACTGACGGTGGAGTCTGCAGCAGGGCCTCTGAAAGAGCTCATATTCACACCCAGGCTTCATTATATCCAATCAATATTCGTTTAGTCACTGAGCCTATTGACTCATTTCTGAAATAATATTACAGGTCATTTGTCTTGTCACGCAGTGGGGTGAATTATCCCTATTCAACCATCCCCCATTTAGAAAAGTCTGGATATGCCCTATAGATACAAATGTAAATAAATATTTTTGATAAAACACTGAAAAATCAATGCGTGCTTCCTGTGATCCATCGCAGGAAATCAATCATCATGTGTGCAGCTGGCAGAGTGGTGCAGAAGGACAGAATGGCAGTGAGAGAAGTGTGCAATTTTTGTCTGATACCTCTCATTTAGGAATCGCTTCTCATAATAGGGTCCTCATTTCATCACTTAGTCAATCCAGAGCCCTGCCGTTCAGCCTTGCGGGGATCACAGAGAATAGGAAGACAGAGGAGCAGACAGGCCCCATCAGGAGTAAACCGAACACACACACACACACTCTCTCTCAGTCCATAAATCTCCATTGGGGTCAATAAAATGTAAAGAAAATTGCAAGAACAGAAAAGAGACAGAGAAAATATTCTCTCTCCCGAAAACCATTCTGGTTCATTGTCCTTAATCTAAATTGTGTGATTTTAGACATTAAATCAAAATTCTGAATTGTGCATCAGCTCCTGTGAACAATACTGCAATGGTGCCAATATGTTTCAAGTGAAACATTTAACTCTCTATGTAAACAATGGAAGAAGTGTAGCAATAGCATTTTTAAACCCAGGAGAGAATACATAAAATAGGCATGTGGTCGAGTAACAATAATTTTAAAAAGTGGATTAAGCGAATTTAATTAGTTTCACAGTAAGGTTGTGTGTGTGTGTGTGTGTGTGTGTGTGTGTGTGTGTGCATGCATGCATGTATGAGTGTATGTCACTAAGGTTTGGTGACACAGGAGGACTTCCCCTACATGGTTTAGAACAAATTTAAAACAAAGACAAAAGGTTTATTATTTTAATACATGTTGAAAGAAAATGTTGACATGGATATTAGTGCAAAAAAACAAACAAAAACTGCAGAAACACCTTATGTCATAACATTTCAAAATACATTAAATTGTTAAAACTACTGCTGTAAATAACAATTACTTCACTAAAAAGATGCTGATCATAGCTGCATTGGATGGCACTTGTTTAGTCAAGTCGCATAGTGCACATATATTTAATCATTTAATAAGCCCCCTCTTTGGAGAAAAAATGCAAGGTCAAAAATAAATTGCATCCATTATTTGCAGCAGATCTCCCCAAAGCATTTGGAGCGAAAACTGTTTTGAATTTCAATTGGCTTCCAAGTGGCAAAAGCCCTCAGCTAATACATCAAAGAAAAATTGGTGTCAACTAATCGGTTTAGGACCCAGATTTAGAATGGTTAAAAATCCCATGAAGCATTTTTCTGTATACCACTTAAGGCTTGGGAGCAGTACGGCTGACCTTGTGCGCTCCAGAAACCTGTCCGCCACTCGACATTAACTGACTATTTAACTCACCCAGGCACGCAATTAGTCCGCCACAACGCATAATGTTGTGTAATAATAGCCTCTATATCCAATTTAGATTACGCTTGTTCCCTCAGGCATTTTAAGTGGCATGCATCATCTTTCACGTACTTCTTCTTTGCCACGTACAGGCGTTTTTTTCATGCGTCAAAACCGAGGTCGTCCTCTCCGGAAAAAAATAAACAAATTAAAATACGATAAAGAAGAGGAAAGTTTAAATTTGTCAAAACATCACACAATTACATTTAAATGCAAATCAGCACACTGCGTGAAGACAGCCCACCTGTGCCTTCTAAAAGCGTACGTTTACACCAAAATGCGCAAATGAGCAAAACTATACTCACCTGCACCTCCTCCTTTTATCAGTACAGTGCTAAGAGGTGGCAGCAACTGCCACAACCTACTCCTATTATAGACTCCGTGATCTCAAATTATGGGTCCTCCTCCTACTTCAGAGAGAAACTCTGAACCAAAACGCATTAAGGGGGACACATGACACAGACTCCTTCCTGCCAGCCTCTTTCTTTTTTAAGCTTAGTCTCCATATGTTAATTCATATATTAAAATAATAACAATGCACATTGTCATTAATGTTCCCTGTTATTCTGTAAATTCGTAGCTTTTTCCAGCACAATATATTTCTTTTCATAAATAAGTGATAGTAAATATGATGCATTGTGCTTTTATCCACCTTTATAACACATGAGTAGCTGTCAGAACTAGTGCGTCATTGTTTTGAGGTGCTCTTATGAAAACATTTTCATTAATTACATGATTGTTTAAACACCAAAGAAGGCTGTGAAACTAGGTCTTATCATATCACGGTCTTCTGATTAGGCTATAGAATACATTACCCCCCCCCCCACACACACACACACACACACAAACAAACACACACACAAATCGTTTTTTTTAAGTCTGCATCGGCTCCCACTGTACCAGCGTCATCATTCTTTGCTCTCTGGAGGTTTTCAGAGCGTTAAAAAAAAACACGTGACGGTGTGCGCACATACTCCTTAGCAGCGCCTACAGCGATCCCTTTCGGTTTATCTGAGACTTGAACTGGAAAGTCAATCTTCAGAATGAAAATGGCTTTTAGATGATGCTGAAACACAATTAATAATAATTCTAATAGCCTACTTATATTTCCAAACCAGGTTAGTAAAGCAAAAAATTTTAACTGGGTAACAATTAATATTAATATTAATAATAATGGTAATCATTTAATAATAGAGATAAGGCAGAATGTCTAAACCTATAAAAAGCCACTGCTGACAACAGTGACATAAATACATTTTTAGGCTAACCAGTTTTTCAACGCAGAAATGGATCCGCAGTTTTGATGAGATTACATCCACTGGTCCTGCTGGATTTGGTGTAGTTGGCACTAATCCCCCCCTGGTTTGACGGTTTATGACTTTCTGAGAGGCTGCGTCTGACGTGTTTATTCCAAGATCTATTGCAAAAAACTATTTAAGCATCGCCACAGTAAATCATTCAAACGCAGGCAGAGGCGCAGACTAAACATACGACTATACTCACAACATTAAAATATGAATTAGAAAAAGTTGGTTTATATGGGAACTGTTGTGGGAAGAGCTGTTCGGTCAAGTATATGCTACAGTTTGCGCCATCTTACTGTTACTTTAAAGCTGTCACATATCTTACCGATGCAACATTAATCTGGCGTTCGAAAGTCGGCGTGCACAACACCATTAATCCATACGAAACTCCCGTTGCGGATTTTAGCACCAGGCGCTGGAGATGACGGTCTGTTGATAACGCACACATTTAAAACGGCGACATTTTACGCACAAAGAAAAAAATTGCAAAAAAAAAAAATTACAGTCAGGAAGCGCCTTTCAATTCCCGCCGGTATCTTGCAAAGCCATATCCTGGCACATAACCGCCGATTTGTTATTGATCAAGTGTGAAAGTGACGGCTTCCTATTTGGAAGAAAAAGAAGAAAGTTGGTAGTTGTCAGACTCGCATGATGTCGCCATCCAAAAGGGGGCTGCCAGGCGCACTTGAGACTTACTGCAACGAGTCTTGTTAACGAGGAAAAAATAGAGAAATAGAGAATGAGAAGGATTGTTAGTTAACGCGAGAGAAGGGAGGGGGCGATGAAGAGAGAGAGGGGGGGGAGAGAGAGCGAGAGAGAGAGAGAGAGAGAGAGAGAGAGAGAGAGCATGGATTTGGACAGGGCTGTGCTTCCCCAGCATTAGCTTTCCTTTTCCTTCGGTGACTACACCCCGAGAGGAGGAGCGTAGTGTGCAGCGTAGTAGGCGTCAGGATCTTCAATTTCCAACTTAGCATCTTGGCAGGACATTTTCCCAAGCAAAGCCCCCGTCCGACGGGTAAAAAAAAAAAACTTCTGCACGAGCATGAGAGCGACGGTGCACCTCAGATAAGGGAGCAACAGAAAAACAAAACGAGACAAAACATCCGAGGGGCAGTGGCTGGCAGCTACAAAAACAATCCACCCAACATCTAAGAATCTTTTCATTTAGTCACTTTTACTTTCTGCCTTCACCACTGACATTTAGAAGGTGGGACAGGGTCTGCAGACGTACGGCTCTATGCGCTCCGAAAGCAGCGCATGAGAAAATAAAGGGGGGAAAGTGCGCAAGTTAAGTGGCTTATACTCTCCGGGCTCCAGCATGGCGTATCCTCAGGGCTACTTGTACCAGCCGTCCGCTTCTTTAGCCCTCTATTCGTGCCCTGCGTACAGCACCAGCGTTATATCGGGACCCAGGACCGAGGAACTTGGGAGATCCTCCTCGGGATCAGCTTTTGCGCCCTATGCCGGATCTACTGCGTTCACCAGCGCCTCGCCAGGCTACAACTCCCACTTACCATACAGTGCAGACGCGGCGGCAGCTGCCACATTCACCTCTTACGTGGTGAGTAAACTAAAGGTGATTATTCGATCCAAGCAGTGAGAGCGAGCAAATTAAGTCCTTATGTGTCCGCTGTGAATTAGGAACCAAGGAATGAAGAAAAAAAAATGTGCGTCAGCGAAGAGTGCATGGATATAAAATTACAGAATGTCAGGTTGGGGAAACGTGTGGTTGAGAAAAGAGAAGTAAGTTAAGCGAGTCATGTACTATCAAATGTTCTTTGAGTAAATAGTAGTTTTTTTAGGAAAGAGAGGGCGATGCCTCGCCGAAGCGTCTTAGTTCAAAAGTGACTGCAACGCTCTGTCTGGTGCCAATTTAGGTCACTGCATTTAATAATCACCATCTTATTTGTTTGCCAGTGACAAAAACATAGATAGTGCAACTTTAAAAAAAAAAAAGAAAAAATCTGTCAAATTCAGATTTATGTTAGTTGTATTCTCATAGCAACACAGGTGATTCATACAGAATGGTTATGCAGGCCTAGTTAGTACAAAGGCTGATCCCTGCAGAATAGAGAAGAAACGGCATAATGTCAGTGCGTTATCATAATTGCAAATTACTATTTTAATGATGGGATGATTGTCAGCTATGTGCTGAAATTATTGGTGCTAGTGCATCGTGTTTAAAATATATAGGAAGGAGCAATATCATGTAACAATTCGCGGTAAAGTTCTAAAAAACTCAAGAGGCATTAAATTCAATCTTGAACTGTGGAATAAAGCCAGTGTGTATGTGTGTGAGCGAGTGCGTCGCCTTTGTGTACTTGTGTTTGTGTGCGCGCACACAGGTGTTGATGCGTGTGCTCCGTCCGTCTTTTGAACTATTTTGAAGCACTTCAGAAAAGGACTGTGAGCGAACTTTTACGCACTTTCTTTTTAATCTTAGAGTTCTCCCTATGACCACACTACGGGTATGGCCGGCTCAATAGGATATCACCCTTATGCAGCACCCTTGGGCACCTACCCTTACGGTGACCCAGCATACCGTAAAAACGCAACTCGGGACGCAACTGCCACCCTGAAGGCCTGGCTCAACGAGCACCGCAAAAATCCCTATCCTACCAAGGGTGAAAAGATCATGCTGGCCATCATCACCAAAATGACCCTCACCCAGGTGTCCACATGGTTTGCCAACGCCAGGAGGAGGTTAAAGAAGGAGAACAAGATGACCTGGACCCCCCGAAACCGGAGCGAGGACGAGGAAGAGGACGAGAATATTGATCTGGAGAAAAATGACGACGACGAGCCAAGCAAACCCACCGACAAGGGAGACTCCACAGATACAGAAGCAGGTCGGTGGTGCAGGGGGGAGGGAGCAAAAAAAAAAAAATCATCAATTTTTCATCGCAGTCGTTTTCACTCAGGGTGCAAAAATGATTGCTGGTTAATGGTGGTATATTATTTATAATGGGACAATTGCTTTAAATAATAATCACCTTGAACTCCCCTCGTTTGACTTCTGAGGGGCTGAAATTGCTGGTGACGCAAAGTGTTTAGCGGTCAATTTATCTTTAAGGATACAGCTGCGCCGGCATTGGGCTAAAAAGATTGTCTCTGTACGATCATTATATTCAGTTATTTCAATGCTCATTGTCATAGCGTGATATAGTGACATTAAAACCAGTAAACATAATTACAAATTAAAATAGTCAACCTATTCTAATGTGTGCTCCGCGTGAGCACGGTCCATTCACCTTTTTTAAGTTGGCATCTTTATGGTCATAATTTATTGCACACACAATAACAGTTTTAAAGGGAAATGTGCATAAGTAACCTAATTATTTTTATGTAGTCGATTCCACTGTGTATCGGTGTCCACTTGACCACACGATCCCCTCAAACATATGATACAGTTTCCTCAGCGTTTTTAATGTTGTGCTTATTTGGCAGTAATTCTCTTCTTTATTTGTGATTTAGATCATAAACTGCTGAACCCAGGGGACATAGGCTGTGACAGATTTAAAGAGGAGAACCATGGGAAAGACACGGATCCCCTTCTGAGCGACTCGGAGTTAAAAGAGCAGGAGGAGCGGACTACAGAGTTGCTGCCGGATTCTGCAAAACCAACTACTTCGTCTCCCTCGGCGGTGCCCCGGGGGAACCAGACCGTTGCGCAACAAGACAAGCCGTCAGATTTGAGCCATGCACCGGGTGCGGTGACCAGCAACGTAACCTCTGTTATTCATTCGCCCCCTTCGGCCCCTAAACCCAAACTTTGGTCCCTTGCGGAAATTGCCACGTCCTCAGACAGGTGTAAAGGCAGCGGCGAGGCACCACAGGCTTGTCCCGGTTTGGGTCAGAGCGCAGTAATGGCCACCAATGCGTCTCCATCACGGTCGTCCCCTCAGTGCCCGCTCCCCAACAGCACGGTCCTATCCAGGCCTCTGTACTACACACCCCCCTTCTACACCGGCTACACGAACTATGGTGGCAGTTTTGGACACCTACACAGTAACCACGGCTCGGTAACCACGGGCTCTACGGCACATTTCAATGGATTAAACCAGACTGTGTTAAATAGAGCAGAGGCTTTGGTAAGGGAGAGCCAGAAAGTCAGAGGCCAAACGCAGGTAGATCTTTGTAAAGACTCCCCTTACGAACTAAAGAAAGGTATGTCAAACATTTAATACCTGAGCATTTTCCACTCACTGCGGACTTTATTTATTTTTCCCTGGTTGCATTTAAAAAAAGAAAGGAAACGATGGTGAAGCAAATTCTGAGAACAGTTATTTTCTGACTAAATGCTTATCCTCAATGTTTCTGAATGGTTAATCCTAAAATGTAATAAGAATGGTCTTAATCGCTGCAGCCGCCTGAGTCTATTTGTATTAAAGACTAACATGTATATTTAATGTAGCATTTTTGTATTTAAAATGGACAACACACTATCTTTGAAGTAAATTATGGAAAAAAAGAATATATATATATTTGTGCAGCGATTATTTTGGGAGCACTTTGAATTGTCTAATATGTTCCTCAAGGGTAATTCATCTATACGAAATATTAATTCAATTTTGCACCGTGACAGATCTTTCAATGGTTATTATCATTTTCAAATATTATGATAGTGAGAGTTCTGACATACTTGAAAAAAAAGGCCTACACTCAGCAGAAAGATGTTGGAATATCTGAAGAATAAAAGGGTTCCGATTCGTTTTGGCTGGTGCAGATATTCAGTTGTTTTTATATGAATGAAAAATGTTGAAGGCAACACAGAGGTGCATTTTGACCTATGGTTTAACATCATTTAACGTTTCTTCAAAATACACCCAGGGCCTAGTTTTACTTTTACTTGAGCACGTTTCCAAAAGAGGATATTGATATAATAACAACAGTGAGGCGCAGTCATTTAACCCAATTACCCATCGTGTTTTATGCAGAGCAATCAGGTGGTGAACTCCGGTAATGAGCACGATTTTATGCCAAATTTAGACCTCATTACTATTTTCCAAGGCGTGGCAAAGCTGTTAAAAGGGAAGCGACCGTGCATTTAGAACATACTGCCATATTATATATCATTAATGGAGAGTGTCTTTAATGGCGCGTTAGATGTGAAACATTGCTGTGTGGAGAAAAGGGAGAAAGCTGTCATTCACACAGCAGAGTCAGGCAGATCCACTGTGTAGATGGAACAGTCTTAACTCTTCCAACTTCTGCAGGTAGGTGTCACACTTGCTCCTAATTTCTGGGGGGACTCTTTGTTAATCCGTCACGGAAACCCATGAAATGGCCTGGTTAAAAAGAAGTGGAGCCAATGGGGGCACACACAGTGATCACAGTTATTACGAGGATTATAGCAACTATGACAAGTTGCCCCCCTCCCCCCCCACAAAAAAAAAATAAATAAAATTTAAAAATCGAAGAAGTTGGAAAGAAAGACAAGAGAAAAGAAGCAAATGACCCACTCATGCAGAAAAAGAGGTTAAAGGTACAAGGTTTCCAGGTACATAGGAGACAGGTCTTTTTTATTTTTTGTGGTAAATTTGGTTTATTAATTTTATGATTATTATTATGATTACCATTATTATTATTATCAAGTCTCTTCAGCATTGTAACAGTTACAGGCCACTAAACCTTACTGGCATATTTATTATGTAAATATTTGTACGCAGTAAAAAACAAAATTATTATTATTATTATTATTATTATTATTATTATTATTATTATTATCAGTGCTTTTGCTGTTCACCTCCACTGATGTGTGACCGCCTTGTTTATGGCTGCCATTAATCTCTATAGTTTACTTTCCCCTTCTCCAGTTTGAAATCTCCCTTGAGGTTTATATAATTCCCTTAGCCTTAATGTCCTCTATTTGGGCCGTCTATTTTAATCTGACAGAGTGTGCTGGAGCAGTGATTGCGACACATCAGCCGGCTAAATAGCATAATTATGTTTGGGTTTTTTTTTTTTTTTTTTTGGTGATCCCGGGGGGTTGAACTGTTCGATGCAATGTCCCCTAAGAGAGTATTAGAGTTTTATTAGAAATTGCGTTTTTTTTTTTTTTTTTCTGAATTGATTGAAGAAGTGATGTTTCACAGTGACGACATACACACTGTTGCTGGGGTGTAATTCATCTGTGTGAGGCTAGGTAAATACTGTGACGTTTATGTCATCGTTTTTTATGATTTTGTGTGTGTGTGTGTGTGTGTGTGTGTGTGTGTGTGTGTGTTAGGGTGGGTGGGTTTAGGATGAACGTGGGGACGTTGCAATTGTCCGTTGGATAATGTTATTCCAGTAAATAGAGTCGGATGTAAAAATACACGGGAAATGTTGAGGAGGACGATCCTGTAAAAAGCTAACCTAGATCCCGAACAGGTGACAGCAGGCATGTCAAGGCATGGCTGGCTTTTTTTCTTCACCATTATTGAAATTGATCCTTTTAAAGAATATTGTGTTTGTTTGGTTGTTTTGCAGTAGAATTTAATTTGTGTGTTTCTTCTCATTTTTCCACAATGAAAATAGGCCATTTAGCTTTTTCTCCCAAAAATGCTGATAATCAAATCTCACCCAATGGGAGAGAAAACACAGAAGGTGCATGCTCCCATAGATTATTATTATGATGATTATTATTAATAATAATCACAATAATAATAATAATAATAATAATAATAATAATAATAATAATAATATATGTATTTATTTATTGTGTCCCTGTGGAAAAGGTAAGCATTTAAGGTATTTATTGTAAAGCATATATATATATATATATATATATATATATATATATATATATATATATATATATATATATATATGTATATAGTCTATATTTTAGCTCTTTATGATCATTAGGGCTGCTAACTTCACAAATTAAAATAATTTAAAAATAATAACACCCAATTAAAAATACACATATTTGATCTTGGAAAATATTATTTTATTTGTGGACGTGAACAAAGTCAGCCAATTAATCGTACATTACACGAGGAAACGGAGAGAATGTGCAGCCCCTCATCAGAGGCACGAGAGCCTAGAGGGAAGATTGTCTCTGCAACTTTATACAACTTGGTGCCTGCTTTTCCCTCCATTTGAATAGCGTGTCGCTTCATTGTCGGGATTGCTACAATGTGAGAATACTAAGTAGGGGTGAAACCGTTCCCACGTGTGAAAATGGGGGACATAATCCGACAGGAGAAGAAGCAGAAGAGAAAAGAGGATGATAAGGTCTGTGTACCCTCCACTTCGACTTTGTCACTGTGTAGCGTTCATAAGCAAATTCCGGGATGTTTGAATAAAAGCGTTTTTTTGTTCTTTTTTACTGTCGTCATATTAATAAAAGGTTTTCTTTTTTTTTTTAAATAAAGCCAATTGGATACACAGGAAGTCTAGGGGCTGCAACTACCGGTTAATTCAAATTAGCTGAATTACTGCTGACTAGCACCACTTAGGCCTAAGAAAGTTAAAACCTTATTTTTGAATTAATGCGCAGCAAAATTTGTATTTAAATCGTTTTCTCAGAGTAGGCCTGTCGTGGGGTAAAACGATCACTATAAAACTACTGGATTTTTTGTTTTATTTTATCATTTACTAAAATTCTGCCACCGGTAATTATTCATTTATGTATTATTCCAAAAGTAGACACGACATTAGTCTATGTGTGTATTTCAGTGTGCTGGTGTCACCAGGGACACTTTCAGTGGAGACTAAAAAAATAGTGCTAATATAAGACTAATTAATAACAAGAGTAAACTGCGGTTTCTTGTTTGTTTTCGACACTTATGGGAATGGGAGGATTTTATGAAGTGTGGCCCCGCATAGGCCTAATCCCGTTATTATTGTAATGCCTATGGGTAAGTATGTCGGTGATAGAGCCAGGTGAATCCAACATTTACCTGGTGTTCAATTTCGTTTTCCGAGGTGTTAGTGCCAAGGATATTTCTACAACTCTACTAGGCCAAGGTGCATAAAACAGCCCAAACTAAAACATGGTGTAGGCGTCACAGAGGAAAGCATATAGTTTAGCTTGTACATTAAAAAAATTATTATTAGCGGTTTGGATATGAATCCACAAAGATCCGTTTAGGGTTTTTTGAGTTGACATCACCCTGAATGGAGACTCGGCGATGGAGCTGACGAGTGAAGAGACGTGGAGCTGTGCACAGATTAGAGCGCTGCCGCTGCACAGCTCCGTGAAGGCCTCTCCAATACGACTGTGTGTCAGCCCGCAAGGTGAAACCAAAACCTGTTGATACACGCACTCCCAATATCACTGAGGGATTATTCAGCGGACCGAGCCGTGCATCATATAAACAGCTCACTGAAGAAGAAAAAAAAAACGTCCGTATACACAATGCAACATATACGAGTTGGGGTCAAATTCAGCTCAAATGTGTAACTAGACACCCGCTGGACTTGACCTGCACAGATTATCCGCAGGGGGTCTGATCAGTAACACAAGTGTTGTCAAATGCAATAAAAGGAGGAAAGTTTTTTCTTTTTTTTCAGAAAAGGAGGTTGTTGATATCTTTGTCGGCTTTTGAGATATTTTTGTCCTGGATTCCCACGTTTCCTCTTCAAACACAACTTTCAACATTAACACCAACCAGTACAACACTTTAATGTGACAGTGTATGTTATGGTTCTGTCAAAATGTATAGGCTAATACATTGTTGTTGTTTGTTGTTTATTTATTTGCTTGTTTGTGTTTTTGCGATCTTTGAAAGGCGACTCAAGACTCAAGAAGTGAACGGCTTCTCTGTAGTCGGGTTACAAATAGTTAATAAGCATCATTCCTAAATAAGAAGCCCAATTAATGACAGAAAAGCCCATTTTAGCTTTAGATGTCTTGACATATGAAACTTAAGACCAGAATAAAAAAATATATAAAAAAGAAATAGACACACACACACACACACACACACACACATATATATATATATATATATATATATATATATATATATATATATATGCAAACAATCATATACAAAAATAAAATTGTCTTGAACACAGATGTGACCCAGATAACATGGAGGAGAGTGATCCACTCACAGTGATTTTTTTTGCACTTCACAGATTGTTTTTCTATTTCTCTGTATAGCTCCTCTGGGAGAGATTACACGTGTAATTTTCAGCTGTGAGATGTTTTAAGTGACCTTCCCCCAGCATAAATAAAACATTTCTATTAAGAAAAGTGAAAAAAACATTAACTAAGAGTGATGAACTATGAAGTCCATGGAGGCCAGGGGTTGGGGAGTGATGGATTCAGGTCCAGCGGCAAATAAGCCTTTTAAGGAATGGTTGGATTTTCCTGACATATGTTTAAGTAATTGTTTAAATTATATATATATATATATAAAATGTTTAAACGATTCAAACTATTTTTAACATGTAAATGACAGACACCAACACACACGAGCACATAAAGGCACCTTGACTGCTTAAAAAGCGCAGCTCATGGACCAATCTGCTCTGACAGCAGTGTGGCGTGAGCTTCTGACCCTGTGACTGGAAAGGGTCTGTGTTCAGTGGCCATGTAAGGGCTCACCGGTGCTCTCACTGGGGGTTTGTGCCCTGCCCTGAAGAGGGCTGACGTGCACGTACACAGGCTTACACGCAGGACGGACCTATACCCCACGCCAAAGCACTTCAGGTATGCACTGCCACAGAGCAGTAAGTGTGTGCATCCAGTCTGGAGGTGGAGATACCGGCAGGTTCGTCCTCATGTGACTCTGTCCTGTCTCTATCCTTGCCTGGCTCCTCCCTCACTCTGGTCACAAGGTGAGCAAGTTCAGCACAGCCACTCCTGAAACACTGACTAATGCCTTTGTTTTGTGAAGGAAGCTACATGGGCTCCATGTTGTCTTACATAATGGAAAGTCTTCCTCAGAAATGTTCTTACACACATGCCTACTAAAACTAATATAAAATAACTTAACCACGTTGCAGCATTCCTCTTTTCCTTATAAGCAGAAGCATCCGGATTTCTGTAGATGGGATTTGTAAAGCTTTTAATGCCAAAAAACACATTAATCTTTGTACTGTAAGGCCTTCTAATATTACAATATTAATGAAGATTGATGAACTGTTTTCTTTCAGCGACTTCACTGGGACCACGAGGGGGGAGACATACCGAGCTGCCTGACTGTTTATTTACATTTGCCCCTTTTAAATGATCCCTTTCTTCTCAACATCTGCTCCACATTACCACACAGATATCTGTCCTAATGGCCGCTGTAATGGCTGTGCTCACACACACTTGCCCCAAAGTAAGCACTCACACTACGCTGCTTGTAACATTCCCATTATCCACTGGTTCGCCTGGGACATTTTACCCTCTCCAAACCACCTTGCACAAGAAATGGACCTTCTCTGACTGCTGGCCCTTTTTGTTTGCTCCGAGCTTTTCACTTTTCCTCCCAGTTTGGTGAAGTCTGATGGATGCAAATGGGCACTTACTTAATTGGATCACTTCCCAAGATGGAGATAAACGGGGCACTGCTCTTTTTCCCCCCCTCCTAAGTTATTTTGAGCTGTGCTCAGTTCAGCGGTGTGTGGAGAGAACGTTAATGAGGAGGAGACGCCGCCACTGCTGGACTCATTCAAAACTCTCCGCTGCGGACTGGCCCTCACTCCCATACAATAAAAAGAAGGAAGCTACATGGGTCCCATGTGGGGTGGTGTCTCAATGCCAATTTATTAAAGAGCCTGTGAGTGATGTAACTCCCAAACTGTTCAGTCAAAAAGGATCACATTGGCTGCTCTGGTTGAGGAACATGCAGTTTGCTGTTGAATGTTGTCATTCCACTGACAAATTAGATGACAGCCAAGTGCAAAGAAAAACATGCAAGATAACAAATCAGTTTAGTCGTGCTCGTGCTCTTCATGACATCTGAATATTTAGTCCATTGGCAGATCATTACCAATGAAGAATATTTGGTAGTTTCTGCCTGAACCCAGCCACCACATAGCCAAAAAGGAGAGAAAACCAAGCTGTGGCTGCATGCCAGGGGGAGTGTGTTGGCTGCTGCACCCTGATTAACAGGGTGGTTTACAGCCAACTCCAATAGGTAATCTCATCAGAGAGGAGCTTTAAACAGATAAAGACCACCCCTAAATACCCCCCCAACGCCAACCCCTACATCCGTCCCCATTTGAGACCTCCCATCTAACACACCAAAGTGTAAGGGCTGCTAAAAACCTGCAGCAGCTAACACGGCCAGCCGCAAACCAAGCTCAAATCATCTATTGACCTCATTTTCAATAAAGGAGCCATTTCCAGTCTGATGGATGATTTGTTGGTCTTGCATGGAATGGCCATCTGGAAGGAAGGATATGATCACTGTAGTAGGTATGCATCACCTGCCAGCTAGGATTCTCCATACAGACTAAAGTTTGCAAGTCTGTACCTATCACACTTGAGCAAATGTGTTAACCAGACATGCAACTAGACCAGTTTAAGCAAAAAATAAAAGGGGGAAAATCATTGAATTCGGCACCATATGGTCACTATTGGCTCGGGTTTTTTCATCTCAAGTCAAACATGAGGTTATTTTGATCCAATATGAGAAAATCCCTAGTTGCATCTGGAGACATAAGAGCGGTTCATTCAGTTATCAAAAGCTTTGTACTCAGGCCTCTTTGTTGCAGAATAAAAAGGAGGAATCCAAAACAAATCTGTGAAAGAGCTTTGGCTGTAGTAAAACCCCTTGTCCCACACAGCCTCCCATTTTTGTTTGGGGAGCTCAGATTGGGTTCACAGTAGCTGCACTTTAAGTATAGAAAGATCTGATTTATTAGCTTGTCAGGGGAAGCATTGTTCAAGAAAGCAATCAAAAAGCACTTACCTAGCTCCTCTAAAATTACTGCTTTTTCACTGGCTAATTTGTGTAACTCCCATGGAGAGGCTGGCAAAGAGTTTGATGAGGCATATAATGATGATTAATGAATTTATTGCCCTGCTGCTCATCAAATGGTTGTAGTATATACTTCTCTCCCTTTCTGCCACTGTGGAGCACAGGCTATAGAGCGACAAAGACAGAGTGTTGCCCTGCCTCTGCTACCTCCCTTTGGCTGTTAACCTGACTGACCTGATGGGCATGAGAATGTAGTGCAGGGTCTGTGGGCAGAGGGAGCACAATGGACAGTTTAATAAAAGGTTAAATTGGAAATGTGAGTAAACCTGCTGCAAGGGACACACATTCTCAACTTTCAGTCTCTGATCACTTTTGTGGGAAAAACCGGGGGTAACCAGATCCACATGGCTTCATCTGCCTGCACCACCACCACCACCACCACCACCACCATCAAAACTACACTCTCACAGCCCCCCGTGCACTAGCTTCAAACTTAGAAAAAGAATGTGAAAAAAGAAAAAAGCTGTACCCTAGCACACAGTCTGACGAGTCAACAAAAATACACAATCTAAATAGGAAGCACCAGCCATGTTGGAAAATAAAATGTGTTCACAAGTACTATTATACTGTTCAAACAAGGCTGGCTCTCATCACAAATTATGATTAATGAGTGACCGTGTGGGGAGGGAGTTTTGAGCTGGTGAACCAGTCACTATATGGGGTCAAAAGTACTCCTGTGTATTTGCCTAATAAGCCCACCCCCTCCATCCAACCTGCTCCCATAACTCTGAGGTCACGCATCTCTCCGCTCAATGTTGTATAGGATGTTTACACTTGATTACACCCCATGTCTTCCCGTTCCCCACACTTTGGCCAACTTTATTGAGTCCTTGTTTGTTCACCAATGGTAGCAACTAAAGAACGCATTGTTGCAACAACCCCCTCCACAGCAACACCACCACCACAACCATCACCACAACACACAGGCAGATGCAAATAGTTCCCTACCCCCACCATCATCCCTTTGAGATCAGCTCCCCGGATAGGCTGCGTCTGCATTCACAGATTCATTAGGTTGGTCCCGTAAATACATCAAAGAGCTCTTTCACTCACACAAAAAACCAATAAAAGCAATTATAACCCCATATCTTCAAGGCAATGTGGATCTCTTGGGTGCTAATGTTAGATAATGAAGGGGTTTGATGACATAAGTTTTCTGAGAAAGCTCACTTTATGTCTCTTTCTAGTGAGCCTACTCTTCCAATGTTGGAGCAGTCTAAGTGTTTTGTGCAAAAAAGCACACGTGCAGTTGCCCCCTGAAACAACATGTATGTAATTTGCCCATATATCATAACCCCCAGATAATTAGAAGCTACATAAGTTCTTGCAAGTAGAGTGAGAAGGCTTTGCAAATATAGATGTGCTGTGCCTCTCATGTGTTTAACATTAAATGTTACCAGTTAAAGGTCTTAAAATATTCATTGCCCTCCCCTGCTCTTCCCCTCTTTCGGTTTGATGGAGTGGATGTAGGGGTTTAGGTATGGGCCATTCTGGCTCTCGTAACCTCTTAGAGATTAAATTCATTTGTCAGCAGGAGAAATTGAGATTCCCTCAGTGCTGCCTCACATTGCGTTCATTCCTTTTCCTCAAAACAAGAGACAGCAAACCAATCAAGGGATTAGGCATATGCAGATCACGGCGATAAATTTTTCATGACTATGTTTCATCCTACAGCAGATAAAAAGAAAGAAGGCAAAAGCGGTTATTAAACAAAAGACGGAATCAAGCGAGCAAAAATGGTGTTAAAAATGAAGCTCTTTAGTGGCTGCTTTGCTTTACAAAGCATTTTCTATTCTCTGACAAGTATGCATATGATACGTACTGCATACAGTATGCTAAATCAAAATAGTTAAAACCTCCCATTATGCAGTTTGGTATTATTTCTAGGATGTAATCTTAACCATGTTGTAACCAAGTTTTCTGTTGCCACAAGTTAAAAAAGGAAAATGTTTTCCTTCCTTATTAGAAACACACTGAACCAACAGTCAACAGGTTCACTTGAATATATCACCAATAAGTTATGACCACACTGTCTGTCGCCTGTGGGAATTCTGGAATTTTAATGAATGATGTTCCAGCTTCCATGTGCATTAGCTTTGCTCGCTCTGGATGGAGGGGATACATGTGGAGCTGAACTTTCATAATCTTATTCAAACAGTATTTGCAAACACAGTACGTTCTAATAGGTGCTGATTGAAGTTTACCACACAGGAGGATTAAAGTTTTTTTGGACTAAGAAATAATTGCACACGCCCTGAAAAACCCCTGTATATAACCACAATTGTTTAGAAGTCCACAAGTAGACGCATGTGTCATCATTAGTAGTCACATACATGTAAAAAAAACTTATGGACATTATGTCATTGACTAGAACTGTTTTACCTACAACGCTACAGGCTTTTGAAGTTGATAAGGGGTCAAGTAACTAATTTCAACTGTTCCACCTGAGCTAGTCTATATCCAGTAAAACCTTGATTCATTGTACAAATTGCGTGTAAAAAAAATGCAAAAAAAAGAATGATTTAAAAAATGACAGATGGATCGGCATAATATCCGAAGTTACACAGTCCAAGTTTGTGTGCATAATTGCTTTAATGTGGGCTATTAAGCCTAAGTGGAAATGATTTTACGGTCTGCCCTACATTCTGTATGATCCCCGCCATGATCAATACCTATGATTTGTAAGTCACCAGCCATTGATAGCACAGTGATAGTTAAGTGTTTGACCTTGTGAGGAAGAACACCTTCCTTGTTCTTGAGACCATCTAAGGACACATTGATGCTGGAGGACAGAAGACTACACAGATATGTAGAACAGATAGAGACAGAAACACTTTATTTGTCTTTGACTTTTACACACTACAGCTAAACTTTTCCTCACATCACCAAGGATATGTCACACAATGAGTCTACTGTAACATTTAAAGACAAAGGGCTGTGTGCCAACATAAAAAAGGATACATTTTTAGAACACTTAATATTCAATGGCATCAGTTTAAGAGCATGCAGGAAGAAAGAAGGTGTAATAGACGAGTTTCTGAGAAACGGGGTCAGTGACCCACACGCACGTCTGGAAGGTAGAAAGTGTTTCAAAATGAATGGGAGCTCATGGGAAGATGAAATTAAAAAAATATTAAAAAACTGGTTTTGTGGGTAAAACCGCACAAATCACAAAGCAATGTCCAGAAAATGTTAATTGATGCATAAACTATTTTCCACCGTCACATGTGACATGCATGACTATCTGCAAAACATAGCAATTTGCCTCTTAATATTATTTTTATGGTTTACCACAAATCGTATTTATTTAGAAATTGTAAAAATGTACATGTATATGCTATCATAATATTGTGGAAAGGTTTCCACCCCCTTGATGCACACAGCTCGTGGTTTGTTTGTGAACAGGAAACACATAATGAAAGGGACACGGAGCTTTGACTGGGCTTCTAGTGCGTGCATTCTTTTTCAACCTATGACTTGTTTAATGTGTTTCATCATATGTGTACAGTAAGTGACACAAGCACACGTGGGCTTGAGGTTAGATACTGAGTCTCAGTCACTAAACCAAGAGAAGAAAACTATGCATATGGTGACAGATGGATAAGCAGAGCGATCTCAGGCTGTAATCTTGGAACAGTTTTAGACACTTTGTGTTTTGGCAACAGACAAACAAGATATGTGATCTCCCCATGAATGAATGAGCAATAGTTTCTTTCTTCCCCTTTTTTTCCCCCTTGGAGAGGGGAGGAACTGTTTTTGATTTGTGTTGTGTCATGTTTTTACCGTAGGCAGTCAGACACCAATATCTGGCACGATCACCCCTAAATCTAACAAGAATGTCACTGTAAGATGAAACCTCCGTCTGAAAATCATAAACGCCTCAGGTATATAGCTGGATTGATTGCACATATTTCAGATTTGTATCATCTTCCTGATTAATCCATTTCTTATCTAAGGGTTATAAAATATCTTCCCATGGTCACACATGTATGAATGTATGACCTTGCATACATGGTATTTGAAAATTCACTTAACACTGATCAATCAGGTTCTGACAGACCTTGACAAATTAAGATCAACCTGCCTGAAATCATCAAAGAAAAGATCAGAGAGGAAGAACTCCCAGTCTCATTAGTATTAGCAAAACCAGAAACTGGTCAATCAGCTGTTGATAGAATTTCAGATCTTTGTGCATGATCGTTGTCTACATGTGTCTGCATACCCATATGCATGTGTGCTTGACAACAATAAGTGCGTTTGCAATTTAAAATATATACTTTGAAACATGCTGGAGAAGACGTGACGTTTACTTCAAGTACTTCAAGTCAGTCTCTCTAATCTGTATCTATATGTCGTGTTTGGGTAAAGTTTTACTAAATTCTGATTATATGGGTGAATGAGGCTAAATCTGAAGTAAGAAGGACCAGAGGCACCTAACACAACACAGTGATCAAGTGCTGGTAGCACTGAGTACACTGAGCTATTAGCTGTGAGTGATACGGTTGAAGTTACTCTTGTGAACTTTGCTGTGACTTAATGCTCGGTACTGTTTGCTGAGGTGTGGGGTGGGGGCTTGCTTGGTACTGTTTGATATTTATCCCAGTGGCAGTACAACTCCCCTCCTTGTTTCCCGACTGGATTCCACTTCTAAGTGCTGCCATTCTTCCCTAAATTGAGTGTGGGCAACACACGTTTGTGACCACACGCTTCTCTTTCTCTCCCTCCGTCTTTCACCCATTCGCTCCCCCTCTTCTTCAAACCTGGTTATTAACACAAACACTGGCTGACACTTGTTTGTGCTTTTAATTGTGTCTGGATGTTATGTCTCTTGTGAACACATACATTAGCATTTCTCTGGCACAGTATAATCACTCCTCCAACCACAACGCCATGCAGACAGAGCACAGGAAATTACCACATGCAATCATGTTTGCTGCACAAGCACATTTGGCTTCCCTCGACTCCTGTATAGTCTGTCCCTCTAACTGTGTGTTGGGTTGTGAGTAAGTGCTCTTTGGAAATGCCATTTCATTTCAGCCCACAAGTGCAGTGACGGTAAATTGAATTACAAAAACTTTCTTTCCAGTGATGTCAGTAGTGTGAAAGTATTTGTTTAACTTTGTGGAATAATATGTACAATACAGATTAAAATAGCAGATTGATTCTTTTTTTTTTTTTTGCATAAAAAGTCAGTTAACAATGAGCTCCGCTTGAAAACCTTGAGAACAGTCTAGGGATGTACACACCTCTTACTTGCCTACTCCAGTGTGATAATCCAGGACTTCACAGTAACAGTGAAACCATTCTGACTGTCAGAACACATTTAGATTTTCCTTATTTTTCCTTTCTCTGATACAACCTGACCTACACAAAGGAAACCTCTCTACACACAGTGAACAAAGCAGCGGTGTGCCAAGGATTACACTGTAAAATATGCATGTCCCAATGAAATATGTATACAGCCGTGTGTCATCAATGACATGGGTTCTACAAAGGATAGACAGCCTACACAGGGATGTGTGTTTCTATGATTCTATTCCCTTGACTTTAATAGATGTAGACACAAGAAAACCCTCATTTGGGGGAATAATTAAGTCAATGCATTGGTGTGCATCTTAACAGGTTTTTACAGAACCTTTCATTTGCTTTGTCTGAGTAAGTCCTAGAGGTTAAAAGAAAGCATGCAATGAAATCAGCTCAGTGCACCAGCCAGCATTGTTTCTGAATTAAACAAGTAAAATATCTTGAGGAAATAAGATTGTTTTCCTGCGGATGGCGGCCTAATCTGCTCAGTCATGGTGGTTTGGAGAGGGAGTGTTTTCAAGTTTTAACAGGGTTGGTTCCAGCATTCCCACTTCCACAGTGAAATAACTATGAAGAGGGGCTTCTCTTTCCTTCCTCAGCCTCCAAAGGTAGAGCATGTTACATGGATGAGCTGGGAATACCTCCCTTGAAAAGCCTGAACAAATCAACATGCACAGGACCTGTTAAGTCTCACGGATGCTTAAATGATATTCATCAAGTCGAGCACTGGATGATCTGCATACTGTATAGAAAAACATTCTCCTCTAAGAGATTAGAAGAAAGTTATTTGTATTCTGCACAGGAAGTGGGCCAAAGGCACCATATAGTGTATTAACGACTCTGACGCCCACAATCAACACAAAAACATTAGAACCATACCAGTTTGACGACAGTCAAGTACAAGAGGGTGCGACCAGAGGGAAGCAGTTTTAGCTAGTTGCCGCTAGCTACTTGGGTCTCAGGTGTCTGCGTCTCTACAGGTATGCATTACCATAATAGAGCAGTTAAGAAGGCCTCTTGTCAAAGGCCCTTCCCTTCTGTCTCGGCACACTGACTCCAGTGTGAACAGGGGTGCCTGACCGATTTAGCATAGTCTTGTTAGATTGAGTACTGCACAATGGAAACTGTCATGTGGCTTGTAAAGTGTAATTGAACTTGGAGCCATTTTGGTTAAGAATATTTAGGCCCGGCTCGATTGGATTTCACTTGGAAAAGCCGACAGACATCCCGCACAATGTTAGCTTAAAGGCTTGTTTTTTGAGCAGGGAGCAAGGGCTGGGGAACACTTTTCAGAGTTGCTTTTCCCAAATGGCTACATGTCCAGCACAGTTGCACCCTTCTCCTATGTCCCCAAAACCACAATCAACCAACGCCTTCCAACCCCCACACCACTTTCTCACAATCCACCCCACCCTCACTAAGACAGTTTTGCCCTCTGGAACTTTCATTATGCAAAAAGGATAAAAATACAGCACCATGTGAATTTATGATTCCTTTAGAGTTGCCATTGAAAATATGAACTTTTCAGACATTCGCTCTCAAACCAAAGTAAGAAAACAGAACAACCACAGCATTTATACAGAGTCACCGCAACACAGATGCCTATAGTCACTGGTCTTGCACTAACAGCTCCTTGGTATTAAAACACAGACAGTTTAGCCTCTCCACACACTCATACACATCCACCCACAGCATGAGTGCACATTCATACAAGCATATAAACATTTAAACATGTCCATATGAGGAGCATAAACTTTCAAATACAAATGAAAACATGCACATCTCCGAATGTAGGAGAAAAAAAAAAAACACCCACACAGTTTGCATAAACCATCACGTCCTCTGGGATTTGTTAAACTTGTTTATCGACAGTACCTGTTTTAAAGGACACTCCGAATACCTAATTCCTTCCCAGTGTAAACGTCTCCTAACCATGTCCACCTCAGACACCAGTGACACATCCTTTTAAACATCCCTTTCTCTTGCATGGACATATGACTCAATGATAATTACAGTATTGAGCGTTTTATAGCGAGTCATAATTATCTAAATGTTCATTCTTGGGGTATTTTGTCCAGCTCCACCTTTGTTTTATTCTCTACCTCTATCTTTCTCTTTGACAGCTGCTTTTTCTTGGAAAGGGCCTTTTTTTTTCAGACGATAATCTATTGCTGTCTTCACATCGCTTACATGGAGCTACAGGGTGAGTCAGTGCTGTAATTCTGTCATTAGCTGGATAATGCGTGTGGTGTCTGTGTGTTAAAACTCTAAGTGCCAGCTTTGGTATGACCCCAGGGCAGCCTGTGGGTTTGACTGATGCCAGTCAACCCACCAAGCGTCATTTGAGCTCTGTAATGGGTTTTGTCCAGCTCAGTTTGGGCTGGATTGGCTTAGGGTATCAGGACCTTCACGTTTAAATGTGGGAGAAATGCCGCTGCTACCATTCTCAGAGAAAACCTTTTCTTACTTCAGGAATTTCTTAACGTTGACAGAGTAAAGTTGAGTCAAAGATAACCTTATATTTGATTATATTATATTGAAATGCAAATACATTTCATCAACTATATATTCAATAAACATCATCAGGAGTAGCAAGATGTTCAAGGAATCTATAAAAATAATGGTATTAAAAATATCAAAAGTATATCTGTGTAGATTTTTGCACCCCCTAAACCCACTAGGTAATTGAATTTTATATTGAAAATCTGGTGTCTAATGTGTAAAAAACAACTTAAAACACTTAATGCTTGATGAGTGGCACCAGGTGTGTTGAACTGAATCTCCAGGGTCAGTCTAAAGCAGTTTGCTGAGATCAACAAAACCAGTTGGATCAGGAAAACTACTTTAAGAAGACCCCACAATGAAACTGGTAAACCTTCATAAATGCCGATGGGATATAAGATTTTCAAAGTGTTAGTAACAACCAACTAGCACCAACTCTGAGAACTATAATCCGGAAATGGAAGAAACATGAGCACGCTAATATTCTTGTAAGAAGTGAAAGACCAAGACCAAAAATAACTGAAAGAGGTGCTAGGAAATTTGCTCGAGAGCTATGTAAAAATTCGAAACAAACAGCAGAGGACCTGACAAAGTCCTTAGAGACAAGTGGAATAAAAGTCCACATCTTCAGAGTGAAGTGTAGTGTGAACAAATTTGGTAGAAAAGCATGCAGGAAGCCATGACATACTTCTAGTCATAAGACAGCATGCATGGAGAATTTAAACAAATAAGTTAAAGAGATTAAGTGGTCTGATGAGACCAAAGTTGAATTATTAGGTCATAGTTTAAACAGGTATGTTTGAACAGATAAAAAAGAATCCTCTTTTGAGGATTGGAACACCATAGTCCCACAGACAAACCTGGTGGAGATTCAATGATTTGATGGGGGGTGTATGTCTGCATCACCCTGGAGCTCTGGATAAATTGGAAGGGAGAATGAATGCAGCCCTATATCAGATGATTTTAAAGCAATGATTCCTACCATGAACCAAAAAGCTAAGAATGAAGAGACAGTGGATCATTTGATGAGACAATGATCCAAAGCACAAGGTAAAGTCAGCTCAGGAATGCTTTAAAAAGAATAAGGTGAATCTTTTAGTCTTTCCAGTCTCCAAAGATAAAATATCACTAAAAACCAATGAATATAGTTGAATGAAGCTGGACATTGCAAACAATACAATACAATAAGTTCCAGTGGGAGCACTCACCACAGTGCCTGCCAGAGGCAGACACCTCTAAATCAAAAGTGGAATTACAGCAAAACATGCACTGTATTACAGCAGTACCTTAAGATACATTGAAAGACACAATGGCAAATTGATAAAACATGTCTCGGCTCAGTCTCCACCTGTCTCTTTTCAATAACAAACCCACACAATTAAGTTCTAAACTATGTCGTAAATCTTCCAGGACGCATGTTTAAAGAGTTCCTCCAGGCAGTAAGACATTTGCTTTTGATTGCCGCATGAACTAGGAAGAAAAAGTTTACGCCTGGCATTTTGAGTGTCTTTTTGAAATGGCACGTTTCTAAATTGACAGACACACAAACATGAACAGACACATGTAGACACCGTTCATGTGTAAGTACTTTTAGTGTACGTTATTAAATGCAAAAACACACAAAAGCACGCCGATCTACTTTCTGAAAGTGTGTGTGTACACATGTCACTTTCAAACACCTTATTCAATCGCAGATCAGCTCCTACCACCCCATGACAAATCTCCACCTGTGCGTGGGATCAGTGTTGTACATGTGGGAGCTCGCCCTGATCCCACAGCCTCTGCACTATCACCCACCACCTGAGGCCCTGCCTGAATGAATGAGTGACTGATGGGAGAATCTTACCTGACAAAAAGCATCAGTGATTGATCACCAAGGCTCATCTGAGCACCTGAGGGGGGGTCCAGCATGCCAAGGACTGTGGATCCCGAGAGGGTGCACCTTTCCTCTGCTTGTCCACCTGACCGCCCGGGGCAGATTCGCCAACACACGGATATGTGTGATTAGAAACACTGCTTAGTGTATGCATGTACACATATACACTGACTGCGTCACACTTACATTAAAACACATACAATACACCCTGGGATCAGGAAAATTAATTAGACACTAAATCATTTACGCTTTGAGGGAAGTGTCTTTTCTGTTGAAATTGAAAGGGCCCACTGTTGAAGCAAGTCTGAAATAACCTTGGGATAGCGACTAGTCTGAGAAACAGGATTTTGACTCATTAGAAATAAATCAGACCATTTAACACCATTCAAGAGTATGCCAAATTGTTTTAAAGAAAGGACAATTAGTGCAGGATCAATCCCATTGTTGCTGCTTCCCTTTTTTCCTCCCTTGTTGTTGTTGCTTTATTTTAGCACCATAATGAATACTAGAAGAGAAACACATAAACCATAAGATTCTTGAAGAAAAAGACAGACAAACCCCCATCTCGCTTATAGCTATGTCTGGATTGCCTTCTGCGCTGAGATAGGAGTCAACATGTTTAGCGACATCAAAAGAAAACCTGATACCTTAAGTATAAGAAGATTAACACTTGCAGTGATCTTGAGCTTAGGCTCCTCCAGGACTTTCAACAGACTGTGCCAGAAGGGACAATTACTGATGAATTGGCACCAACATCTCGTAGTTATTTAACAAAATCTGGCACAGTGTATAAGCTCTCGTCCTTAAGACTTCCTTTCAAGTCTGGCCTCGGTATCAGAAGGCCTAACAGACTGGGGAATGTGACTAAAGCCGACAGCAGGGGAATCTGCAGGAATGATGAAAGAAGGAGGTAGGAAAAAAGAAAGCAAGCAAGAAGGAAAAACAAAGGAGATAAAGAGACAAACAATGAAACAAAATCATATCACTCAGAGGACATTTTTCCCCCTGACTTTAGCACTGTGTCATATCTCAGGGTGGATATTTAGGGTGTGTCTAAGCTCACTGGTATGCCTGTGGTTCCTTTTTACTGTGCACCTCAGATGATTCAATACGACAACTTTTGGAATGTGACATTGTGTAAAACTGAGGCAAATACTGACAGTCTGCCACTGTGCACGTGCAAAAACATTCACATACACAGAGACAAACAGTTAAAATACACTTTAATCGTATAATAATTTAAAAAGCATATTAGTTCATGATTATTGCTATTTAGAGTAATTTATAATACTTAAGCGTCACACACCCGCACACAGCACTCAGCTAGGCAACACCTGTACTGTAGAAGATGTCATGCTGCCACAAGATCTCTGCTAATCCTTACCTTGAGCACCATGCACTCACCACAGGACTTCTTCAGGTTTAAAAAGTACACTACTCTTTACACATATATCACTCCCTATTAATCCAAAGTACATACTGTATGCTTGTACCTACAACGATTTTGTACAGCAAATGTAATCTGCCTGTCAGAGGGAATGCCTAAAGAGGAAGCCACATGGGGGAGTCACAGACAAGCTCCTCAGACAAAGATGTATCCTTCCCTGCAGGAAATTCTGACAACAACCACAGTTTTCACCTCTGGAACTTCTAAGGAAGCTGCACATTTTCCAGCAACTCTAGTTTCAACTCAAAGTTTCCAACTAACTACTGAAAAAAAGTTTAAAATTTAGCCAGATGCTGTTAAAGAGCTTTACGTTTGCTGGTTGTGAAAGCAGGTGATTGGTGATAGCTCTTTACTCATTCTGTTAATCATTCTTATACGCAACTATGCTCTATGGACAGGTTAGTGTCAAACCTTGTTTGAATTTGGTCCAAATTATTACTTTGAACAAACTGGCAAACTCTTTATTGTGAAAAGTTTTTTTTTTTTTTTTTTGGTCATTCCTCACAATATTGGCATGTGGCAACAAATGCATCATCCATCCATTATCTCCAACCGCTTATCCTGGTTAGGGTCATGAGGGCCTGGAGCCTATCCCGGAGCTGTCACTGGGCAAGAGGCTCGGCACACACTGGACAGTCCATCTCAGGGCAAACACACAGAGACATAACACAGACAGACAACCATTCACACTCACACTTACGAGTAATTTAGAGTCACCAATTAATCTAACATGCGTGTCTTTGCACTGTGGAAGAGAACCCAGGTACTAGGAAGAAAACCTCAGACAGATTATGAAGAAGTATAATTTTTTTCAGAAACTTGTTTCCAGCTATTTTAGGTCATTAGCTTTAATAGACCTGACTAGATGCCATGGCACATTCCATGTTGTAAAACTTCCACTCTGCATTTTTTAAGAAAGCTGTGAGTGATCCGACACAGAACTCCAAGACATGGTAAAGATAACAGGTGACAAGACAAGAGGCGCCAGTTCGTTGTTGGATCTACAGGCTGCCTTGGGATACTGTGACAGACGTTGAATTCTGACATCTCTCCACGGTGGATGGGGAGGAGAAAGAAAACTGAGTGATTTGGCATTGTTTTGGAGGAATTCCCTCCAGTCGTAGTGCTCTCTCATTCCCTAACCCTCTCTAGAGTGGCTTTGACAGATAGATGGAGGAGACGTGACCTGAAACAAGCGGCTGTTTGATCATCTCTGTACCACTTTCATTCTGTCACTAAGATCTATGCAAAATCACTTAATATTAAAACAGACTTCAGTATTATTAAAGTGAAAATAAGCTCACTGCTGGAGATGCATTATACATCAATAACGCTGACAAAATCTATTTTGTAAGTAAACTGATAAGCCGAGGGGAGAAAAGAGAAATTGTGATAGGTCTCAAGGAGGGTACGGTGTTAGGCCATAAAGAGATGTGGCATATGTCTGGCTGTGTGTAGGAGTGTTTTAGAGACAGAGGAAGAGAAAGATTTGAGTAGATCCCTAAGGTGTCAAGTGCAGTTAAAAAATATTTATATATCAAGTTCAAATTTTCTCTAAACCCATTCAAGAGAGGTTATGACCGGAATGCCAGAGTGCAAATTAGCATTAGTAAAAATAATGAATGCAATTTAGAGTGTACGTGTTCATTACATGTCAATACATGTGACAGAAGCTGAAAATACTGAAAATACAAATGCTTTGGATTTCTTTGCAGAGGATAAGGTGTATGTATCTACAGACTTGAATTATAAATCGGCACATTCACAAACTCACTGCTATCCCAACACCTCGTAAAGTCAAAGACTGCTCACTCCCTAACAAATTTCAAACAGTCAGAGGGTTTGGTAGGAGCAGGCTGCTCTGGTCATTACTTTAGTGTCAGTGACAGCTTGCCCTGCTCACCTCATCTGTCTGCCCTCCATAAAGACCTACCTTATGGGGCAGTCTCACAACCTCCCCGGCTCCTTCTCACACTTACGGGCTACGACCCACCAAAACAACGATCCAATGTCAGTGTGTTCATGTGGACTTAAGTCATCAGGTTAAAATCAGTTTTCTTCTGGAAGGCTGATTTCTTAACGGTCCTATAAATGGGAAAGCTGGTTTCAGAAATCCATATAGTGATTAGGGAAAGCTGGTTTCTTCAGGTAGATTTCTTGCCTCTGCGTGTGTCTCCATTTTTTTTTTTTTGTTTAACCATCTCTCCCCCTGTGCTGTCACTATACAGTTAAAATCAGCCAGGCTTCCAAAATAAGTCAGAGTGGGAGGAGAAATCAGGCTACTTTTCTGCAGCATGTATTGTGTACACGTATGTCCAGTAACTAGGTTTCTTACGTGTATGTAAACACCTTTTCCTGATTTCTCTGTGTATCCCAGTTACTTAAGTGCATGTAAACGCAGTCAGTGTGTCTTGCACCAGTGGCACTAGTCTGCCCGTCTGCAGCTTTTTAGCCAGTTCAGCATGATGAAGACCACATTGAGAGACCACTCTAATTGGCATAGATAATAAATGCATGATAACACAGCGTGACATTACCAAGGTCAGTCCCATTTCTTCTTATCAAACCTACTGTATTCTTGATTTAGAAGTAGCTACAAACTGTTTATGGTGAGCAGGTAAGGTGAGAAAAAAAAACAAGCTTTATTACAACAGTTAAGTAAATAAATGAAACTACTCACTTAATATTCTATTTCTCTTTAAATCACATAGACTCACTGGAAACTGTGCAGACACCTTCAAATCTTTACCTCTTCAAGCCCAGTACACATGCAGGGACAAATAAATGAATAGACCCTAATATAAGCAACTCTGGCTTTGCTGTACCATGCCACAGTCGACTTAGCCAGGATTTACGCAGCCCAGTCACAGTGTCTCCATTAATTGCTGAAAGTGACACCATGCACGGTTATTACACGATTACGACATGACAGCTCTCGTTTTTCACCATTAAGAAGCAGACGGGCCTGTGCTCAGCTGCAGAAGGATGTCAGCACATGGGAGTAAGTCTGCAGGAAGACAGGTTATACTGGAAAGGCTGTGGTCATAGCATGGGGCGCTAAGCTTGCTTATGTCCTGGTCTAAGGGTGACGTAAGGAAATTTACCTATTTGGCAAAACTGCATGCAAATGGCAAACAGCAAAATTGACCGGTCAAGTGCACATAAAGCCACAAATGCAAAAGTAGCATTATTTTTCAGCAGCTTGTACCAGAGAGAACACTATGAAAGTTATCTGCAATATAAGTAACAGGAGACATTTATGAGAAACAGTGAGTGTATGTTAAGCTTTCAGTATGTTAAGGATTCAGTAGGAGGGGTTTTACAGCTACTTAATGAGTATAATTTCTGTTAGAGGGCACTGGAATTCCTATTCTTATAGTGGGAGGGTCTTGGCAGGAGGGTTTGATAGGACAGTAAATATACCATGCTATCAGATACAAATATTCTTTATCCTAAATTGAAATCCAATCAAGTAGTAACTTACATTATGCATCAATAATTACAGCCTTGCAAAAAACAAATTTCATCATTTCAACCTTTAACTTCAATTATGATTCAAAATAGATCAGGCTTGCAGTTCTACTTATTGACCACACAAAGCAAAGATGTCAAGACCATATGGATTTTATGTCTTGTATGGATGTCCATCTCCTGATGTTAGCAGGTTGGGAGTGGAGATGGGGGAGTGGGGAGGGGGGGAGGATGTGAATAATGCATTACAATGTATGAGCGTGTTAAGGAACAGTGACTGTGTCAATTTAAAATTCACACAAATCAGGATATACAGAACAATAAGTGACACCACCTTTTCCAGAGAACTCAGGTCTGATAAGAGAGCAAATGGCGAGAAAGTGAGAGAGGAAATGTGTGTGTGTGTGTGTGTGTGTGTGTGTGTGTGTCAGACAGAAAAATTACTGGAGGAAATAAACAGTGAAGAACTGATTTGAAGACTTAAATTGACCAATGTAAGCCTATCTCAAAAAGGTCATAAACACCTAGTTAATGGTCCAATCGATACATCAGTGAGTAAAACATCAATATTATTACCTCACATTGTATCAGTTTTTTTTCTGACTTGAAAACACAAATATTACATAATATTAAGTGGAAGAATTTCTCTGAACAAACATTTCTTCATGGATTTCTGTTTTTTTTATCCCTGATGCTGTTAGTACCCATTACAATGATTGTTCAGCGAGGACTTAAGCAGTTTTCAGCTCCCATCCCGTAATTATGGTTTAGTAGGCAACCATCTTCTTTATAAGCATGTTCCGTAGGTTCCTATCATACCGTACAACATTGAGATCAATTGTTCTTGAATTGATCAATTGTTCAATTGAAGGTTTTTAAATGCATAAAATAAATGCAAAAACAAGGACATGAACAGTGGGGTTGGCAAAAGACCTAGTGCTTTTGGGGATCAAATTACAGTGTGATTTTTCTTATTCTATCCCAACAACGTTACAGGTCATTTCCGCTTCTCTGATTTTCAGATCAGAAATGGTTACCTATGGTTTACTATGAGCAGTTACTCTCACGCATGTGAGACTGCCAGAAGACAAAGGAAGACATGAGGTCAAACATACTAAAGATAAAAGCCATTGACCTCAGCACATGGGGAGATTCTCTTCCCGCCTGCCATGCTATGCTGTTCCGTGACGTGTCTGTCGATAGGACTGCATGTGCATGAGTCGGTGTAGGATACTTGGTTTGTTTCAGTATCTATCTACGATGTAGCAGGGGTCAACATTGGCCACTTGTCTAAGTCAGTAGCCAAAAAATGGTGTGTTATGACCGATTTGACCTATTCTTACTTTGGAAATAAATGAAATGGGTGGGCTGGCATGGTGGGAAGTTTGCAGCCATGGGAACTGACAAGTGGGGTGGGACTGTTGCCATGCCACTGAAGCAGAGGGTGCAGAGGTGCAGACAGACAGGAAGCAGATCAAGCTCTGAGAGAATATGCCCCAGCCTCCTCAACCCCTTTTGACCCCTCTGTGTATAGAGATTCTATGAAAATGCTCCATAATTTAAATATGTGCAAAAATAAATAAAAAGATTTGTTTTGTATGATTGTTATTAGCTTTCTTCGATGCAATGCGAAAAAAACAAAACAATACAAACAAGCTACAACAAGCAACAATGGGGTTCAATAAAGACTTCACCTCACCTCACCTAGTTCTTCTGGATAGAATATTACTGCTGAGTTTTGCTTCTCTCCACCTCACTGGTTACCAAAACTGTTGCTGTTGTGACTTTCCTGCTGCCCAAATAAGTAAAAACCAAATTCTAGAAAATCTAATCCAAAAATGAAATTGATTACTTCCAAGTCAGGCCATCATATCATGGTGAAGTGTTGGGGAAGAAATGTAGAAAATATCCAACTGCTCCTCTCCAGTGTAGTGGATTGAAGTATTTGCTGGTGACAGGGGATTGCATGTTACTTAAGGTAATGGCACAAAAGCTGGGCTGCCAAGCTGAAGCTGGCAGACACATTCCAGACCTTCACTTAAAAGGCCGTGTCAGGGGTTAAGTGGTCATGGAAAAAGAGGCAGAGGGCTGCCGCTTGGGTTATTAGGCAGCATAGTCTCTCTCGTCAGCAGGTGTGAGGTGAGATCTGGTGTGAGGAGCAGGTGCTGCTCAGGGCCAGAGATCACAGCTGAACTGTAGGCTGTGATAAGCCCAATGCCACTTAAATTACACCCCTAGCACTGTTTAAACCCAGCATGGTTTATGTGTGAGAGAGAGAAAGCGAGACAGTTGAGGGCATAAGTGTGAGAAACCAAAGCTGGTGTGTGTGCGTGTGTGAATGAGTATTGGTGCAAGGGTTGTGTTTTGCCTTTTTATGATGAAGATTACATGAGTGTCTACATACTCATGTCTGCATACATTAAAGAGAAAACATTGACAGCTATGAAGTCCAGTCAGAATGACTGTTTTTCTGTTCGTGGTCCCTCTCATTCTTCATGTTGTCTTTCACTTCACAAAAGTGTTGACTGGCCTTCACAACTCTCAGGGTGTGGGAGTGGATACAGGCTGCAGATGAGAGTGGAAGACGGAGGCCTTTGTGGTTTTGTCAAATGCAAGTGCTCATCCACAAACTGGCATCAAGGTACAGATTTCAAACTCTGATGTTTTCTCTGAACCCAGTGTCGACACAGGTTAACAACATTTTGAGAAGAAAAAGAGTGGGAGCAAAGGCAAAGCAAGGGATGAAAGTGGCACAGTGAGATGGCAAGGAAAGAGAGCAGGGGTGGATGCATTTATGATTATCTTTTTTTTTTTAAGTTACAGCCCTCGAGACCCCGGCACCAGAAGCACTTCCTGCGAACCGAAATCATAAACAAACAAAAAGTGGTAGAAGGGACAGGGGATGAAAGTGGACAGGGAGCCGAAGCGCAGGGAGCTTTGAGGATGAGGCGAGGTGAAGAATCGATCATCCATTGACAAACACAATAGAAATTTTAGATGTGATGTGAGAGGCCCCCATCCATAATTTATCAGTGGGCCAAATGTGAGTGACGTGGGGTGCGGACAGGGGGGGGGAGCACTGAGTATTGATTAGTGGGGGGGGGGGGGGGGGGGGGGGCAGAAGGGGGAACTGCAGAGAGAAGAGAGGGTGGAGGAAGGGTGGGGGTGTGGATGGGATGCAAGAGAGATGGCTGGGTGGGGAGGTGAGGTGCTGTTGAGTGGAGTTGGGGGGGAGGGAATAAATGGAGCACAGGAAAGCCATTAAGGATGGCAGTGTTACCAGACACTGGCAGTGACTGAGAGTGCAAAACAGAGAAGCGTGAAGATTGGAGGAGAGAGAAGAAGAACAAGAGAGAGAGAGAGAGGTCAACACCCCATCCCCCGCCACAGCTCTCCCCACCACCCCAATCAATACGACTATGTCAAAACATAAAATGCATGCTTTTGCTCTTAAGTAAAAGGTGTCTAAGATTTTTAAAAGCATTGATTCAGGGATAGGTCGATGGAAATCAAGGCATATTCTCCTGTGCAAAGAGGGGTAATAACACTCAGCTGATAATATCACAACAGAGGGGACTCAACTGTGTCTGAAAAGAGTGAACTGGTCAGATTACTGCACTCTGCACAACCAGGAGAGGTCACAGGAAGGGGGCAGGTCAAAGATTTGAGCTGTCTCTACATAAACCACTTCTGAGATTTGTCTGCAGGGAGAGCAAAAAAAGAGAGAATAAGTTGATGGTGCTGGACTTTTACCGAAAGCATCTGCCAGAAGCATTTTACACATTAAAGTGAGGAGTATCTAGACATGAAGTTCTCACAGGCTTGGGCCTGGGGGAATGTGCACCACCAAATACAGCCAAGGCGGAGCTGATTATTTCTCTATTGCAGTGCTGACCAGACAGAGCACATTTAATGAGAATTCTTTTGAATGACTTCTTGTGGTTTAAACATGTCAATCATCCGACCTCCACACGACATTGCTTTACTATTCTTACAGTTAAGTTTCAAGCTCACCCCTTCAATTATTATTTGGCTGAGATTTGCCTGTTCCCCGAATAAAAGTCGGTCACCAAGGGGAAAACGAGTCAGAAAGGTTCTGGGTGGGTTTAGTGGTTAACAATGTTTTTTTTTTTTTCCCCTAATGTGGGCAGCAGAGAGGCAGAGACAACCTTAATGCCAGCAATGGGGACACAGCACTGCCCAACCCAGACAGCTAAAACAGAACAGACACGACGAGAGACAGCAAGAAAAACACAAGATGAAGGAAGGGAAATGGAGAATAATGTTCCGTAATCAAAAACAAAACTAGTACCCGCCACATGAAGGACACTGCCAATGTGCATCCATGTGTCCCCTGTTGGTGCAACAGTTAACGCAGCAGCCACAAAATGGAGCTTTAAAGACAATGGCAGTGGAGCAGCAATTAGCCTTATGCCTGGGTGTGGCTACGCTCTAAAGACACTCGTCTATCCATAACCATGAAAGCATGTAATGAATGACATGACATTTCTGTGACACAATAAAATAAACAACATCTGGCTGAACTTAGACACCTCCCTTCCTCTTTGTTGACTTCTTGACCTTTCATAGGTCATGAAGCTGATTTTAATCAACAACACACTGAAAAAAAAAAAAACGGGTTCTGGGACGCAGACACGTTGTTGAGCCAGCACAACAAAAGGCCGGCTAATGACATGGCACCCACTTGATGACCCTGCCGACTTGCCTGTACTCTCACACACAATTTAATTTAGTGCCATGTGACACTGGTTGGCAAGATGAGTATTCAAATTAGGTTGGCTGCAAAGTATTGGCTACTGCTTAGAATAGTTGGATGGTGACAGTGGTTGAACAATTGCCTGGGCTGGCTCTCTGAAGAAACTGCCTAACGAGCCAGCAGTGCCAACCACTGTAGCTTAAACTTAGCTGATGCAATTTTAAGTTAGGTCATGCCACCGACTATAAGCTCTTAGCTTGGGTGAGGATAGGATTCAAGAATTTTTTTAGAGGCTCACTTGAGTGGTAATTCTCTTTTTGTTTGATATGACTTGATATGACTAACTATTATTAGTACCACAGCCAGATAAGGAGGAATAATATTTGCACTATTAAGCAGGCTGTGGCATTCTGATGCAAACACCACCCAAGCTGGTGGAGGCCAGCCAAAGTAGCTTAGCCTAATCAGATAAAATATAGATATTCGACTAGCTCAACAAAAGTAAGTGTTAAGTCTTTTCTTGGGTGAGGGAAGAAAGCAGCTTAATATGTTAGGTCAGGTAGGTCAGAGGGCCCAGCTGAATTATGACAGCGTGGCTAAATATTGCTCAAGGATCTAATTGAAACCTTTTGTTTAGGTTATATTATATTGATTTTAAAATAGAACATTATGTAGTTTATTTCTAAATATTAAGAGCAAACAACATATGTTCACGGAAGAGATATTAAAAGAAGCTATACAGGCCATAAATAAATGTCATATGCATGGACAATTTTAAGGCTTTAGCGTATGAAGTACTGATGCATTTTACGTTAGGAACTTTTTCATTACATTAAACACAGCAAGATTGAAGCAATCTCTCAAGTATCAGCACATTCTCAGCAATCATATCAGATCTCTTTTATTATTCCAGAGGTCATCTAAGAGCAAAAGGTAGAGGAAATAAATTATCTGTCAGATGAAACACCAAGGGATCCTAGCAGGAAGCAAAAATGTCACCCATGGAACAAGCAGTAGCTGGCTGTGTCTTGATAACTGACAATTTGACAGGATGATCAGAGTGGTAAGATGGAACCAGTGTTCTCCTTGATACCCAACAATCTCTCCCCGCACATGGCCTCGCTAACAAAGATGGTTTTAAGCTCAGACAGGTGTAAGCTTGACAAGCATTATTACTCACTTTGGAACATTTTTCATCATCCTCTTAAACCTAATGCCATGACCTTTGAGACAACAAGGTCTAACCAGAGCATTTCTCAGACACGGGAAAATTATAAGATATGGGCTGACTGGTCATTTGCTTGGTTTCCTCCCGAATGTGTGTGATCTGTTTTCAGTGTACATGAGAATGTGGGAAACAGAAGCCGGTGGGGAGATAATCTGGTCACCTGATCTCGGCTCGGCAGAAGCGATGACAGCCATGCTGTGCCACCGTGTGTCATACGATGAGGGGGCCAAACGGCAGGTGACTGGCTCGCCCCCACTTAATGGACAGATGACCATTCCACCTAAGAGGAGAATGAAGAAGTAGAGGGGGTCAGTGGAAGCAGAGAAGTGGCAGGTGGATGAGGTTAACCGGGTAGAATGAGGTCTTTCATTTGATACCCCATTTTATGTGATTCTTGATAAAAGTGGATCTGATGTAAAGTGGTGACGGAGGGAAGAAAGGCAATGGTGGGGGGGGGGGGGGGGGGTCGTAAAGAAGAGGTTGTCTTTCGCACAGTGGTGGCTAGAAGGCTCTCTGCTGGTACTCTGACACAGTGTGAAGCCAGCAGGTACGGAAACATTGTAACTTATGCATGTGTTGGTTTGATCAAAGATGCCCATGATGTGTGTGAAGTGTGTGTGAGCGTGTTTACTTTTGTGTGTGTATTTAACCGCTTAATCAATTAACTAACAACTTCCCAAAGAGGAAACCGGATTTGCTTAACATGCTTCCTACTTAGCAGAAAAGGAGTTTACACAAATAGCTTATGCCCAGAGTTCAAACATAAAACAAAGAGTCTCCCCTTCCCTTTGTTTAAAAGAGACTTTTGGTACATTGTTTCAACAGCTAGAGCTTTCTTTGGAGACAAAGCCAGAGGACAGTCGTCAGTGTTGAGGAGAGGGGTTATAACCACTCAACCATATCTATGTTAATATCTTGTATTACTACAGTCACAGAAAATAATTGATCAAAATAGATGAAGGGCAAAGCAGCATGCTAAGAAGTTCATAAATGCAGATGTGGATGATTTAATCATGTTAACTAAATGATGATTTTAGCCTGGCCTCCTTCATTAAAAGTCTGCCACAGTAGATATGGGAGTAAAAGATTGTTCTAGGAATTAGAATATAAAATAAATGTAAGCTCAATTGAAAAAATTAAATTGTATACATTAGACAGTACCTTGTTTAACCAGCAGTGAGCATAGCAGACATATCCGGGGGATAATAAAATCAAAGAATCACATCTTAATTGAAATGCACTTAAAAAGGATCGTGCTGACAAATGCGATTGTATTAAGGTGGTAATGTGCCCACCTCCCCCCCAGACCTCTTTAAATCCAATGAAACTGAAAAATCCTGGGCTGCTGAACGCTTCCTGATACAATCAGCTGGCCAGCAGCACCGCGCACGCAAAGAGGAAGAACAAGATGAAGACAAAACAGGAAACAGGTAATCAATTTAGAACAAACACACCAGGCCAGCGCCTTCTTCTCTGCTCCCCCCTCACTCTCTCTGTCACTCACACACTCAAACTCACACACACACACACACATACAGATTAAGTCCACATACGGATTAAAAATAATGAACGGTGAAATGTAGATACCAAGTTATCAAAGTCTTATCGGCATCGACCTGTCAGGGGATCCCTTTGTCTTCTTTGAATTCATAATAGTATGAAGTGGACACTAGAGATGAATGATAGAGGGTTAAATGTTTAGCTAAGGGAATAATTAACTCAGATACTAAATGCACACACTCATAGCAACATATTCATATACACATTTACATATGTACACATAGACACATTGTACACAAATTGGCCTCAGTGTTTTTTCATATTTCATCCTAAATTGATAGGGGAGAATATATACACACACTGGCCAATAATACTAGGGCTTTACTTACAGAACTTATGCCTTAAAAAAAAGACATTAATTATGCTTTACTACTGAGGTGTATTAGTGATGGTTTCTTAGTTTAGCTGACAAGTTTGTTTGTCTCCCCAAAATACTGTGTTTTAACACAGTGAGACATTAAAACTGAGTTGAGATCACATTATTATTTTAAATCTCCAGGGTGCTATCCTACAGCCTATTCTCCCAGCACTAAACAGGATATATTAGACTGAATTATAGCAGGAGTAAAGGCAGGAAATATCATATTGCAAGTTGAAAACCGTGCATATAAAAATAAACAGCACTCCCCCTTAACACTTTTATTTAGTAGTAGTTGATGAGAACATTGTACTTGAATTGCAAACACTAAATACCTACATATTTTTTGAGCTTACACTATGTTTCACAAACAAGTATTTCCCTTTACATATATATGCAAACAAACAAAAATAGAGGATACACAGTTGGACTGCTGATACGGAAAAGTAACGTGTCTGCTATTTTTCTTGCCTTTAGAATGTTTGCTGTTGAGCAGAGCTGTACTCTCTAAGGTAATTCTCTGGAGAAGCCACTAGGGGAGCTTCCAACCCCCTTTTTAGCAAACAGTGTATGCAAACATAGAGGAACACATGGCGCATACACTCGCAGACACAGGAATAGAATTAGAAACAAAAAAGAAACAACTAGAAAAAGAGAATGAATGCAAGTCTATGTTATTCAACTGGAGGATGTTAAAGTACTTTGTTAAAAAAAAAACTGTCCTCCTATTATTTAGCCAGCCACATGTGCTTTCCACTGTTGACACAGCTATGTAATAAGGTGAACAAGCCATGACGCTATTGTAGTACAGCCGATAGGAATACTGTGTGCCCTAAAGTACAGAACACACCTCTATTATGCATTACACATCTAAGATATTTAAGCTCTTTGTAAGAGTTAAGTCTTGGAGCTGTGCCGTGTCATTCTGTGGGGGATGATAGGGAGCTTTAGTCATGTCTGTATTAGAGGGATGACTTCCAAAGCCTCTGGGATGGTGTGTTACAACGACTAGCTCCAGTCAGTCCCTGTGTTGATACCCAACTCTGCCTGGCCCTAAGCACCAGATCAGAACCCCAAATAGGCCCTGTATTATGGGGGATAAGCCTTACCACAGGGACTGACTATTCACCAAACAAGATCAAATGAGTCACTGCACTGTAGGTTTATTGTGAGTTGAAATAGATGGAAACACAGCGGTTCAACAGTCCAGCGTGGTTAAGGAGCCAAGGAACAAAGCATTGATTTATGTTATGTGTATATGGGGAAAAAAAGGCCATATAAGATTAATATGCTTTACAAAAAGTATTAAGGAGGGGAGATGAGATTTCAGACCTGTGAACACTAACTGACAAGAACACTGGGACACGTGTCGTCTTCAAAAGTGGGAAAGGCAGTGTTTTCCCTTCTTGGAGAAGGAGAACATGGTTCTTATTCTAAGATAAATACCGCCCATCTGTCTGGTGCTGTATGGTGATGGGGTGTGCGTGCCAACATTGCAACCCTTCAAGAGACACTTAGGTCTGTGTGTATATTTTCACAGTCTGATTGAAGTAAAACACAGCCTTTAATGTATCATTTCAAGTGAACACCGTGCCCAAATGAAAACACACACACCTACAAGCCCCACTTAATTGAAGGCTACAGGTTTTCACATAGCAGACAGTTTCTTTTCTTTTTCCAAGGGGAAGACGAGAGCACTTTTTGAAATCAATATTCTCAACTTGTTTTCCTGCAAATTAAAGCTGCCATTCTCAGGCTGATGTCACCGGGGACCAGCACAGAGAGTCAAAGAGGGATAAGAACTGCAGCAGTAAAGTTTTATATTTCAAGCAAAAAAGATTGAAACATAACCCTGCATTATCTCAAAACTAGTGAAATAGGGAGCACGAGAAAAAGAGAGATAGGAAAACATATACCAAACAGATGCTATTTCTATTATCCAACAGAATAGGAAAGAATACTCAAAATGAACAGAACAGAAATACCACGACATGATCATAATTTCAAATGTTCCTCCAATATTTCTCTTTGAGATATAACTTATTAAGTGTCTGTTAAAATAACTTGGTGTTGACATACTTTCCATCAGTGGGAGAAGAATTGTATTGGTACGAGTGTCTACAATACCTTGTCTTCCATCTCAATAACATGAAATTGTGTGCAGTTAGTCTACATAACATGCAATTTACACACAAGACTGCACTCTTATTCCTGTCTGCTCCAGTAGACCATGGTTGTATTTTACTGTAAAAACAGATATGGTACACTCTTCAGGAAGCTTTGTAGTGCCTAAAAACCTCAATTAGGTTCATTAATATTTGATGGAATGGCTCAGATATAGTCTGCCAACCCCAACCCCCACCCCCATTCACTGCCCCCGTGCTGGCGTGGTGTCTTTAATTGCTGGCCCAAAGCACCGAGATGGAAACAACTTCCTTTGCTCGATGGCTGCAGCTTTAACACTAACAATATTGAGACTGGGTTTTATGCAAGCGAGGCTGCTGCACTCTTGCCCCGCAGTAAAAGTGAAAAGGGGATGTTGAGGAAAAGGAAGGAGTAATTTGTCGACACTGTACACCTCTTCCAACTCTTAATGTGAGATGCATACGGTGGGTCACTACATGATACTTGAGAGAATGACAGTAAACCAGAGGACCTCAGCAACGCTTATATTCACATCCAAGTCTTATGACACCAAACGTCTACATCACCATATGCAGTGTCACAGGCAAGAAGCCTATACAGCAGGTCAAGCCTTTTAAACTATCGATATCTATCGATAGTTTGTTTAAACTATCTTGCACATATGGCAGAGCTTTCAACATAAAACAGACACAAAGGGAAAACATGAAAGACTGGCTTCACCCTCCCTGTGCCCCACGATCTCCTCCTCCTTCATCTGGCATGTGTGCTACTTTTACCTTGGCATGCAGCTATTGCATCCTCTATCCTTGCCTATGCTGCTCTTCCAGGACCCCTGAGCTGTCCTGGGAGGTGCCTTTACTAAGGGATTTCACTTCATTGACTTTCTGGGCAAATTGATTTTAATAGCCAACACTTGGGGTCTTTTCTCACGGTCTCCTTTTTTCAGCAGCGGCAGGCTCCGTCACGCCCTTCCATATTTCTCCACTCAGGATGTCTGGGCTATTTTCCAGGGCTATTGGAATAAGAACTGACGAATCCCTTTCAAGGTCCCAAGGAGATAATCTCCTGTCATTTCTGATTTGCATAACATTATTTAAAATTTAATGTAATGGCATTAAGCTATAGAAGACCCTCCCTTTTCTGAGCCCACATCTGTTTGCTTTGTGTGCATGAACTTGTGCACGAACCTGTGCATGTGCATATGCATAAACACAACATTATGCATCTCTAATGGGGCAACAGGAAGCATCCTTCAGTCCTTCTACTCTTTTCTTGCTCTTCCTGTCTTCCCCGAGCAACCCCCAAGTGCCCCAGCTAACACAGAATATGGTTGCACCACCCTAAGATAATCAACAGATAGCTCAAAGCAGATGAAAGAGGTATCAGATCTATCCACACTTAGACACACATACACACTATCTAGTGTGTTAATAGTGTGTGTTTCGGGGTACAGGGCAAAGGCATAGCCCAAAGGACCCAGGGCTGGATACCGTTCCATTTGTCGGATCTGTACGTGTCCTACTTAGATGGCTGCAATGGGACTCAATTAGGCTGGAACCAAGACGGGCTGATAAATTAATTTATTTATGAATACAATAGACAATAGAATGGGTCAAACAGGGATTACGCAATAGCAAACAGCAACTCTGTTGTGTTAGTGTAATCATGTACAATTTTAGGCAAAAGCTCCATTTAGTCTTCTTGTACTAGTTTAATTCTAGTTTTTTTCTCTGTAATCTCAGAAAAAACAAAATACCAATCGCAATTGAGGTTACTACCAAATTCACATTTAAACACACAGGCTCACAGGAAAAGGAAACACACATGCTCATACACTGCAGATAGACAATAACACAAAGACACACAAACACATTAAAAATAAATTCATTCAGTCAATTTGCCGAATGTTGGTGATGCAGGGCAGGAATACCAAAAGGGTTGCTCCCTTCTCCCATTCCCTTTGTCTATCTATTTGGTGTGATTAAAAATACAATGATGAATGCATATTTCTTCCAGATGAATAACTTGAAGGGGTTGGCAGCAGATAAATCAGAGAGCAGTGTGTTCGTAGAAGGACTAGCCAGGTCAGACCAGTCAGATCCTCTTTAGGCTGGACTTCCTCAGCACAGACAGAGAGAGTAAGAGGAAGAGGTCATCTGGAGAACAGTCTATCACCAACAAGCTGTAACTGGTTAAAGTCACATTAAAGTTGTGTGGTAGCCTTTGTTTGTAAAAGACAAAAACATCTAATGTTTTTTTTTTTTTTAAAACTGAGCTGCACAAATTTCTCTTAAACCAATGTAACTGCAACATTCAACCTAGTTTGTGAATCTTTCAAATTTCAGCAGTTGTACTTACTGCTAATGTACAGATTCACAAACAAAAATAAAGATGGGTGTATGCATGCCCACCCTAATGCCATCTATACAGTCAACTGAACACCAATTATATGAAATATAAAGCGTCCCTAATGACTCAAACAGTCTTTGCTTGAAGCGGAGCATTTGAGGCTCTTATCCCCAGTAGAGAAAGCTCCTGGCAGAGCTATTGAGTGCCCTCCACCCCAATGGCGCTTACAAACAAGTGTGTGGAGAAGGCCCTCCTCTCCTTACATGTCAACTTCAGAGAGCATGCCTCTTGCTGCCTCAAAGCTTTGATACCAAAATAGTCCAGGAAGTCTCTGTCTTAAAAATGCCCCAGCAGACCTTGACTCTGGGGATAGAGGGAGTTGAAAGAAAGGAAGAGAAAACACATGAAAACTAGAAAGAAAATTTACCAGTGTAGCTCAGCATTGTAGTGTACCGCAAACCACTCCTGCCAATAGTACTAAATCTTGATCAGAAAATAAATGTTTGTATTAAAATAATTCAGACAAATTTTGTGCTGGAGGAACAGCTGAACAAGAAAGTTGTGAAAGGCCCTTACAAGACAGCAAATACTGGCCTCTTGTGAGGCTTTTCGCTTCCAGGGCTCTCAGAGCATCCTCTGTGCACTATACTTACATAAATATTACATAAATAGTGTTATTTATCACATCTGAGTGAAAAGAATGCTTTAATAATAGACTTTGTGGTGAGTTTAAGAGCAGAGAAAATACTGAATATTGGAGAAGATATGGTCTGTTTTTGATGATTTGCAGCTGAAGTGAGAAAGTGAAAGAAAAAAGAGACGTAATGGGCGAAGTCCAAGGGAGAAAGAGGCCGAGAGGCATTGAATTGTTTGACTGGATGTAAAATTAAAATCCAGGGGCTCATGAGGATGCAACAGCAGACCCTCACATCTGAAAACTCTACTCTTTCCCCTCCGGATTGCAAACCTATTATACCAACATGCAACTCTGGGCACTGAAGTTGATCCACACTACACACTTCACTACAGAGAATTTGCTTTTTAAATCTGAGTTTACCAAATATTTGTGACAAATATACACAAGGGGAAGCATTGGCTCAATTGGTAGAGTGGCCGGCTAACCAGTAGAAATTGGGCAAGGTGGCGTCAGGAAGGGTATCCGGTGTAAAAACTGTTCCAAATCAATATGCGGACAAAATTTTCCCCTGTGGTGACACTGAACTCACAGGATAAACTGAAAGTACTATTCTGCAAATAGTTAAATAGTATAAAAAATATACTGTAGACCTAGAGAGAGAGAGAGAGAGAGAGAGAGAGAGAGAGAGAGAGAGAGAGAGAGAGGGGGGAAGAGATTAGATAAGTGATTCTGAAACTGATGGTTTTCCTATAGAATTTATATAGGCAGGTTACAATGAGGAGTAACAGTCATCTACTAATTGATCACAAAAGCTGTCGTATTGGACATATTAAAAAACAGGTTGCTGACCATACTTAGGCTGCCTGCCCAAGTACATTGCACATGTGGGAAATACTGCAGTGCCCTCTAGTTTGTGTTGGTGGTGCACACTGTGTGGTACTTAGTCTGTGCCAGTTTGATGTCTTGACAGAGTGTAACGCTAGTATGACCAAACCTTTGCATAAACACTGGACCCGGCTCTATATTAGCAACCACATATAAATCTTAATGTTTCCTGCCTGCGTGATTGAATGTCAGACTCAATGAATTGCTTATTAAAAGAAAAAAAAAACACTTTTGTAAACAACACATACTTGTTGGGTTTTGCTAGTGTAAAGAGGAAGTCACTTTGACTCACTTGATACTACTGGAGGTTCTTTTTCTTTCAGTCCCTGTTATGTTGTCCAAACATTGTGACGGATTGCTGCAGCTCATCTCATATGCAGTTATCCAACTAACTATCAGCCTTCCCCCTGCTGCTCCACTGGCCTTTGATAACAACAGAGGGAAATTAAAATCATGAACCTGAATAATGAATCCAATGACAAGATACCCAGTAAAGTTTTTTTTTTCCTCTGCACACCCTCACTGCTCTCTTTCTGGCTCTCTCTCGCTTTTACTCTTGTTCTTCATTTCTCTTTCAATCCCAGAGTTGTTCTCTTTCACTTTTTTTTCCCTCTTTCTCAACCCTGCTTCCCTTCTCTCTTGGTTGCAGAGGATTCAACTGCTAGCATATTCCATAAGAGCAAGAGAGACTGAGGGGAAAAAAAGAAAGAAAGTTACACACAGTTTGATACACGATAACACACAGTTTGATAAAACTGACAAGGGACTCAATTAAGGCTTCTCTGTCAAAGCAGGAGTGATATTTTATTAAGTGGCAGTGTGCCATTCGATGGGTACATCAAGCGACACATCTGTAGACGAGAGGACTGCACCAGCAGGGTAAGAGGGACACGTGTTGCCACTTTCAGGAAACATCAGTTGAAACTCACTTCATCACATCTACTGAAAAATTAAGAGGCTCCAATATTAGGATGCTCATTTATTTTTTCATGCACCAGTGGTAGTAGTTGAGGCGAGACTCTTGCTGTCCCCCGTTATTCTCCTTTATTTTGAACACATCTGAGCACAAAGACTTCCGGCATAAGCTTTTGTTACATTACCATCAGAACAAGCACAACCAAGATTCTGCCACATCTAAAAAGAAAACAACCAAAGACCTGCATTGTCACAGTGAAACATGTGAAGTAACTTTTAAGAAACAGATTTTTTGGGGTCAACAACTGTGCTTATTTTGTAACAGTGTCTAATGTTTCAGTTGTAATTCTGTTTCCAAGATTCTCGATTCTGTAGAAAACAGGTAAATTAAATGTTGCAGGATCCTCACAGTAAGATCATATGTCAAACAATATGTTTCCTATACCATCTGGCTTTTACTTTGTGGTCTTACAATTGTGATCCGTGGAGGCTGAGGCCTTCACCCCAGCCCACGCCGCAATTGTCTGTATATTTAAATTAAAACTCGGTCTACCATTGCAGTCATTTAAATTGCTCTGAATGAGGCAAAATACCCCGAATGTAAACTAAAATGTATCTATCTATCGCTACAAAAAAGAATTTGCTCATCAACATTACATTTAGGCCTGGGTGTTTGTGTGGACAGCTACATATACAGACAAGTTCCTCTCTACTTTAAATTTCTTTTTAAATAAAAGTAAACTTAATCCTTTAGAGAGCGGAAACATGGTGGTGGTGTTAAAATGAATACAGCACCGCTCTGATGTGCCTAGAAGAGGCCAGAGTGTTACAGTAAGATGAAACTTTAATCCTCAAGTCTTTCTTGTAATTGAGATTGCTCTTGTAGGATGCTGCACTGCTGAGGAAAAAACAGATGCCCCTATCCTTTTCCTCACAGACATACATACTCCATAAATATGTGTGTGGATGGGTTTGAATGTGCACGTAAGTGCACGGGTCTTCATGCCACCTTGCTTAAAATATATGTGAAATGTTTGTGCGTGGCTGTTTGCCTTCATCTACACAACTGCGTGTGTGTGTGTGTTGATGTGTGTGTGTGTGCATGTGGTGGAGCTGACACTTTGTTGTACAGTAGATCAGTGATGACCATACATAGTCTGTTTCATCTAGAACAAAAGCTCTGTTGCAGGACACAAAAGGCCAGGTTCAAAAGCACTGCAGTCGTCAAGAGCCCAGGCCTAGATACATGAAACAATCAGTGTAAACTTGTCTACAGCTAAGAGGGATGTGATGCACCTACATTACAACAATGCTCCTCATACTCAACTGCCGACAGTATTCTGTCCACATAAGACACGAATGAAATGCTTGGTAGATCAAACACAAATTAAATGGTTTGTGTTAATGACACACAAAAGAATGTTTTTGTGTTCCCATCATAGATTATTACGTTGTTCCCAAGACAAGCAAAGATTTATGTACATTGTGTATCACAAAAACTGCAACAATTTGCTCTGTGTGGATTGCAAGGATGTGTGCCAGGGAGAAAAGGCACGGGGATATACAGGATGTGTGTTTGTGTGTGTGTAGGGGAGGTTTTCTCACATACGTGTACAAATGAATCCTATATGACAACTGTGATGTGGGTGGGTGTGTTACTTATTCTTATGGCCACATCTCAATGACAGCTACTGGAGATACTGATGGACTCGGGCACTGACAAGCGACAGTGCTGGTTTAATGAAGAGAAACGTGTACATACACACACACACACACACACACACACACACACACACACACACACACACACACACACACACACTCTTCTATAAATGTCTAAAGGTTTCATTCTCCCCTCTGCTATTCCTGAACTTCTCCTCCATCCCTCCTTCCTCCATCGCTCTCTCCAGGATAATGTATGACTGATAAATCTGTCAGCACTCTTGCTTAACAAATGGAAGTTGTAGCTTGAGCAATCCAGGCGACAATTTTGTCAATGCTCAGCAGGCTCAATAGGAAGTGGGCCCCCACCTACCTTGTACACCAGAACTGGACTTGATGAACTAGTAATCTCCATTCAGCCACCACATGTAACAGCTCTCCATCTTTTTTTCAGCTGCCTATGACATACACTAATGTAACGTAAAATGTATTCTCATGTAAGTGATGCAATTTAGATTTACTGTGATTATGTTGTTGCATCAACATTACCTTAGAGTGCTGAAATAATCATTTAACTAATTGCAAATGTACATGACAGCTATGTTCAGTTATTTATGCCATCAGTCTGTGCTGAACTGGCAAATCGAGAGATGGACATGCATTTCTCTGTCTCTCTGATGTTTATGAGTCTTCTGTATGTACCATGCTCATGTGTCAGGCCTGTATCTCTGCCTTCTTTTCACCTTTAGAATGCATGGACCATATTCACAAGGTGGCCATTTCCCTGATGTCACAAGTGGAGTTGGAGTTGAAAAATATAAGGTTGCACTGCAGCGTTCAGGTTGTAAGTCCTATAAATGCGGTACATTTGAGTTTTATCATTACACAACCTTCTTAGACATCACAAAGATGGCAGTGTATCTGCAGAGACACTACCTACCTACATATCTAAACGTTTGATAACTCACTAGCCAACATTAGCATTCAATCACTTCCCATCTAACAGTACTTTCTGTCAGATATTGATATAGACAGACAAAGACAGATAGTCTTTTAAACACCTTTATATACCCTAATGCATTTGCTGTATGGTTTTGGTTCTCTTCAGAATGATTGTTGGTTTGTGAGGAAGATGGCTGCCATTTGAATATGGTCTATTGAAAATAGAAACATGATGGTGGGTGTAATTTAGGAAAGCATCAAAATGCAGTAAGGCCTATAACACTTTCGTGCACATTTTCATTCACCCACTGGAAGTGCTTTGTTTACAAGGAACACTTTGAGTAATATGGAGAAACAAAAAGGAACATATTGCAGGAGAGAAAACTACTGTTCAAACACCAAACACAGGGTAATTTCTGTTTGATCATGAAAAGGTTGTTAAAAAAAGTTGAAAAAACACACAACACAGAAGGCTGTGTTCAGTAGTTACACTGATGTAGAAGATGATGATGTGTTTAATTGATGTATTTCTCTATTTTCTGTAAAGAAATATAATGGTTTGTCGACTTTCAGTGGACACTTAAAGTGTAAAAAGTTGCATTTACCTGTGTGTAGAAGATCTGCAGCGGATCTCAAAAGCACAGCTGACACAATTCTGTGACATGGTGTAAGGGGTATACAAACACACGGAGACAGAGCACAGAAACACAAGAATACCCACTAAGATGCGCTTTGGACGTTGGTTTGCTGCAGTTCAGTCAAAGCAAATCTGTTGGCACTGAAGGCTGCTTGGTGGGTCACACTGTAATACCAGCACCGTTTCGGTAACAATAAGAAAGAGGACACTTCCAGTACACTGTCCTTGTTGTCAATTTGTAACACGAACAGTGAGGCCTAAAAGTGTCATCCAGTTGAGCAAAACCAATCGAAACAATGTGAGCAAAGCTGACTCTCTGCTTTGTTCAAATTACTTGTGTGATGTCACACATTCGCAACAGCAGAATATAAATTCATACTCACATAAACACAAAACACACGCACAAAATATTTAGACTGTGTGTATCCAAAAGTGAGAGGTAAACAAGTTTAATCATCCTGTTCCACGTCAGTTCCACTGACAGCTTACATTAACAGAACAGGAAGAGACGAGAAAAGGTGGAGCATCAGCATCACCACTGCTGAAGCTGCAAGTAGAAAAAATGTTACAGAAGAAAAGAAAAACAATAGCTAAGAAAAACAATAGTTAATAGTCAGTTAAGTTATGTCACACAGCCTAACAATGCTAATTGGTTACACGTATATTTGTTTGGGGAGAACGTAACAGGTCCTCCCATTATGCATTAATCAAACAAAGCTTAATATGAACTGACACAGAGCCTGGCAATCTGGAAGCCATCTGGAAGACAGGCCTGTCAGTCACATGGAGGTGAGAAAGAGAAATGGCTGAACTTTGGGTTAACCTCAGAGAGACGGCAATAGGAGAGCGAGCAAGACAGAGACAGACAGACAATGAGAGGTAGAGGTTGAGAGAGACACTGGAAGAGGGTGGGTTTAAAGGTTACATAGACAGATAGGAAGAATAAGGAGGTTGATTTGGACATTGTTGAAGATTGGGTCAAGTATCACTGACACCATAACCAGGTCAGTTAGTGAGGCATGTTTTTGACAATTCTTGTGAAATACTTTTAAAAATAGCCACAGGTACACACACAACCATCTTCTCCGTCTGGCACAATGATACATGCTACAGCGCACATCCTACAAGCATTTAACACACCCTTACTTAACCCAGATAAACAGGCTTCACAGTGAACTTGTGGTATGTCTGACAGCAGCTTTGTACTTCATGAGCAAGCAGTGTACAAGCAGTGTTTTTTGATAATGTTGTCCGTTGCAGTCAACGCTCCACAACTGTGCTGCGGGTGCAAACCAGAAGTCTACAAACAGAAAGTTCTCCAAATTGCACACGGTTATAGCACCAGGCTGATTGGATGCCATCTACAGCTGCTTCATTCCACGGACGGGGACACAGTAACGAGGCGAACAAGAAGAAAACTGACAAGACTGTGATACAAGCAACGAGAGATACATCTACCAGCTCATGCTGCACTTTGATTTGCTCCCTCCAGTGGTTAGACAGATTTTGATTTTACTTGCCTGTAGTGTACTTAGACATTTTTTCTCCTTTAAAACCCAAGTCTGATTTCACATTGTTCTCCACCTAAGTTATGTATGACAAACGCCTGGGGCCAAATCACCATCAAAGCAGCACATAGCAGGAACACGACGCTTCCGAGCTCCTTAGTGATGACAGATGTCACTTTTGAAGTGAGCAGGGGGATGAAAGTGGTGGAGATGTGACGGGCGGCATGAGGACAGCTTCTCCGGCGTGACCTGCCATCATCAGGACTGCTGAGGTGTAATGGGGAGAGACTGGAGGGGCCTGGAAGCTCCAGCAGTCGTCTGGGGTGCCTGTCTTGATGCCCAACAGGGGCCAAGTCTTACATGTCATACCCACCTAGCCTGCATGCCAGCCAGCACCCAACCTGGCAGCCCATCAGCCAGAAAGCCAGCAAGCCATCATGCCTCTGCCATTCGATCAGGATGGAAGTGTCTCCCTCCGTTACATTGGCTGCTCTGCCAGTGGATTCGTCAGGATATAGAAAGAATAGCTAATCTGAGAGAACCAGCGGCCTGGAATCAAAGGGCCACTGGCTTCTCTCTTCCTTGTGTGTAGCAGCGCTCACCTGGGTACTATCCCTGGTGTGACAGAGCGAGCAGCAAGAGGACTTGGTAAACAAGGCAGAGCAATGCAACTTTCAAACAGAGAGGCAGCTAGTGCAGGGAAACCAAAACAAACTCTTAACTCAGGAAATTCACAGAACGTTTTCCCCCTGCCTTCTCCACTGTTCCCTGTGTCTTTATTGTGGCTTGATATGTCACCACTGTCTATATCTCCTACTTACTCAGGACTTCAAGTGGCTGTCTCTATTTTGCTGGGCCATAAATTATTCAGTACCATGTGTCTTCTTAGTATCTGTGCTTTCCATTGGGTTGCTATCTTATCCCGTCTTCTGAACGAGGGGCTGGTGCTTTGAGACAGAGTTTGCAAAAGGTAACACAGGAACTTCAGCACCGACAACCGCTTTCTTAGTAGGAGCTCTTGTCAAGTACATATATTTGTTCCAGCACAAGGAAAATATGAAAAAGAAAAACAAGAAAAAAAAGTTGTTTCTGAATACAACATGGAAACCAACAAGCTCCACTGCTGCTACTACAACAACTTGGACTAGTATCTGAGCTAAAAATAATGATAGTATTCAACATAGAGTGTGAGTTTTGTCTGTGTGTGGAGCCCAGGGAACCCACTGTATGTAAATAGCCATATGAGACTGCATAGCATTACTGTCCAGACATTGAAGAGGTGACCTGATCCCAATTAATCACACAATTCCAGGGAGAACTGTCACATCCCATCTCCATCAGCAGTACCATCCTGTTCTGTCTTCCTCTCGTCATCTTCTGTTCCGCCATCTCTTTTCCTCTTTCTCTCGCTTTCTCTAACACACACACACACACACACACACACACACACACACACACACACCCTACTCTACCCTCACAAAACCCCATTCCCCCACCCCCACCCCAACCTCCTTTATTCAAGCACACAGGGGCGAAAGCTGACAGGTCAGCTGGCATGGGCCAGTCGGTCCCCACCTGTCCCCTACCTTCTTCCCCCAGAAGGCAAACTGCCAGAAGAGCAGAGCAGAGGCACTTCTATCATTACAGCTGCCAAAACAGGATGCAGCCTTAGGCTCCCTATCTCCCAAAGAGATGTAGTATTTGGACTGCACTGCTATCAGTGAAGGAGAAGATCTATTTTATGGCTTATCACACTCTTCAACAATAGTACACTGGGGTTAAGATGCTGACAAAGGAATTATACCTATATTTGTACGTGGCAGATTGTTTATCAAAATGTGACATGATACTGTTTATTTGCAATAAATAATAAACAACTAACACGGCTTTCTTGATTGACAAACTACAGAAGTAACTATGAAGTGATTACTGTTGATGTGTCACACAAAGCCAAACAAAAGGCAGGACTAAAGTCTCCTGATGAGGGTAAATGAAACGTTCGACAAGAAATATGATGTTGCATATAAGTGTTGGTTTATAATATATTATATATTATTTCTAACGTTTAATTAGTTGAAAATAATCTAATATGAAAAAATAAAAAGTATTGCCGGTCTGATGGTCTTTTTTGTTGTTTACCTCTTTACTAAGATATGGATACAAGTGGAGATCAAAACAAAAGCCATGTCTATGAAAGTAGCATACTGGATACGGGAGTCATGTCATAATGCTGAACTGATTTATCCGGATAGAACCATTTAGAGGATTCCCTTTGAAAAACTGAGAACGTGCATGTTGTGAAATCACAGAAGTAGTCGGAAGACTTTTTATCGCATGTCGTTAAAGTTCTATTATTTCACCCATCTGTTCGTAGATTTTTTTTTTCATGTCAACTTGTTCAAGCTGTTCCCTTTCGTTCTCTCACAGGGCTGTGACATAAAATCTGAAGTCTGCAAAACTAAAGGGTAAAGAAGGACTTTTGCGCCTTCATTCAAACCATGAATTCGAGTTTATATTCATAATAAAGTTGTGCTTAAAGATAACTTTTTTGCCTCTGTTGCTTGATAAAGTTTAAATCAAATCAAAAGCAGTATAACTGTTGAAAACTAGTAAACTACGGAATTATACTCACCCTCTCCACCAAATCAAAGAGGTTTTATGATTAGTACAGGGACTCTTGCTCAACCTACAGCTACTCTTCACCCGTCTGAGCAGCCTGATCTGCTGCTTCTCTTGTTCATCATTACAACTGCTTTAAAAATGTGAGCGTACCCCAGGAAAGGAAGCTGAGCTGTGGAATAGGGGCCAAAGAGCCATTGTGGGGGGCACATGGGAACCCAGAGCACAGAGAAAGATGACATCCTGGGAATCAACTTCAGAGAAGAAGAGAAGAAGAAGGGTGGGTTTGCATTCCTAAATACCATAAACTCCTTCCTCTTACATCATCTTGTGTATTCCTAAGCCCTCTACTGTTTCCTCCACTCACCATGCCTTGGAAAAAAAATACTGTGCAGTGGGAAGAGTATTTATGATGATAATAAGGCCTCATGTGGATTCCTCCATCTTAAACTTGTTAAGTATCATGTTAGTGAGGATTGTTTTAGAAGGAACAAAGGGCAAAGGGCAGCAGCAAGTAAAGGTATGTGCTACCATCACGTAGCACACAACAACAGCAGCCATTACTGGGGGGGGGGCATCAGGCCAAACAAAACTATACTATACTTAACATGTTCCCAAATGTTATTACAAACAGTATCATACAGTTGGCACCTCTAGCAGCCGTAATATTGTAAAACTGCTGTGAATCAATGCTAAACCAGTCATTTTAAAATGATGCCAGTGTCTAAACCGATAACTAACGTTAAAGACATCAAAGAAGATCTTTTTTGTTGTTGTTGTTGTCGTTGTTGTAAGGCAGATTTTGACAAATTTGTATGCAGCTAATTATTATACTCCCATCTAGATTCTCAGGTGGAAAGTAATTGTTTTTTTTTGTTACTTATATATTTTTTTCAACTGCAGTTGAGATAGATGAGGATGATGATTATTATTATTATTAATAATAATAATTAAAAAATATTATTTTATTATTTATTTTCATGACGATAATTTTCAAGTTTAAAACATTTCTGAACCAGACCTATATTACTAAATTTATTACTAAATTTGTTTTAATTTAAACATAAACATTTTTAACTTTACACTAATTTTAATTAAAGCCCCTAAAATGACTTCTATCATTTTTGACACAGATTGCAACACATTTAGAACTGAACTGAACTTTAGAACACAGAAGGGGCCAGATGTCATCATACATGTGGCATGGTAAGCATTATATTAAACACAACTCGACAAAAAAAGCATGTTACAGCTGTCCTCACTTTCTAAATGCAACTATTGCACTCAGTGTTACATTTCTAACCCTGGGAAAAGCTGCTCTTGTCATTCAGAACTGTCTCCCCTGCCGGCTGATGTGCTCGGCATTGGGTTACAAGCCCTCAAACATGGTGCAATCCTTTGTATTCAGTAGTATTGGGTGCGTTGCCAGACCTTCATTAGCTTTACAGGCAGCTGTTTTTATGTAAACATTTGCTGCATTTTGAGAGAAATACATAAGCATTTAGCATTTTACCCATGTTTAAAGTGCCTGCCAGCTAATAGTAGGTGTCCAATGCCTAATGTTGGGCGCATTAGTCACATAATGTAATATATTACTACTCGTTACTCAGTTCAAAATAATATTATTACTGTGTATATGTATATTATTACTGTACTTGTACTCTGTCAAAAGTAGCTTGATACGTTGCTTTTTACATTACTTTTCTAAAGGATTAAAATTAAAGATTGAGAGTCAATAGTGGAAATAGGCAACATATTATCCATCATATACACAGTCGCAAACTTTGTTAGCTATTTGTTGCTTGTTGTCACCTGCAGTCTACGATTAAAATACAGTTTTGGTTGTTTAACGGTCGAAGGACTACAGCCCTCTTCCAGGGCCACAGAGGGCTTATCTTTTTGGGGTTTAGCTCAACAAGCTTTACATTGTTATGCCATCTTAAATTGTTCATAAGGTTGAGATCATGTTTTTCAAAGACTCTTACCACTACCTGAAGACAATTTCCATTTTACAATTATATTCCTGTCACCTTTTGGCCCGATAATATCACACTAATGGAAATATTTCCAGCCTGCTAAATTTAACCACATCAATCTTCCATGACAACTTACTGCTAATGGTGCTTTTAATAGTGATAATGAATATTCAATATTAGATTTGAAATGAATCTTTTCCTAAGTGACAACAAAAGTATCATTGTAATGAGTTGTTTGGAACAGAGGAAATCTAATATTATTACTGAGATTTTATCAAGTTTCGATATCCATCCCTAATTTTAACCCAAACCATGATTTATATTTTTACTAACCCTAACCATTCCGTGGTTAAATCCAACCAAGTGGTTTACCTATACTCAACACAAATATAATCAGGTGATTATAAATGTAAGATAGGGAAGATCCAGAAGTCCCACTGCTGGTGCTATTTTAAGAGATGCCTGCAGCCAAAGGGGTCCTATTTTATCATATTTTAAGCGACTGACTTTTAATTTTGTTTGATTTTGATATTTCAAGAGAAGCCTAACAGTCATTACCACCAGGGATGCAATTCCAACAGACACCCACTGATAAGGGGAAACGTGAAGAAAAAGGTTAAAAAGGTTTAAATCCAGAAGTCAAAACAAACACTTTTATAATTTTTTAGAGTTTGTAGTGATGTAATTAAGAAGATAATTTGACCAGACAGAATAACATCAATAGAAGATTAAGCATTTGGATAGAAATACTATGTAGAAATAAATGCAGAGTATGTAATTAGATTAACACTGAATAATTGTTTAATTTCCCATGATTAAAATTAATAGGGGATTTTTGTATTTTTTAATCGGCTGAATGTTTATGTAGTGCAAAAAAAGAGCTGATGCTTTTGTAACTGTAACTCTTTATATTTTGGAGGGTGCTTACACAACTGTTGTGGTTAAAGGATAAGAATACAACAATAAGTGCTCTTCTTGAGAGCTTTGGCAACATATTTTGTTGTTTCATATAGAGAATTTGTTGCTTTCCATTCAGTACAAGAGAATTTAAATTTTCGATTTAATCTAAAATGTGCTTTGGATATTTATGTTTCCAAAATATCCTTTATTGTAAACAATGAGAAAAATAAAACTAGCTATGTTTAAAGTGTTTCCCACAGGGTGCAGCCAAAGATTCCTTTGCAGATCAATTTTAAACCATTGTTGACCTACGAGTTTTTCCCTATCTATATTGTGAAACCTGCACGGTCCAGCTGTTTTGACATATCTACTGTAAACCCAGGCTTGGTAATTATGAGCTACAAAGCTCACTGACCTTGTCAAGATCTCTCTACACTCTCTAAGCTAGCCCTAGTATATGGGAGGAGGGAATCCATTCTGTGGCAGTCTGGTTACTTCAAACACACACACTGATACATGCATCCACATCCACACCCACACACACACCATGACTGTTTACCTGCCAGGTTAAAGGGCTGAAGTCAGTGACAGATGGAGATTTAATAAGAAAACAAGGAAGGTTGTGGAGGAGGAATATGCAGTAAGAGCAGAATGTAAAGGAGAGGAAGAGAGAGGCTCAGGAGTGGGAAAAGAATGGCAGAACAAAGCAGAGGGAGGGGATGAAAGGGGGTCACAGAGTGATGAGAGGGTTAAATGCCACAAATGCCATGTCTCAAGGCCTCATAAAGACAAGCTCTGCATTGCTCCCAAGGTCAGGGCATGCACACATGCACCTGTGCATGGGTGGTAGTGGTTCTGTGAGTGGGTGGCTGGGGGAAGCATGTGTGAGCACTTCAGTGTACACAACACACAGTCTCGCCTTTTAGCACATATTGTCTGGGACAAATGGCTTTACAAAAATAAGTTGTGAACCTCTTAAAAGGGATTAGAGAGAAATTGATGCTTGTCTGTAACAGATGACAACAAAATGGGGGTTTGGTGTGAGGAGTGATGGTGGAGCAGCGAAAACAAGTGTCTTTGTAGAAGTAACTGGTAACTAGTGAGAGAAATTTGATTCTTTCAAATTAATAAATGGTTAAGAATACGCACTGTATAATAAACTGTGTGTTCAACTCTGGTCCTTACTAACGTTCCAAAATATTGAATTAGCATTTCTCATGAAGAAAACATGAGCTTACTGCATAAATATTGGAGAGACAAACAATTGATGTGCACCCAATTAAAAATAGGTGGTATAGTATTTAAAAACTCGGCACACTTGCTTCTAAATGTTCTAGGAGGTCACAAAGTAAAATAATGAGAACAGTCTGAGCTTGGGGGGGTGGGGGGTGGGGGGTGGTTCTACTTCTCATTTAAATCATCTGTGAGGAGGCATATTTGCATATTTTCACTAGCAATCTTCACCTTTTGTTAATAGTCGTAGTTCTTTGAAAGAACAATCTGTTTGTCTATGCCACAGTCAACAGGCTGTAAAATCAGGGCTCAAGATTAACACTAGCCCGCTTGCCCCTGGCTATGATCTGGCAATTGGAGTGTATCATGCAGTTGCCCAACAGGGCAAGTGAAGAAAAAATGTGACCATCTGCAATGTTTTCCAAAACCGATGATTGACTGATGTCACCTTGCCTTGCAAACTGGTATATCACTGTAGAGCTGCACGCAGCATGTTCAAGTGCCCACCATCTTTCGTTACAGATGAACCAAAGAACAGGTAATTTTATTTTTCATTTGATGCTGTCAAACAATTTAAAAAAACCATAACTTTAGAAATCAGTAATAACGTGGATCTGTTCACTTTGTTTCAATTGTCATATTAATGTAACTAATATTAGCTTTGTGATAGTGTGCCCCCAGACATCAACTGCAGCTGCCAGTCAAAATTATACTGGGTGAATATTGGAATTTTTCTGTTTATCTCTGTAGAAAACATTGGCTGTTGGCTAATTCGAGTCTTATCATACTCTAAAGCACAATTCAATATAGAGAAAATCTAAATTCAACTTATGCATTGTGATGTGATTCTGAAAAAAGACGAGATTACAATATGAACATTTTGCCAGAATGACCATGGCAACACATATTCATACACCCTCAACTCTCTAGGACCAAAGCAGCACCAAAGCCAGACAATGAATGTGAACTGGTTAAGAGCCTAATCCTCTGCTCACTTCCAATATCCAGTAAATTTGCCACCTAAACCATTACGTCCCATGAACTTAACAGACAGAGGCAGCCTTTAGCCAATTACAGTGTGGCATCAGCATTAGGCAGGGGTGTGTGTTATTTGAGACATCCAATTAAAATCACTTATGTGTACGGTAATATCCACTGATTTAGGCCTGTATAAAATGGCTTGGGGAGGATTATCCCTAGTGTAACGTGATCTCATTCTCTTCCAGTCAAATCCAGAAGATGACACAAGAAGCTTTGAAAACTGTGCACATACCTACACACACACTAGACAAATGACAAAACAACTTAGCCTCAGGCTGCATTCATGTACATTCCTTAGTCATTCTGAGATATCCACTCCACTGATGATGCACATTCAAATCTACTGCCTTTAGGCACAGAGGCTTTTTTAAATGTCTGTTAATGGAAATGTCCATATTCACACTTACACGCATTTAGATGACAACGAATCACAGAGTAAGAGTGGAAAGTTATATTACAAAAGAAGAAGAAGAGTGAAGAATAAGTTAACTTTGTGCCAAACATATGAGGAAATTGATTTCAATATTAAGCTCTTATACGTTCCAGTAGCGGTGGCACAACAGCTTTCTACCAAAGATTCTGATCCAATACTTACTGCTTACTACAGCAGCAGCTGTATAGCTTATTAAGACACACCTTTTTGTTTCACGAGCTATTTGATCCCACTACTGGAGGCCCTGGTTCAAAAATGTTGAGTTTGATATGATATGAAAGATAGAATACTGTAACTGTGAAAATTACTTCTATAATATAGTATCCTATGGAGCCAGTGGTGGAATAGGCTAAGACAGAATCTTGCCATTCACCCAGTCAATATGGGGATTGTGTCTCTGCAGCCAGGTGTTTCCTAGAATAAGAGGTAGCTGAGGGGAGTCAATAACATGAAACACCACAGATTTGTGATGATGTCCAGAAACAGCAATTTGTACAGACTCAGTCTTGACTGCAATGCAGTGGAGTAGATGATTATCCAAGGGACTAAAGGGGTTGATGAAAAGGAATGAGCTTGAGGCCTAGCCGTCGTGTCAAGCCAGAGTCAATAAACTTAATTTAAGCTCCCAGATCCACATATGCGGAGGGTGTGAGACTGGGAATTAACAGTAAACTGGGTGTGCACGAGGGGTCTGGAGACAGTGGAATTAGACAGAGTTTGGCTCAACTCCTGCTGAGCCCTTTCTTTTAATGGACACGGCTGTGCTACATGCCCCAGATTACAAGAGTAAAGGCAGAGTCTGCTCTGAAAACATCTCTCTCTTTCTAGCACAGAGAGGTTGGATCTGTTGAAAAGTGTTGAAAAGGGCAGTTGCGTTTCACCAACTGTCAACGTGAAGGTGGGGAAATCAAATACGTAATATGTGACTGACCTGCCTGCCTACGACAACATTAACAGACTCTCTGTTGCTTCCCTTTCAGGTCTACAGGGGTCCCTCAGAGTTCCTCGGAGTAGTGCCTGAATCTAGTCCACATCAACCCCGTCTTATTCTGCAGCTCTCCATAACCAACTCGTCCAGTGAGCAAAGAGGTGACATATGCCGCCCAGGACCGCTCAGTGGGAAAGGAGGAAGGTTAGAGCTTCAACTGTAAGACAAACTTCAGACCAGAAGAGCTCAGCAATGGGTGGGTTCTCATGCGTGGCTTTCAGGCTGAGCAATGTGTGGCTCATGCTCCACGCACAGGGACAATGATACAGGGTGGCGAGAGAGCCAGAGCCTCTGTTGAGCTTGGTTGCTCTAAAAGAGCAGCTGGGAAAGCTGCTGGGTGCCTCACTTAACATTGCATCGCCACTCCACAGTGCTGGCTGGGTACATGAGTTTGGCCAGATTATTCTGAATGATTCAGTAAATTCCTAGGACCCAGAAAATTTTCAGCACCGGGGATTTACTTGAATATGTTATTGTAAATACGCAAGTGATTGCAGGACTGTACCAATGCAGGTGGTGGGGGGCATCAGAAAGTGCCGAGGGATCAAACTAAAACCAAGAGATGGGAAACTGGACCATAACAAAAAATGAAGCCACTAGGTGAATGTACATTTACACTTTGAATTGCGAATGTTAAGCTAAATAGTCTTAGTTTAGCTAGTTCAGAATCACTTTCTGGTTGTACAAATACATTTTCACATTCACACAACATTCACACATAATAATTACCTACTGCAGCAAAATGGAGAGTCAAAAAATACCAAAAGGGAACAGTAGTGCTCTAAAACTAGCAGGTTAAATCTACTTGCATAACTTCATAACAAAACACTAGCTTACTGTCTAGATATACATTTTACCTTTCAGAAAGGTGATCAAAGACATTAAATTCTCGAAAATGCATTGCAAATGCAGACTGCATTCTCACACAGATTTTTTTTAAATCCAGAGGTGTACTAAACAGATACCACATCTCAGACTGAGAGGGGTCAATGTAAATTTGGTCTACATTTTTTTTATACACAAATCTAGGTTTATCTTACCTCATCTCAAAGATAAGTCCGAAAGAAAGAGAAAGTCTGTACTACAGAATGACTGATGACAGTCAACTAAAGAGTATTTACATTTTAGACATACTTTACATACTAGACATACCACCAAATGAAGTCATCTAGAGGTAAGATATGGTAAATGGTAAAGGCTCTGCACTTATATAGCGCTTTTTCTAGCTATTGGCACTCAAAGCGCTTTACACTGCTTCTTATTCACCCAATCACACTCACAATCACATACCGATGGGGGCTATGCAGCTGGCCAACGCTCACCGGGAGCAACTAAGTTGGGGTTCAGTGTCTTGCTCAAGGACACTTCAACTTGTGACCAGAGGAGCAAGTGATTGAACCAACAATCGCTCTACCTTCCTGCGCCACAGTCACCCACATACATACCAGATACAGTATTTGAATATAGGGACGTCAGAGGGAAGTTTAATGACATTTATTTACATGTGCTACCCAACCTAGAACCAAAGAAACAATTTAAATATCAGTGAAGGTGTCCTTTAAGTATTAATAATAGTGTTTAATACCAGGTATAATTAAATCATAATTAGGAACCAAGCTCATAATGACATCATTATGAAAACAATACTAATTTTTTCAACATCCCATTATTTCTCCTTTCTATTGTCTGGAACACAGATACCAGCGAAACCCATCATGTCGTTTACTCAAGAGCTGGGAGACTGCTAATTAACTAATAGCTAGTGCTCTACAGCCGTTTGACTGACATGACCAATCTGTGAGTTCTGTTTGCATTTCACCTACTTGTGGCTCTGCTGTACTGCCAAAATTGCCATTAATTCTCCCTACAGGCATTTTTTAAGGCATCCACAGAAAACCGTTGAAATTTTACTTAAAACCTCAAATGGGCATGTAAGTGTGGGTTAAGTTTAAACTGGCGCAGTGGAGTGTACTTTTTAACATTTCAGGACCACTGAAGCTGACCTCGACATGCAGGGAGATGCTTTAAAGCATGTGCTTGTTGATGTGCCTTGGCCAGATGTGTCTACAAGATCACTAACTGCAAAGAAATGCAGCATTGTCAGGTTGTTGTGGGTTATGTGGGCAGACTGGTCCTCAGTTTTTCCTCGACAATGACTGCATCTTCCAAGGGTTCAAGGCCAGAAAACAAACGTGTTTAAGTGGGGGGAAAAGAAATGTAATGTTCTTCCAAGACCTTGTAAAATCTGCATGTGGAGGGAGAATTCAAATAAGGCTTGGATAAAGAGATTATGGAAAGAGAAAGAAAACCAGAATTAGATGACAAAGGAAGAGATCAGTAGACGTACACAGAATGAGATAAAAATAAAATCAGCTGACTAGCACTAAGCCTTCTAATCTTTCTGGTTTGGAAATATAAATAGCATTTCTGTCAGTCACTTAAATACATCAGTCTAAAACAAAAAAAATAACAAAGAGTTTATGAGAACATTAGTCCAACAATTTGAAACCTTGCACTCACAAATCACCATACAAAGCGCAGAAGAGAACAAAGCAAAACCGACCTTTCAGATGATTAAGCTGAAACATTATCATCATGTTCCCTATTTTTCCTTCTTTAGATCAGAACAACTGGTTGCCAGTTCAGGGCTGGCAGGGGCAAAGCTCATCTATGATTTCAGTTCAGAGCTGCTAGGCTGAGGGGCCAAGCTGGCCTGAGCCCATCTGGAACAGGCCAAGTGTCTACTCCACTCAGGCTCAATTCACAGTGGTGATTATTGCAATGGTGCGGCAGCGGTCATGGTGGTGTGGTTATAAATATAAGCCCTGGTCTGATCCCTCTTGTTCATAAACAGAGGTTTGGAGCTGCTGTGGGAACCAAACACAAAGGCTTGTGGGCCTTAGAGGGCAACTGAGCTCCACAGTCACTGTACTACCTCAGGTTTGTCTGACCAGCTGGTGGAGTCTCACCAGATGAGGACAGCTGGGCCGCCAATAAACAGACTGAACAACAGAACAGTGGGATGGGGCAATGGTTGGCACAGGGAAAGATTGTGGCAAAGATATGAAGGCTGAAGTATGGGAGTGGAGAGAAGCCACGAGGCACTGCTTCAAATTGACTGGGAGATTGTGCTGTGCTGTGTAAAAGAAACAAGAATCAACAATTATTTCACACAGATTTAATGTGGAAAGACTGAGCAAAGAGTAACAAAAATGGATGTGTCCTTTCCAAAAAAAGTTAAAGAATCAGAAGTTCTGAAATTAATTTTAGATACTAGGGCTCAAGAAACTTGATTACTAAATATAATTTATGCAAATTCTTAGCTTTCAAGCTTTGTTACATCCACACAACTATATATACTGTAATTCAGTGTGTTTTACATCGGTGAAACACCCTGCTTACATGTTGTGATCACTCCAAGCTGACAAAAACAAAAGTCTGTGCAGTGTAAAACGGAACTAGCCAACCACCAAATCACAGTGTTAACACTTCAGCATCTCAGCAGAAAGCATTCACTCCACATAGTGGACCGAACATTAAGGTTAATATTATTTAATGTAAATCAATTTGATTGTTAGTTTAGATACAGATTCAAAAAATGTTAGTTAGAAATGTATGTACTGTAATAGCTTTGGTGTTAAACAGATTACTATTATTTTGTAAATGTTGTACCATTTGAAACTACATTTACCTAACTGCTTTAGTTACATTCACATATTTTTAATACAATACTACTACTACTACTACTACTAACAATAATAATAATTATTATTATTATGTGTTGTTGGTGTGCACACACCCCCGACACACACACCACCCGTGAGGTGTTATGGCGTCTGCCCCACGTCCAATCCTATATTAGCATTAGCATTAAGGGTTAAGCTGCTGATGCCACCAGATGTGCGCAGCTGTCCCCCTCCACACCAATCCTTTCTAAACAGAGGAATGCCATGGGGATAGGACAGTCCAGATGGGGCGGGGTGGCATCCCCAGGGGGTAAGTGTGGCTGTAGTGCCCTCTTGTGCCAAGTGCTACATGTTATTAAAAGAAGTGTCAATCATAGACAAAATACATTATACTTTCCATGATATTTTTAACAGAAAACTGATAATAAGTGTGCTTTACAGTAATTACCAAGTCAGCAATATATTTGCTCAAAGCTTAAATGTCAAAACTCTGTAAACAGCGGTGTGCCATGTGTCAAGTTAAAGTAACAAATTGTGTTACTTGTTATACCGTTTAACCTATCAATTACTGCCTAATTTTAGTAAGTTATTCTGCTGTGTGTTTAATAGGTATACCTATTAAATTGTTTAAATTGCTTTTAGGACCATGTAGGTCCCTGTGTAAAGTTTCATGTTATTATGCACTTTAATGATTTTGTACAATGTTGAACCGCTGCTAATGTGAATAAGTATATAGTATTTCAAATAAAGCTAGAAAGACAATTTTTGAGTGTGATTATTACAAAATGTCAAATTGCAATCATGTGATGTGAGATGAGGTAATGAGATTATCATTACAGCATTCTAATTATTTCTTTTAAATTCAGACAAATCCTAGAATTGTGGAATTTACTGTAGAAACAGCAGCCACTTTGCATTTTACCTGTAGTAAATTGCTGTAATTCTTTTAAAAAATTATTTTACTGTCAGTAAATAACTGTAATTGCAAGTGCAGTATAGTTCTGTAAAAAATGACAGTAACCGGCAGGCAACCCTGCTTCCAATATTTTACAGAAGTTCTAGTCTTTTCTTACAGTGTAGACCAAACAGAAAATAAATATAGTATAGCATTCATTGCTTTACTAAAGCAAGACAGTACAGTAGTATGGAGCACTGCAGAGGGCATGGCTGAGCCCGTGACACTGCTTTCTCAGTTAAGCTGATAATTGCCCTTATTGATGTATAAAAGATATCCCACAGAGCCTTGTGAAACACCATTAGCAGGCAGAAGCTGAATTGTTCATGAGTTGCCTCCAAATGAGGAAGAAGGGCAAAAACTCTGAAGATTAATAAGACTTCCCCTGGAGTGTGATAATAACATGATGGGTGTGTGTGCATGTGTGTGTATGGGTGTGTGTGTGTGGTGTGGGGGGGGTCTATTACTAAAAGACATCATTCTGGAAAAGTAATCTATTTAAAATCTCAAATTGAGGACAAAAGATGTAATGCCATTTAGCATACAAGAAAGGGCAATGGTCATTATCATAAGGACTCTCCTCATTTGAATTAAGGCCACTGAAGTCTAAATGATGACACTTTAAATGCCCCCAGGAGCTCCACAAAAATGAGACACTTTCAGCAAATGTACGCTACTGAGGCACCGGGTGAGACCAAATCTTCCATGCAGATGGGTTTATGGTGAACGACATGAAAGTAAGTGACTCTAATAAGGTGAATCTTTGCCTCTGCAGGCTCCTGATGCCCATTAGAGGTCTAAACTCTGCTTTTAAAAAGTAGTGGCCAACACGACAATAAATACACTGCCGAGTACCACAGCAGGGACAACCACAACCCTGGGTTAGAAGGGAAGTGCTTAGTGAAAATGTTCCATATAAAGAAAAAGGTTGACAACATATTTAAGTAACTGCAGAGCAACGTGTGAACTCAGCTTAAATAATAATATGCATGTCAGATCAGTTCTACCAGTTGCATCAGACTGACCATTATATCAAATCTAGATATACTGGAACTTTGTCCGCCACATGTCTTGGAGCAAGAGCTTGAAAAAGGAAGTTGAAAGAAGCCATTACAAATTTTAGTGGGCTTGACTGAAAAAGGAATTTTGTGAAATATTAAACACACCATTGCACATTGCATCTAATGACTCCTGAAGTCTCTGTATATGTATTCAAATCCAAACCTCCTAATTATTCAGACAGGGAACTCACAGAAATTCTGACAGAGCTTATCAATGAGAAATGACATCTTGTTAAGTTAGGAATTCTCTTTGTGTTAGCACAGTTTCTCTAGTTAATCTGGCACCTTTCTTGATCTGCAGCACGGTAATTGGAAAGCACAGTAAAAATGCCTGATGTATTGAGCCAGCAGAGAACAATGAAAGAAATGGATATCACAACAGGCGTTAGCTTTCTAATCAATTCTCTATCCTATAGTTCAAAAGTAGGCTTGTACTTTATTAATGAGGATGTGGGGCCTGAATCATTCTGGCTCCACCAACACAGAAGATTAAAGCTCCAATTAAGTAAGCTTTCACTTATACATTAAGTACAGGTATCTCTTTGTTGTGGAAGCCTTGTTTGTTGTTGGTTTTCTAGACAAAAGCCAACAAATGTTGACTAGAACACCTATATCAATCAAAGAGGTATAAAATGTGAGAAACACAGAAAGATCACATCTTAAAGTTTGCTTAATTGACTGTGTGAGTTAATGTGTGAGCTGAAATACTTATATGCATGCTCATTTATCTAAGAGTGGGCAAACGTGCGTTATCCACTCATCTCAACCCCAGTACCTTGACATTAAGCAGAAGGAGGGGTGAGAGGTCAGGTCAGGGGTAGCCACGACCTTTCCGTCTCTGCAGAACAGTGTCATCCTTCGGGCAAGGAAAACAAACAGGTCTGGCCCCCGGGCAAGGTGGGCTCAGCAGGGTGGCAATGCCAGGTCAGGGTATAGCCTGGGACAGGACAGGATGGGATGGCAGGCCTCTGATAGATGCTGTTCATTATTTTCACCCCCGAAAACTGGGACAATTACAAACAGAGAGATGCCATGGCAACTGGCACAGGGGTCACAGGCAGAGGGCTTTTCATCCCAGTTAGCCCAGCCACATTTGTCAACTCAGCCACACAAGAACACATGCACAAAGCAAAGTTTGAAACCTTGATTGACCAACAAACTTTTGTGGGTGCGGCATGGGAATGGTCAGAGTATCTACTGGTGTGTGTGTGTGATATATATTATGAGTTGTGCCTCCTGAAAACCTTTAATGTTCTCTAAATCTACATAGATACCCAGTTATACAAATGAGACCAAAATAATTACACTATTTCTTCAATGTTGGATGAAAACACAGAGGTAATTAACTGTAGTATACTGGTAAAGTTCACTGTGTTCTCAAGAAACCAACCTACAGTGTGTGCAGGGTAGAGGGGACAGTAGACAGAGAGAGATAGAAATGGAGAGGGTTGGTAAATAACATTTTGGCTGAGTTATTAATTTAATAGGCAATGTTTTCAGCTGTGTGTATAAGCGTCTATGCAATGCAGGGTATCCCTATAGCTTGTTGGTACAGAATAATACAGCAGAAGAGAAACGTTTGACAAAATTGCATATTAAATCACAATCAAAATATTAAATATTTAACTATGTATTTTTCAAAATATTTTTCAGCCCTAATGGTGGCAAAATCATGATTTTGTCCTGCTTTGCTGCCTCTTGACCAGGTCAGCCTGCCATCATAGATGGAGCAATGATTTCTGAGTTGTACAAGCAAATTCCACTGGGAATTGTCAAGTTATCCATCGATGAACTGAAGCTCAGCAGAAAGTGGATCGTGCGTCAAGGCAACGCTGCATGCTCTACTAAACTCACAAATCATTTTAGCAAATAGTGGCTAAAGCACAAAAAAGTCAATGAAGTAATGGCAGAGTCAAAGTACTGACTATAATCTTAAAGAAATGAGGTGAAAGAAGTTGCAGCTAGAAATTCATGCATGGACACCAACCAACATCCCTGAATGAATTAAAGCTGTTCTGTAAAGAAGAATGGACTGATAAATCCCCAAGCTTATGTGCAGGACTAATAAACATGGACCAGAAATTTCAAATTGCTGCAAAGGTGGGGTCCCACTAGTTACTAAAGCCAGCTGTGTCTGAAATCACCCTCTACTCACTGTACAATGTACACTAAGTAGTTTCCTCCATAGTGAGCAGTCAATTGAAATTGGGGACACTTTCTAATGGTTGTCACATCATCACTAAAAGCTGTTTGAGCCACGTACCAATAAACTTCTCTCGAAAACAGCAAACATTGTATTGTGAGATTGGTAGCAGAATGTGTACATGCTATGTACACTACTAATGTTGCATTGTGGGATACTTTCAGTGCACTTTATAGTGGATAGATTTACACACTCCACATTCGGCCACTACTACAAAATGGCGAGAAAACTATATAGCGAGTACGGGATGATTTTAGACACAGCCACAAATTCTTATAGTTTTGCCACAAACAAATATTTAAGATTGTATAATTTTCCATAATAAATAAGTATAATGTATTTGATTCACTTGTTTAACTGTTTTCTCTTTATCTATACGACCATATTTTTATTGAGACTGAGAAAATACTAAATATTTAACCCCAAACATGTGTTTTGCTAATGCCAGCAGTGTGAGGATTATGTTTTATATCTCTAAGCTATATATATCAGATTTATATAGATAGATAGATAGATAGATAGATAGATATGTGAATATGTGATAGATATGTGAATATGTGAATATATGAAGATTTATAATAACAGGGTTATTAAAGGATAATAAAGAAAAAACGGCACAATTAACATCGGTAATTTTCTTAAGGCTAACAAAAAAAATACAACAAACAAAAGGCAGTCAATACCAAAAACTAGTTATCTGTAAATTTATGCCAGTGATGCTGTTGAGCTCACTCTTCACAAACTAAAGCAAAAACGCTTCAACAGTGACAGCACCCCACTACAAAGTGTCGGAGGCAAGCTGATCACATGAAATCCTTCACTTTTATAGAGGGAATGGATCTTCTGTGCTTGCGTGATTGGTGGAAGGGCAAGGTACCGGTACAATCAGAGAAAGAATTGGTGGAGGAGGAGCACAAGTTGACTGCTTCTCGGGACTGGATGCCAGACCAATCGGGTCGGAATTGAGCAGGGGCAAAAAGCCTTGGCCTCCAATTCTTGACGGGGGCTGGACAGGTCTACTTAGACTACATAGAAACAAACACACACACACAATCTGTAGGTAGGAGAGAGTCCAGGCCCTCAAGGCCATAACAGTAATGAGGGACCATTATTTATATTTTATTATGAACATGCTGATACTTGTTTTTAACATGACACATGTCCACGTGAAAGCATTCCCAATGGAGAAAGATGAACTTGGCATGAACACAAAACCTCTGTATCCTAACTCTGAAATCCCCAACGTATCTAAGTCAAGGAACTGAATATCACCATCCCGTTTTGGTGTCTCTTTTTATAACCTGCATATTTTTTAAGTTGTTTTGTGTAATTTAAAGAGACTGTAAGGGAATGAAGGGTGTGAATCATGATGTCTCTGTGAACTACCTATATTTACTACTGAAAGTGAATTCTTTATGAGTCCACAGATATCAAAGACAGCTGGATCAAAGTGAATTTAATAAGCTACCCACTGTTCTATGAAAACCTGGACTTTCATGTCATGCATTTTTCTTGGTTTCTTCATTTTGGTCTCAGGGCCAATAAACTGCCACCAATGGAAAAGCCTGTGTAGTCACATTGTCGTTCTCTATTTTATTAATCTGTTAAGTTTGTAAACATTGTAGCAACAAATGTCAGATAGATAGATGGATAGATTTATTATTCTTTTTTGTACTTTCAGCTTATCCCATGAGTTAAGGGTCACCATAGCAGATCATTGTCCGCATGTTGATTTGTGACAGTTTTTAAGCTGGATCCCCCTTCTGACGCAACCCTCCCCAATTTCTACCGGGCTTGGACCGCCACTTCACAGCTAGGGAGGGGAATGGGCTGTTAGGGGTTCAGTATCTTTCCCAGAGACACTTGGACATATAGCCTGGACCGGGGATCGAACCACTGACCCTGTGGTCCGTGGACAACTGCCTTATCAACTGATCGACAGCCGGCCCGGTTTTATTAGCCCTTTTAGCCCAATAATGTATGCATATAGACCCCAATTCCAAAAAGGTTGGGAAGATGTGTAAAACATAAATAAAAACAGAATATAATGATTTGCAAATCTCACCAACCCTTGTTTTATTCACAATAGAACATAAAAAACATATCACATGTTGAAAATTAGACATTTTAACATTTCATGGAAAATATTAGCTCATTTTGTTGTGTGGACGGGAGCACATGTTGCTCTAAAACCTCTATGTACTTTTCAGCACTGATGGTGCCTTTCCAGATGTGTAAGCTGTCCACGCCATAGGCACTAATGCACCTCCATACCATCAGAGATGCAGGCTTTTTTACTGCCCGCTGATAACAAGATGGATGGTCCGTTTCCTCTTTAGTCCAAGGACAGAGTGTCCATGGTTTCCAAAAAGAATTTAAAAGTTTGATTAATCTGACCACGGAACAGTTTTCTCTGGTCAGATTGAGCTTTGTCGCAGAGAATAAGGCGGCGTTTCTGGATCGTGTTCACATATGACTTCTTCTTTGCATGATACAGCTTTAAGTTATATTTGTGGATTGCACAGTGAACTGTCTTCACAGACAGGGATTTCTGGAAGTGTCCCTGAGCCCAAGCAGTGATGTTTTTGATTTGTGACAATTACTTTTCCAGCCTTCTATTGCCCCTTTTCTAACTTTTTTGTGATGTGTTGCTGTACTTCACAAACTTACAGTACTTGCCATTGTAACTATAAGTCTTTGACCCAATAAATAAACTGCTCATAATTTTTACAATATACAAATAATGACTTTGTACCCACATAACGATTGTTAAAAATGTGGAAGATGTTGCCATAGTTCTACAATAAAATAATAAAAATTGTAAAAATACACACTAAGTACATTACATTCTAAAACGTTTGATATGTTATTCATAAACTGGCCCACATATGAAGATGCACAAAGACATTATTAGCTGTGCAAGAAACTGTAGATGTCAGCTAAAAAATGCATATCGTAAAGTGAGACAAGCTAAAGTATAATTAATTTAGTGTTTTTTGAGAATACAGTTTAAAAATAGCTCAAGAGAGGAGAAAAAATAAAAGTAAAAAGGTCAACTTTGAATACACGTTTATGTAAAAAAAGAAAAAAAGCATAAGTCTACATGGCATTGTTAGAGAACAAGATGGGTAGTCATGACTTATTATTAAAATATCCATGACTAAGGACCACAGACCTTTACCTGCAATAACATCCAATTATCTTTTGCTATTACATAAGAGACTTTATTTTCTCTCTGTAATTTTCTATGGGCCACACTATTATAGTGATCACTAAATTGTGGCTTGGATAGAACTGGATTTCTTGATTTTATGTGGGTTTAAAAACTGTCAAGACCCTCCTAAACGCCTATCTTCTCTTAGTTTGCAAAAGTAAAAGCAGTCCATGTCTTTCTAAACGAGCAAGAAAATCTAAAACTATGCTCGATGAAGTGAACGGAGGAAGATGGTCACAGAGTAGAAACTGAAAAAAACTACTGCAAGGTGGCAAGCTACTTATTTATTCTGTTGTATTTTTGAAGCACAGCAGATGATGCTACATGCTATGCATGCGAGACATTTACATGACATTTAGCAGATATATTTAGGTTATACCAGATCCTCCTGTAGGCTGGTATGCTCTTTTCTGTGAAAAGCTGGCAAAGCTGAAAATCATCTGATGGCCAAAACCTGCTCCTATACCAAATAGAAGGTATGGAGAAAAGACAGCTCTAGCCTGGATGATACACGTTTGCTCTAATCTTCTCAGTCCCATGAGGTGATGGTCCCTAGATGAGCCTCACAAAACCCTCTGATGCCATTGACTGCCAGGTTCAATGCCCTTGTCTCCAGAGGTTTACAGTTTCTCACTGCACTGGTGTGTATGTCAACTCATGTGTTGACGACACTCAGTACTGTACTGCAGTGTACAGTACTGTAACCATCAATACTTTGAGAATACATTGCATGAATTAAGCATCATGCAATACAACAGTTCAGTACCGAAGCAGAAATTCATAGAGGTGAGCTGTATATTGTATGTGGTGAATTTAGCATACAAAAGTGCTTCCGAAGTCGTGCAAAGAATCTTTCCTGCTGTGAATACACAAGCTGCTTCAACAACCCAAAATGCAAATGTTTTCAACAAAGGACAAAGGACACACAAGCATGCAGTATATCCGCTCCATGCAGTCTGTATGCTTTTTAAACATCATCCAATATCTACCTAATTTGAAATGTATTAGCCAATTACTGTACATGGTAGATATCCAATATATGCAGAATACATTCCAACAAAATACAGTTGCAAGCCTAGACAGCAGGCTGGCTGGTAACATGGATGATTAGCATTTAATGTTAATGGTAGACTTATGAGCACCTGCAGTGGGGTTAAGTAATAATGGTAGAGCTGGGCACAGCACATCTGTAATAACGCTGTTAAGTGATGATTGTGAAATTACTACTCTCTGCACCGTTTATTGCACAGTCAAACAAGTAGTTTTACTGTCAACCAGCCTGGTCACAAAGGCAATCACACACTTCGGAGAAACATACTGCTTTCACAATTGCACTGCAGCCCATGCGGGGAGTGGATAGAGCGGCGAATTGTCAAGCTGTGTGTTACATGTGTGAAACTGCAACAAAATTGTATCTTCCCTGGTATAAATTCAGCCAAAATATGTTAAATGATATTAAACAAAAGTAAACATGAATAAAGGAATTGCATTCCTACAAACCAAAAATGGTCATCTGCATGATGCTATTATGGTTTTTGAAGGGTGCTGAATTCAGTTTGAGTCTTTGAAACGGAGTTTCCATTCAAGGATGATCAGACGTGGACTTCATTTATTAAGCTGTGTTTACCGAGACGATGAAACAACATCATCAATCATTCTTAAAGACCAGAGCTCCATTGGGGGGAATTTGAATGCATTACAGATGTCACGCATCATCAAGCTAAACATCTCATTTCCACTTCGCTGTGTGCTGTGTCTCCTCTGTGTCTGGGTCTTGGATATTGTTCTGTCTATGCAGTATGTGTGTGTGTGTGTCTGTGTTTGTCTCTGTGTGTTTTTGCTTAAGTGCTCTAGTGGCCATTCTCCCTGGGGCAAGGTATCCATCACCGTCCAAGCAGCTATTGACTGGGCACAGCTTCGGCCCCCGGGCCTGCTCTGGTCCCCTGAATATCTCCTTGGGGTTCCTCTATGTCAAGGGAGACCACCTGCACCAAACACTCACACAGGCACACTAATACAAATCGCTATGACCCTAACACCCTTCTAATGCCCTCATTAGGTGATTAGTCCCAGAGGCAGGACTAAACTAACATTACCCACTTTCAACACCCAGACCTTCCCCTAGGTGTGATGTTTTAGTCCGATGGGGCAAAATATAGACCAATGATGTGTGAAAAAGTGTGAAAATGTTTATTCAATTATAATTATTAAGCATAAAAGATTTAGTTTGAATACCTACATTGAACACATTTTTTAAACTTTTATACTAGTTTCGTCAGTTACAGAACCAAGACAGAAAGAGCTTTTTGTACATGCATGTGTTTGTTTTATTTTTTTAGTTTGTAAGTTGTAAGTTTTTTGTTAGTAAGGTGCAGAATAAATACAACAGTGCTAAACATAAGACAAATTTATGGGAGTCTAATTGTACATATTGAGTGAAGTTGTGCATATTCATGTAGGTGTGCCTACTTACAGCATGTGTGGTTTGGCAGGAGTGGTCTCACTATCCACCCCACACTATATTTATTAATTCATCTGTTATCCCTCCAGCCTGGTGTGTCATAATAAAAACAATGTGCTACAGAAACCCACCTCAATCATCTCTCAGAGAATATTAAAGTCAGTGGCTTTGCTGTCATAATTAAGTATGAAATATTGATACGTATAACTTCGTCCGTGGTCCCTGTGAGCAAGCCTTTAAGAAACACTGGGTAAAAAAGAAACTGTGTGTCTGCAAGCTTGCAAACCTGAGTCACTGATGAATAATTGACAGTAACATAATTAGCTTGGTGCTCTATTGTGTTAGCACTTCTCCCACATATCCGAGAAGCATGTTCTTCTATGAAGAAAAATGTCAAACATGGGTATGAATAGATCTCTGAAGATGTGTAATTGAATTGTATTTGAAAAAAAAAATGCTTTTTGACCTCATGTTAGATGTTCAGTTAACAAATACTAAATAATTAATTATGAAAAATACAAGTAAAACTGTCTTTTTTTTTTTTAAGTCCCAATTTTACGTACACACCGGACCAAAAGCGCTAATTACTATGAATAATGTCCAAACTGTTGTGAGTTGCCTTAATTCCACCAGAGATGTCGCGCAAGAGCAGTTAACTGCAATCTAGATTCAGAGTGTGGGGGGCAATATTTGTCACCCAGTGGACTGGTGTGTCTGGCTAATGGATTTTGTATTTGTTTTGGAGACAAAAAAGGTATATGGCACAAGATAACAAACTAATCCAGGCTGCAGACTGACAACTAACCAGTGAGTAGAGAAAACTTAGTCATTGTGATAATACAATACTAATACTGTATAAAATGTCCATATACTTTAATACAGTATGTTTGCTGCAATAATCTGTAAATTAGCAATAAGCAACTGAGTAAACACAAAGTCACGTGTATTATACATTAAACAACACATAAGTAATTTAAATTGTGGCGCTTTTACTCTTGACTGTCGCTATTCAACGACTGCCCAGAAAAAAAAAACTGCCATACTGCATTACACAAAGATTAATGCTGCACTACTTTCAGGCTTCATTTTACAATAATGTCTGCTTACACCATGTAGAAAAACATTCCCTGGATAAACAGACCTATTTCTTAAATATTTATTTAAGAAAATCTAAGGAATTTTATGAAGACTGTTGACAGCTAATATTATAATGTCATTTACATGTTTTGAGATACTGGTAACTGACAAAACTAAAAGACTGCAACCCCACCTAATGCAGCAACACCTGAAAGGTAGCACAGCTAGTCTAATAGTGACAAATAGAACTGCCTAGCGCTCTCTAACAGGCAAATTTATTAAAAATCACTCATTGAAAGCAAATAAAACCGGAGCTAACAGAGGGCTGTCCGCTCAATACCATCCGCATGCCATGGAATAAAATAATCCCTCTCATCTGCTCAGACTTGTTAACAAAGCTGTCAGCTTGCTTTTACAACCAAACAGGCCTCAGTCAGACCCTCTCTATGATAGTGCAGAAGGAGCAGACTCAATGTAATACTTCAAACAGCAGCGATATTGTCCCCAATACACACACACACACTTCCTCTTTGTCTGTGTCGACAAAATGTCAACTCTCCTGACATACAGCCTTGTTTGCAGCCAATGATTACCTCATAGCTAATTAATCCTGATTCAATCAATGTGAACTGTTGAGACATTGTGTGTACATGTGTGTGTGTATGTGTGTGTATGTGTATGCGTGTGAGAGAGAGAGAGAAAGACTAATCAGAACGGAGGACCAGTAGGTTAGATGATGATGGATGGTACTCAGTGAGAGGCCTGTTCTAATCAGCAGGACCTTTTCCCCATAGAAGAGGCGGTGACAATGGAGAGGATGGAGAAGGCTGATTGACAGTGGATGAGTGTGAGGGCCCACAATATGTCTGTGTGTGGGAGAGGGCTTTCCATTTCATATACGCTAAATCTGAGAAGGTCAAAAAGAGACTGGTCAGCATCAACAAAAACATTTCCATACACTTCTATACAAGGACAAATAAACAAATATATGCAAAAAAAAAAAAAAAAAAGAAAAAGATGCATGAGGCTATTTTTTTCAATTTCTTAATCCTTTGTGTCCACAAAGCTGGTGTTGCCTTAGGTCTTGGCATTCAACTTAAATCAAATAGATAAAGCGAAGGGAACTAACGAAGAAAACATGTCACCCTTTTCTGTTCATTAGTAGTCTAGTAGTCTAAGTCTGAATTGTCCCCAGGTAGCCCCTTTCTGGACTCATTTCACAGAGGTTCTGTCAATGGCCTGTTTAAAAGATAATTTCTAGATATTTCACACAAACAAACCAACCTCATTTAAAATCTTATGGCATATTTTATTTGTGCTGGCTTGTTTGCATTTGAGTAAACATGTTTTTAAGAATATGAGTAGTCTTATTTATCTGAGATTTTATAAGATAATTAAAAGTAATCAGTTAACAGGCATTAATAAGTGAGGAATAAGCTGTCGCCTTGCCTCTTTTCAGAGGACACTGAAGGGAAGGCGAGATCAAATATCTCACCAAGATATATAAAAAAATTATTATATATAAAAGAACCCTTTGACAAACTTGTCCAGTGTTAAAGAATGACAGACAGAGGCTCTCACAGATTTAAAATATTTGTAATTTTTTTTCTGCTGGCAACAATATAAAGGTTAACATAAAAGTGGAGCAGTCTTTTTAGCTTTTTCAATTATCCTCCTGCTTTCTCCTACAATAAAAACTAATTGCATATGTGAATGTAGTAGCAGCCTTTGTGTGTGACCCTGTTGCCAGCCTTTTTCAAGAAGTGCTGTGCCTCTCACCCACTGCATGCTGGGACAGTATTATGTCCCCGTGTGGATGCAGGGCCAAGCTCACAACAGAACGATTGTTCTTCTTTATCTTACAATTTTTAAGGATGTTCAAGCCTTAAAACCGATATTTATTTATTTATTTGATATTATACAATGGAACAAAAACGGTACACATCCATGGTGTGTACATGTTTCTGCTGCCTGTCCCACAAGGGAATGTGTCACATGAGATTAAGGTTTAAAAGCACTGTTTTAAAATAAATTATATACTAAGCATTAAAAAGTAGTACACAGAAGTAAGACCTTATTTAGTTTCGGACACAATTACCAGCGTTGACAATAGTAGTAGTGTTTCTTCAACTGCATTTTTAAGAAATAACTGTTAAATTTTATGCAAACAAAGCTTTTACTCAACACTGAGTAATCATCTCCAAAGTTACTTTTCTTCTCTGGTTTCCACCACTTCTGCCTCCTCACCTGCTGGAATTATTCCTCTCACGCACCACCACTCTTTGGTCATCTACTCGATTGATTTCACCTGAGCACTTCACTATATCTACCCTGCTCTCTCTAAATTCCATCACCAGATAGGTTCTCTGTGTTTCCTGACACCGAGCTTTCCAGCCAGTTACTTTTGTTTTGATCTCCCGGTGCTTGACCTTTTTCTGCCCACCCGCCAGCCTGTCACCTGCCTGACCTCCAGTAATGTCATGTCTGCCTGCTTGTCGTCATCTGCCTTCCTGCACATTCACATTAACCCGATTCTCCTGGATCTCTGTCCACTTGTCAGAATCAGAAGTCCCCTGTTCACTACTATCAAGGATTGGATTGGATTTTGGAACTCAGGATTTTTGAATTGTGTTTAGTGGAACTGGACTTTTACTTGGACCTGTGTGTTTTTGGAGTTTTGGATTGTGAACTATTGAATGTATTGTCACACAGTTTCCCTGCTCTCTCAGACCAATATCTTCTGCATGAGCTGTCTCTATATACCTGTAAAGATCGTTAACTCCTTGCTCCTTAGTGGCTCCTCTCCCCCCCCCGCACTGGCCACCCTTTTGTGTCCTCTCCTGAAATCTCCAACATCTTACCTTCATCTCCTGTTTCTCCATCTTGTCTGACCCCAGTCTAAAGGAGAGGTCAGCATTGCTCAATTCCTGGCTATCTTCTCCACCTTTATTCATCTAACACAAGTACATTTACATTTGTTAATGATTTGATTAATGATTCTTTAAACTTATATCCTGTGTTCTGTCATTGGGTCCATCTTTCTCAAAAACTCTTACAGAGGACTTGACTCAGACTTATTAGTGAGTTGTGAGCTTCACAGATATGATCATTATGACACACTGGGATCAGAGTTTTCAAGGAAAAATCTTTGTGGATGTGTGCACATCTGTGTTAATTTATCACAAACTACATGTATGTGTTTGTGCATGTGGTGGCACCAGTAGGATCAAAGGCAGTGACACACACTGGCAACGAGAATGTACAAGTCATTAAAAAATGTAGAAGAACGGTGAGGTTTTAATGCCCCCTCTGGAGGTAGCTGACTAAATGCACACACACTTTCAAACAAACCGTTACAGTGCACCCAGCTTTTCAAACACAAGCAATCACTCTCAAGCATCATCCCAGACACACTATCCGAGCAGTACAGGTGGTGCCTGATATGAGGTCTGAATCCACATCAAAAGGACACCTCTGACATCTCAGATTGCTCGCAAATGATGATGCACCAAGATCTTTTGCCACTACAAAGGCAGAACAAAAGAACTAACATGAAAGAGAAGTCAATAAACATAAGACATTTAATAAAACATTTTTTTCTGTTGAATTCACTACAAAGTTTTTTTTTTCTATCACTACATAACACAAAAAATGAACGGTTGAGTCACATGACTGAACAGGAAGACTGGCAACGATTTCTGTAAGGAGGGGTGTGCCCTTGTATGATTGCAGAAATGTGAGGGAAACTGAATGTAATGCTGTAGTGCCAGTAAAAAAAAAACAAAAATCTGCCCTCGGAGGAGATTTGAGGTAAATATATATAAACACACATATGTATATTAAACTGAAATCTCAACTCTGCAAATGTGTTTACTCGCTGTCCTGCAGCACACAGAAAGCCCTTGTTGCAATGACATGCTGTGTAGACACAGAGGCTCACAACGTGTACCAAAGGCAGTATGACCAGCATCAACAAATGCTGTATACAACCTCACATGCTGTACTACAAAAACAGAACAGCGACAGCAGCAAAGAGAGCGTGTGCCCAGTTCAGTGGCAGCTGAGGAGCGGTGGCTTACAGATGTTCAGTGTCCCACTGCAGTTGTTGGAGCTACAGTGAAGTGTCAGCCCAGGAGAACAGAGAGCCAAGGCACAGCAGCATAGAAACAGAATGGAACATGAGGTCACACTCTAAGCCTCACAGCCCTCAGCACCTCAAACTACTGGCAATGTCAAGAGCTTGTGAGCAAAACAAGTCAACACGAGTACGATACGTGATAATGAATAGGAATTTCATCCTGGTTTTACATCAAAACATTGTCCAATTGTTAAAAAATAAATAAATACATCAATTTAGTTTTAAAAAGGGGAACAATACAGAAAGTGATGAACATTTTTGAGTTGCGTTGAATGATGCAATATTGGGAAAAACTGGGGCTGACAGGTCTCTTTGCTAAGTGATTTGTATAAGCAGATACACACAGGTGACAAATTAAAGGAAAAAAATTATAAATGAAAGAAGAAATGTACCTAAAGCAGATGCTTCCATACAGGTGTAAAGAGAGCTGGACTGGCTATTGTTTCAATAGGAACAGGTAATATGTTGACATCTGGATATAAATCTATGGGAAAGTGGGAAATTAGTCAATGGATGGTTTGATAAATATGAATTCTATGAATCATATGCTATAGTCTTTGCAATAACCAGGTTTTAACCCAACTAAACACTGCTGTTCTGGTGGCATGTGGTCGACCAACTTACACTTGGGAGTTTCTTTATTTACCACCAATTTGCAGATTAGCAGAGCTTAAGCAGCTGACTATAAAACACAAAACTGTCATTATTTTGGATGGTCTTTGAAGTTGGAACTTATACCGGTATAACTTTATATAATATGTAAAAAGTTATAAAAGACTGTTGCCCATGCCAACACAACATTAAAGGCATCCTAAAAATATCTGCAACAGCTACAGCATAACAGGATGAACAAAACTCTACAAACACTGAAGTTTGTCAGAGAGTTGAGTGACAGCAGAATTGCTTAAACCTAATTGCCAGAGGAAGCTGCGTAAACGGTGGCCAACATTAAATCATTGCTTTTCCAGGTGGTCTGTGCCAAGGTGAAAATGGTCATAGGTCAATCGGTTTTTTCCTAATGTGGTACAGTAAAAAGCATGTTAGTGTTTAGACATGTCTCAAAGCCTCTCCTGTTGAAAAGACCACTTAGTTTGGTGCACCCGAATCCACGCTTGCTGTCTACGGTGAAACCCAGTAACAACAACCGAGTCACAACGAAAACCCAAATGAAAGCAATGAGTGATTTCCTGTGTATTTCAACATTTAGGGAATTATTTTGAATAGTTGATGCAATGTAATTCAACATTTCACAGGATGCAGTTATTTTTGATGTTTAAAATGACTAAGCTTGTTCCTTTTTATTTCTGAATTTCAAACGTTCATTAGAGGTGCTCAGGCTTTTTATGTTTGTGTGGCAAATGCCTCAGAAGCTTTCTGAGTGTTGAGTTTGTCTCTGAGTGCATGCTTGTGTGTGGATGTCTGTGTGTGCTTAAGCCGAATGAACAATCACACACACACACGGCTGTTTAACATAAATATGCTGCTTTGCGTCTGGTTGTTGTGGTCTCCTTCTAATGGGCTATCCAGGGACCTGAGGCCACTCCCCAGAGACACATGGGTTCCATATACCCGAGGCAGTAGCCTTTGTCAAAATGCACATATCCTCAGATGTTTCTTTTCAAATCTATTAACTCCAAGCCCAAATCCATACCCAATTACTCTAGGCAGGCTAGCTTCATTGAAACTGTAAAAGACACATGAAATAGGAAAGTCTCATACTGTGTGTGCATGACTGAGTGTATGTTTGCCTATGATTATCCCATTTGAGTAAGTGTGAAAGAATTATTTAATTACAACTGGGGCCTGAATTTCACTGTGGAACTGCAGGAATTGCACATAGTTTCAATGATTCATACAAATCTAGCACCTGTGCTGCCAGAATCTCCTGCACACATTTACAACGGTGTTGAATAATGACCAAACGCTTGACGGACGTTCTACGTTTTGCTCTGCAAGGCAACTGGCCCCTTTGCCTTTATTGTGTCTCTGCTATCATAGAGAGGCTCCAGTCGTATGAATATGAAAGCATGCCCCTCAAATCTACACCGAATTTCAAATTCCATCTATTTCGACTCAAGTTATGAACATGAACCTGAACCTGAAAGGAGTAGCGAAGTATCAGTGATGACAATATTAATGTTATACTACTCAGGACCATCAGACAAGACATGAAGAAGTATTCTCTAAAAAAAAGTATTTCCACCTAATGTTATAGCAATCCATTTCAGGTAATATCTGGATATTTGAGACCTCCTCTCTAGTGCTGACAGATGAATTGTAGTTTTATCATCTTCAATATGAAAATACTTGATAAGCACACAGCAAAAAAGTGCCTGAATGGCGATGAATATGAAAAATCTATTTACTTACACATCCCACGCAATGAAACTCCACATATCAATTATACAGTGCATTTAGAAAGTTTTCAGACAAAGTGAACATTTTTGAAATAATGCAAATTTATATAAAAGAGAAATCTAAAATATCACATTGGTCTAAACACACAGAACAAAATTTAGCTCAGGTGCCTCCCATTTCTCTTGATCATTGCTGAGATGTTTCTAGACCTTGAGTGGAGTCCACCTGTAGTAAATAAATTGATTAGATATGATTTGAAAAGGCACACATCTCTCTATAGAAGGCCTGACAGTGCATATTGTATCAGAGCAGAAGCCATGAGGTCAAGGGAACTGCCTGCAGAGCTATGAGACAGGATTATTGCAAGGTACAAAAAAAAAATCTGCTGTACTGCAGGTTCCCAAGAGCATAGTGGCCTCCATAATTCTCAAATGGAATAAGTTTGGCACAACCAGGACTCTTCCACGAGCTGGCAGCCCGGCCAAACTGAGCAATTGGGGGAGAATGGCCTTAGTAAAAGACCACGAACCTGTTGGTCACTATGACTGAGCTCCTGAGATTACGTGTGGAGATGGGACAAAGTTCCAGAAGGACAACCATCACTGCAGCCATCCACCGACCTGGGCTCTATGTCAGAGTGGCTAAACGGAAGCCTCTCCTCTGTGCAAAACAAATGAAAGCCTGCTTAGAGTTGACGAAAAAGCAGCTGAATTATTTTCACGCTGTGAGAAACAAGATTCTCTGGTCTGTTCTGTTACTTTACTTTTTTTTTTTTTTTTAATCATCAATGTTGATGGTAAAACTTAACATCATCATCAGATCAGATCAGCTATCACTAACGTTATTTCTATAACTGACATGCCAGAATGAAGCATGCTGGTGTGTGTGCGTCCGTGCGTGCGTGTGTGGACTCCCTTTAGGTAAGTGGGTAAAAGGGCTTCCCAGTACAATCACTTTATGTAAAGCCAAAGACTGTATATTAGTTAAGAGCTTTCACTCTGCAACACAGATGAAAAACATCAGAATGAAGTGAGTTTCTCTGTAATTGCAACCCATGTTTATACTCTCGTAAAACTATCATCTGGTCTCACATCTGCTTAAAACATTTAAAGTTTTATTCTTGAATAAATCATGTTTTAGTTCATACTCTGGATTTTTGTTAAGCAAAAAGCTGTTGGAAATTAAGATATACTAAAGTCAGTGGACTGCAAGTTTAATAACCATTTTATAGCCTGTCTTTTGCTGCTGTTTATATTATTTTTACTGTGTATGCTGAGCATCTTTGGCACAAACAGGCAGTGATGAACTGTATGGTTCTCAACCTACAGATTTTTCGAGTTTTAGTTATTTTGGGAAATGGCAGTCTATGCAGACCTGGACCAACTGTGCAGAAGGTAATGTAGATGACAAGAGAGGAGAAGGAGTCCTTAAGCTACAGGAGACAGATAAAATACAATCTGAGGACAAGGTAAGACCTGTTGATGATTTCACAAGTAGGTTTCCCTTATGAGCAGCATTTAAGGGATATGAGCAGCATTTTGAAATATGAATTTTAGGACCTGGAGGCTCAGTCTAACTATCGTTTTGGACAGCATATTACGTGTGACGTGGAAGTGTGGACGTACCAGTTTCTTTCCTCAATTACAAATCAATGTGTGCACAGATGCCTGAAGATGACAAACTAAGGAACATGGTAATTAGCATAATGGGTGTTAATCTAAGTCTGAACGTGTTATCTGCGTACGTGTGTCTGTGAGTGTATCTGAACCATTGTAACAGTAGCCACATTTGTGTACAAATGTGTGTGTGCGTGTGTGTGTTTCACCTGTCTCTATGGCCACCAGAGAAAGCAGTGTGCCTTCTGCTCCCTTTAATCAGAGTAGCACAATGGCATGGTTAAAGCCGCCTTATCTCTACACAATCAGATTAGAGAGGATTGCTGCTCTGCTAAGCACCACAAAGTAAAGCTCCCAACTTCCCGGATCAAGATGATTTGATTAATAATTTTTTATCATATTATCCTTTAAGAAGCATAAATTGTTTTATTTTTATTTATTTATTTTCCATTTGTTTCGATTTATTGTAACATTCCTAAGGCTAAATAGAGATTGAAAGATTATCTTCTCCACCTGAGCAAGTGCTCTCTTCTCCTCCCATTCTTTCTTCCCCCCCTCAATTCATTTCTCCCATTCATTTGCTGGTTGGGATTTGTTGTTAGTTCCGCCAGTGACCAGATGGGGGTGCCATGCCTGCTGCACACAGTGGGGGCCTCCTCCACACCTAATCTCATAAAAATAAACATGCCAGCAGTTGTCAGCTTCTCCAGCAGCGAGAAGCAGGCAGGGAGGGTGCTATAGAAACAGGTCAGGCTAATCATGCATATAATTGCATTTTGACATTTTGGGCTACTGGGACCAGACCTTTGGATATCAGGTTATCCTCGAAGCACTTAAGTGATTAACAAATGAAAATGCAGCTCTGAAACTTAATTAGATATTATGTCTCGTCCATGCCTACAGGGTGGGGTTTTAAGATAGCTGTTGTCAGTGGGTGAGTGGGGGTCGCACTGTTAAATCAGGAAATATCAATAAGTGGCAAAAGGAGGTGTTTTATACCTCATATTACTGTTCAAATTATTTGTTTCGAATTTCAATGCTTTATTTTAGAAACATATATGTTAAACTCTGTACACAATTATTGTTAAATGGCAAGAAAGTAAGAGCACTTCATCATTAGCTTGCTTCAACTCCCTCGTTTGCTGTTAGGAATAATTACAATTACCATCCCCTGTGGCACAGTTAAGGAAAAGAAACATTTATTCCCCTTTTTCATTAAAAAGCCGCTTTGGGCAGTGAGAAACCTGCCTCTCTTGCTCTCCCTCCCTTACACAGGAGTAAACTGTTCACATTAGAGAGGTGTAAACAGCCCCAGGTTATCACCATACTATTCTGCAAAATCAAAATTCATTCGCAAAGATGAAGACACCCGAGGGTTAAATGCTCAGCTAGTCTGAAGGAACCCCCTTCATTTCACTTATCAATATACAGCATACACAAATAAAAATTAGACTAATATCTATAGGGAAGTTTTACGCGACAAACAAAATGCTATTGCTGACACTGTTGTATGAACTGGCTGTGAACCTAGCAAATATGGAGGATTTAGATCTTGGAGTATGTACAGAAAAATGACATATTATTAGAGACAAATCACTTCCCACTTCTGAAAAAATATACAAAAACACACACTCTACACCTGGTTGATAATTATAGAAGAATACGATCTACAATATTTTATATCAAACTAAAAATGTTACATTTTTTCAAACAATTAGATCTATTACACTGACCTTTTAATACTGCATATGATGTCTTCTAGGTTTATATACAAGCGCTGAGTGAATGAAATCATCTAGGCAGGCTAAGGTTCACGAATAAAAAGTTAAAGGCAGTTAAATCGTAATAATAATTAAGGCAGGGTCACAAAAGGACAAGTATTTCTGGTATTTTAATTTGTAAGTTTGTTTAGCATTGAATCTGCCAAATGACTAAATTAATGTGATGTGGACATGTAAGATGCTTGGGCTGTCAGCACCCCCCCACTCCTTCACCCCTCAAATCCTGTTCAGACCTCATCATAAGCACAAAGACTGTGATGAAGACATGGCCCCCCCGACAGACATCCCGAACCATGTCTGTGTTTTTGCCTCTGCTTCACGGGACAACAAGAGCTGTCAGTCAGAGAGGATAGGCGGGGAGAGGGAGGGATGTTTGGGGGATTGGTGCTGAGCATGTGGGAGGGTGGACGAACGGAATACTGGGCCTCAGCTGTCACCTCCATGAACTCACATAAGGCTCACTGTCCTAGCAGCACTATGTTAAATGACAGCCCTTCTTCATCATCATAGACACACCTTGTAGAACTGCACACATGTAGATATGTGCACACACACAAACTAGCATGTACATTTTCAGATATGCACAAGACAACCATAGATCCACACAAGTGCGCATACACAATATCATGCATAAAGCGCATTCACAGGCAGGCATACTCATCTCTTGCATTTTGCATAGGTGACACTTTTCATTATTCAAAGCTTCTCTCTGGGTATGTGGTGTGCACATCGAGAGGCGACATGCACCCTCTCCAAACAAGGTACACCTTAATTATGCATGCTCAGACTACAGGCATTGCATTTTGGTGTGCATGTGTATGAGTCTGTGTCCATGTACATGTGTTTTGTCCTTATGTGGTCAATTATGAGTGTTTATACATATGGCATATGCATGTGTATCGAGTGTGTAGGCTTAGTGTAAACTTTTGTATCTCTCTCTATATGCAAAGCCAGTTTAATTAAGGTAATGAGACGCAGTGTGTCATAAAGACTCAGCACCTGATACAGCCCCCATCAGAGCCCACTTCTGTTGCAGGCCCTACACAAAACACATTCTTTTGTTGTTTACTTACACTCTTTATCCGCCTGACAAACTCGCATTTGTCTCTCTGAAGACACAACAGTGATGAAGCATTTTAAAAGATGGCGGCTCCTGTCGTTTACTCAGCCTTACAGCTCACTGTGAAACACACAAGTAAGCTTTAATTTAAGCAATTACACCAGATTAAAATTTCCATTAATGGTGGGGAGTGCATGTTCCTTTTGAAGAGGCCTCCACTTTGAGTGTCGACACAATGGCACATTAGAACAGAGAGCATCACATTAACCAACAACACTGGCGGCTCAGAGGTGCAGCAAGACAGGGATTTTCAGCTTGATTTGGTTTTCATCTTGGAGTAAACGGATGAATTATTTATTTTTCCTACTTGAGTGTTTGTGAGAAAGTATCCAGATGTGTGTGTGTGTGCGGGTGTGTAGGTGTGTGCGCATGCGTGTTTGTGATGGATGAAAAAGCCAAGCCAAGGTAAATACTTTACAACATTCTACCTTTCTCTTGATGCAGAAAAACAACAAGCTTCAGGGTCAGAGTGCAACGCTCCCAAAAGTGAAATTCCAGCAATTATTCACGGGAGATCCACAGCAGGTGCTCAGGGCATCATGTCCGCACCCTTGAGTGGGCAGAGAAGACTGACAGCCCCATTATAAAACGGCCCGCGTGACAGATAAATATTTCAGATGCAAATAAATAAAGGATGCCCAACGTTTTCCCTCTGAATGACTTTTCACAGTTGAATGCCCATGACTGCTTGCCCCAGGATCTCCTGACGGCACCCTTTACTCATTCCTCGCAACCACTCCACCTATTCAACCTCAGGCTCTACGCGACAACCCAAAACAGGCCGCCGACCCATCCTGATGTTGCTCCACCACACACGGCCATAGTGTGAGTCCTCCCTGTGCACATATCCTCTGGACCATCCGCTCCTGGCAGTAGCATGCAGGTAAAGGCGCTGCTCCTCTATTTCTGGGTACAAAGAAGCAATTAATCTACACGTCTAAGAAAGGGTGTCTAGGAAGGCACTCCTATTGTGTTTATGAATTGCTTTTTGTCAAGCTAACCCAGAGAGCCAGGGCTCATTGTTGCCCAGTAATTACTATAATGTTTAGGATACATGTTGAATTGTAATTACGTTATTATTCGTTTTTGGGGGGCTAATGGTACCTATGACGTGATTACAAATGGGTTAGGTAGAACATTCTCATGGGATATTTAAAAAAAAAATGATTTAATTAAATAGTAGATTAAGTGTGTTATATGTCTTTGGCTTTAATGGGCATGGCTAAGTGTCTACCCTTCCAAATAGTTTCCTATGGATTACCTCGCTACACTTTATTAGGGCAGCGTGCCATCCCAGAGGAGTGCAGTGTGATAATTCAATTAAGAGAAAATTATGAGATGCTCCTGTGGTTACAATCTATGAGAGGCCAGATGGGAATCTTGCAGCTACACAATCCCTTGCCTCTAACCAAAGTGATGCAGAAAAAGTAAAAAGAGAAAATGAACAAGCCAGGGAAAGTATACCAGTAGTATCAGCTCTTCCCTCCGAGGTATACACTAGAAAAAGATATGAGACGAGCATGAGATGAGAGATCACAGTAAGTGACAGGAAATCTCAGATCAGCTTCCTAAAAATATACAGTGATATCCTTTGTTAACACTACATTTGTAGAAAAGTTTGGGATTTTTGAAATCCCTGCCAGGAAGAGTGCTGATAATGCCTGTTTCAACAGCGGATGCCATATATTGAAAATCCTTGTAAATATCAGCACTGACAAGTATTTTAGTTGACGTATTTTACCAGTATTGTATCTGGATAGAAAGCAGACATACTGACAGGTTTGCCTGTTAGACTCATCCAGATGTTGCTTCTGTGTGTGTACAGTAGTTTGGATATCAGGTTTTTTTTTTGTTTGATGTCCTGCTAGGCTGCACAGAGCAAGCAACTCTTCTACCACTGGGACTATTACACCCGACATGATGAACAGAAGGTCTTTCTGACCGTCTTTTTGTCAGTCTCTCTTTCTTTTACTTTCCCCCTTTCCATCTTTCCCAATATTTCTATTTCACTGCCGCCCTAACAAAAATCATGTTGAGCGGTGTTAGCATTGAGATAAAAAGAATGCTGAAATATTAATGGAGGTGTGCTTTGTTCTGGCAAGCACAGAGATGTAGAGACGGAGGTTTCCTGACTGGTAGAAACCAGGTCTGATTCATTAGCTGGGTTGTCTGTGTGAGGAGGTCCACAGAGGGCTGTCACATCCACTGAGAATGCTGGGTAGGCCACCCCCCTACCCCACCTATAAAATACTGTACCTATCCATCTTCAATCAAGCCCTTCTGTGCACTCTTTCCCTCTCAATGTCCTTATTATTATTGTCCACCTCCTTTTTCTTTGCAATACTTAAATCCCAAATTCTTCCAAAACTTCACTTACCTTGTGAATTTATAATGCCGTCTGTTTCCGCTCTTTTCCTCTCTAGTGAGAAGGTTCCATTTACCCCCCCAATCCCCTTTCTAATGTATCAACTGATGCGGAACTGAAAGGGAACCAAGAAAAAAATGCATGTCTCCCAGCTCCACTCAACACTAGATCGTAGGGTAAACAAGCAAGAGACCTAAGTAGTCCGATCTTGTGCTACATTTTACCCTTAGTGACTGCCTTTGAGAGGTAAAACACTACGTATTCACACATGTTTGAATTATGCTGGGCTGTGCTGAGGAAGACTGTACCACAGGGAGAGTCCAGCTTCTTTTTACTGTCTGTCTTTGCTCTCATTTTTTACTCTCCTTCACTTTCCTCTTTCCCTGTGAGACTGAGATGATCAAACCATACTGAGTGGACATAGTCCCTCCACAAACTGGAAGGGAAAAACCTAGAGAGAGCAACCAAGAGAGAAATGGAAATTATACAGTCCTCCAAAACTCCTTTCTTATACATTCCCTTAAAAAAAATGAGCTGTTTCCCCAATGAATAGGGAACAGCTCATTGGGATAGCCTAAGAACAAGGTTGAGGATTTCTAGGATGTGTTTTATCTTTGTTATGCTCTCATTGAAAAAAAAAATCAATAGAACAATACAAGGATAAAAAGACAAAGAAAACGATGAGCCAAAATAAAGTTTTCACAGATGCCTTGATAGTTGTTAAGAAAAGTACTACACTTGTGACTTCATTTCAGGACTAAACTTTTTAACTTGGGTTTCTCTTTAAGAAACCTCTTGAACAACAACGTAAAGTGCCACAATATTACAGTGAAATCAGTGCACGACGACTTATCCATTAATAGGTCTGAATTCATAACAGATGTACACAAGTTGTAATGTCTATTGTGGTACATAAGCATCTACTGGGATTTGTTGGAATACCACTCTATTCTTGTTCAAACGGTTTGTCGTAGCCCAGTGGGAGGTTGAGGAAATATGGGGACACTTGTTTTACTTGTTCTTTGTGCAAACACGGCTTGAAAAACTCACCTGACACAGAATAGAAATATAACAACTGAGTTACGTGATTGCTTAGCATAATCGCTACGAGCAAAAAAGGCCAATCATTTTTTTGGGATACTTACAGTATTGTTCAAAATAATAGTACTAGAACGTGACTAACCAGAATAATCCAGGTTTTTAGTATATTTTTTATTGCTACGTGGCAAACAAGTTACCAGTAGGTGCAGTAGATTCTCAGAAAACAAACAAGACCCAGCATTCATGATATGCACACTCGTGAGGCTGTGCAATTGGGCAATTAGTTGAAAGGGGTGTGTTCAAAAAAATAGCAGTGTGGCATTCAATCACTGATAGATGCAAAAATTATAGGCTGTTCAGCTAAAATGATCTTCAATGCCTTAAAATGGAGAGCAAATCCAGAGAGAGGTGGAAGAAAACGGAAGACAACCATCAAAATGGATCGAAGAATAACCAGAATGGCAAAGGCTCAGTCAATGATCAGCTCCAGGATGATCAAAGACAGTCTGGAGTTACCTGTAAGTACTGTGACAGTTAGAAGACAACTGTGTGAAGCTAATCTATTTTCAAGAATCCCCGCAAAGTCCCTCTTTTAAAAAAAAAGCCATGTGCAGAAGGGGTTACAACTTGGCAAAGAACACATCAACTGGCCTAAAGAGAAATGGAGGAACATTTTGTGGACTGATGAGAGTAAAATTGTTCTTTTTAGGTCCAAGGGCCACAGACAGTTTGTGAGATGACCCCCAAACTCTGAATTCAAGCCACGGTACACAGTGAAGACAGTGAAGCATGGTGGTACAAGCATCATGATATGAGCATGTTTCTCCTACTATACTGTTGGGCCTATTTATCGCATACCAGGGATCATGGATCAGTTTGCATATGTCACAATACTTAAAGAGGTCATGTTGCCTTATACTGAAGAGGAAATGCCCTTGAAATGGTTGTTTCAACAAGACAATGACCCCAAACACACTAATAAACGAGAAAAGTCTTTGTTCCAAACCAACAAAATGAATGTTATGGAGTGGCCAGCCCAATCCCCGGACCTTAATCCAATCAAGAACTTGTGGGGCGATATCAAAAATGCTGTTTCTGAAGCAAAACCAAGAAATGTAAATGAATTGTGGAATGTTGTTAAAGAATTATGGAGTGGAATAACAGCTGAGAGGTGCCACAAGTTGGTTGACTCCATGCCACACAGATGTGAAGCAGTTTTAGAAAAACTGTGGTCATGCATACAATATTAGTTTAGTGATTCACAGGATGCTAAATCCTAGAAACAAAAACGTTTGTATAAAATAGTTTTGAGTTTGTACAGTCAACAGCAGACACTGCTATTTTTTTGAACACACCCCTTTCAACTAATTGCCCAATTGCACAGCCTCACGAGCTGCATATCATGAATGCTGGGTCTTGTTTGTTTTCTGAGAATCTACTGCACCTACTGGTAACTTGTTTGCCACGTAGCAATAAAAATTATAATAAAAACCTGGATTATTCTGGTTAGTCACATTGTGCTGCTATTATTTTGAATAATACTGTACATCCAGTATAATATTAGGTTTGTGTCACATTATGGTCTTTCTGTTATTTGCTTAATAAATGTTATATTTAAATACACAACTGGTTGTATTGTACGTAAACGTACAAAGCCTTGTGCAGAAAAACAAATGCACAGGCTACACATACACATTTACTTCTCTCTCTCTCTCACATAGAGGCACTCAAGCAAGCAAACAACCATGCAGATGAGCCACTACAAGCTCAAAATCCCTTTATTACCTCTTGTTGTGGAAAGGATGCAGAAGTGGCCCTCCAAGTGCTCCCCTCTCTGTATATAAACCCTTAAAGCCTTGTCCCACAACCAATGAAAGGCCAGTGCAATCTGTAAGCAACCCTGTTCCCATATGGGCTAGTCTGCCATGGGCCTCATTTGCCTTTGTCCTCCGGCTCTCTGAGGGCCAAGCCCTGTATGCTTCTGCCTAGCTCTGGGCATTTGTTAAATATGCACCTTCCAGTAGCTGTAAAGAAAGATCCCAACAAGCTAATCTCATCACAAGCTGGGGACCCTCCACATATGTAAATCTACATCTGTTCTCTTTCAAAAAGAGAGATTCTCCAGGATTAAACTACGCACAAACCCAGGCATACACAGGCAAACACACTTAAGTATTCTCCCACATGGCCATTGCCAATCAAGAAGTCCCTCCCTCTGCCACATGTACTTGTCTGCCATCACCAGACTTCAAATTTTCTCTCCTTTCTCAATTATCCTAATGGCAAGCAATGGCCAAGAAATTGCTCTTTGTGTCATTGTTTTGTGTTTTTCAAAATGTTGCCCTTCACCTAGAAGCCATGGCTGGCCTTGGGGTGCTGGGACTGGTAAAGAGTAGGACCAGGGGCCCTGTAAGCAGGCACCACACTGAGAGAAACATCCTATAGTGCCCTGGGATATCATTATACCTCCCTGCAACACAGGATTAGCTTGCTCCCTGACTGAGAGCTGCCATGAGGCAATCTATAGCAAAGACAGCTTCATCAAACATCACTGACTGGCAGATGATGGTAGTAATACATAAATGTAAGGGTAATTAAAAAAATATATAGCAGTTAGCAAATTTTTTATTCCTATTTGATTTTGCCTGTTACTCCATACAAAGAGAATAAGATCAGAAGATTTGCAACATGTGCTTGGATACGTATAAGCTGTAGGCATATATAATAGGATTTATTAAAGAAATCTTAAAAAAGAAAACCAAACAATGAGTGAAACATTTTCTTGCATTTGTATGTTTTTGTGTCTGTGGCCTTTATATTTAGTTATTCTTTACAGAGGACAAAATGATATTGCTAAATAGTGCAGACTTTAAAGGAATTTAACATTCATAAGAGTAAAGTGGACATTTGTTTTTAAGCCATGTATCACTCAATTTCATAAATGTCTCAATAAAATCAATTGTTGTTGATGTTTTGCCACTGCAAAGACGACATATGTCTTCCCTTACTCAAACTATTTCTTCTCCCTAAATATTTGTTGTTGTTATTGTTGTTGTGATGACTCTGTTCGTTCTCATTGATATAATAAACAAATCCTTGGTAAACTGGTCCACACGCCAAATCAAAAGCCACAGAGACTTGGTGGGATGTTTCAGCTTTCTACTGGTGTTTTTAGCCAATTTAGTAATAACATAATATCTGTTTATACTTTTTTTTTCTGTTTCAGTTTGCGTTTGTTACCAAGCAGAATTTATTTGGGCGTTCTTTGCTGCCTCTGGACCAGGACTATCGGCAATCAGTTACTGATAAGGGGTAAATTTCTCCATGGTTTTGAATACAATTCACCTATACATTTTTATTTAGCTTCTATACAAACTGTTTGTATTTTGCAGTAGTAAATCAATGTACTGTAGAATCATTTAAGTACTACACTTAATTTGTGAAGTGAACTACTACATTGAACTACAATTTCATGGGAAATATTGTACCTACAAATGTAAGTAAATAGTACAAGACTTCATTCAAACTAACATTCACAGGTCAATCTCCGTCTATTACTGATCATCTGTCCTCTCTCTGGTGTTATATACTGCTTGGCAGGTACAGCTGATAGAGAAAGGGGGGCTGGGGTGTTGTAGCCGGTATCTGGGAAGGGGTCTTTCTCGTTAGTTTAAGATAGTATGTGGTAAATTAGACTGAATGATACAGTCCCCTTTTGTTTAGAGTGAAGTGATTAGGTAACAAACTCATACATATACAAATGGTAGGTGGGAGACCGCAGGGAAAGCTGACATGACAAATTTATGCTGGTTATAATAAACTTGTTTTCTTTGCCAAACTTTATTCTGCGTATCATTGACTACAGATTTTGTCAACAGTTACCAGAAACATTTAAATTATGCATTTTAATATGTAATAATATTCATAGAACGGCTCGGTGGTAGAACATTGAGTTGGCATGCAGAAGGCCGTGGGTTCGAATCCCACCCCACCAGGTGTGGGCCCGCCCAGCCACTAAGGGCCACCTTGCTGCTGGTCCCGAGCCCAGACTAAACAGGAGGGATGCAGCAGGAAGGGCATCCAGCAAATCAATATGCGGAGCACGTTCCGCTGTGGCGACCCCTGAAGGGACAAGCTGAAAGCCGTTGATCATGCGTAGATAATTACAAAAGGATGTGGTTAAAAATAAATATGGTAATTATGGGTTTAATAACAATTTGGCTTCAGCCTATTTCATTTCAGTCTTACTTGAGCGGACATCAATAATCATATATTGGAGCAATGACCATTTGTTGTACAAACATGCAATGATATGTATGTTGAATATCCATTTAATTATAAAGACTTAAAATATAGACTCATGAAATTAAATTTAGGTTTGGGTCACACCAGTTACTGAAGACACAGGTTCACATGCTTTTTCCACACATTAATATTTATGAACATATCCTTTTCCACTGCAAATACATGAATAAGTATATTTTTAGTCTTATTTGCTTAATTGGATTTCCTTTCAGTTTAATAACTTTCATAAAAATCAACCTAAACTCTACCACTGCTACAACAACAGATTGTAAGGGTGAAAATATCCATAGTATTATATACACGATTACATATTCTCCATGACTACGCCATGGTTTGCCTGGGGGGTGTAGACAAGAGGAGACAGAAGTTGTCCCTAATACATCATTACTAGCAGTGCAACCCTATCACTAGTCAAAAGGCATCAATCAATCTTGAATGTTTGCTTAAACCCTGGTGAGACACTTCTCATCATCTCTGCATAGCAGCCATTACACAAGCCTGTGGTGACAGTAGCACTGACACAAGGTGCTTATTCACGAATATTACTGGTGACAGATGAGTATGTTAGCTTATTTTACTGTCATGGGATTGTGTAGTGATGGACTTCGGGCTCTCACAATGTGTTTACTGTAATGTTGGTGGCATACACTAGGACTGAAAATATCAGACCTGGCTTAAAGTGATGGTCCCCCTATACCTCACTGAAACAATTATCCAAAAAATAAAATAAAACAAAGAAGCTGTAAGATGAGTCAGATTCCTCTACAAAGGACTTCTTAAGTGGTTTAAACAAAATTATTGATACCTCTTAGATGTGATTAATGTATAGATTGTATTATCCTGTAGTCATCACCATCACAAGTGTGTTATTAATTTAAATGCTATTGTCATTAACATTTAGCCTTTTTTAAACGAGGGGGAAAAATACTGTCTATGTGTAAAAAAACATCACAAGTCACAGATTGGAACACGAATCTATCGTCACAAATCGGATAGTTTCTCTCATTGGGGTTGATAAAATATGAATTCTGAAATATTAAATTTTATATTTTTCCTAAAAATCTTCTTGCTCCCCCCCCCCCAAAAAAAAATTACTTTATGCCTGGGAAAAGAGTAGACTTCTTTGTCCCTAAGCGGTGTAGTGTCCGGCCATTGTTGGTTTGCCAGCATCCTTAATTATTAATTTGATTTAAAAATGATGCACACCTGCAGAGCCGTACAGATTGTGGTGGATTATAGAAAGCAAAGAAGAGCTGCAGTGAAGTGGGGAGAGGGAGAGCTGGGCGTAAAGTGGATTGATTTCAAGTCTCACACTAACGCTAGCTTAAAGTTACACATTGTAGATTTGTAGTCCAAGGGCCCCGTACATGCCGAACTGTGTGGGGTTATCTGTATGGATCAACTATAATGTGTTACACTACCGACTTGAATTGTAGTAAAGGAAAACCAGAAAAAGTGTAGCTCAGTTGGTAGATCAGTTGTCCACAGGGTCAGTGGTTCTATTCCCACTTCCTCCGGGCTACACATCAAAGTGCCCGTGGGCAAGAAGCTGAACCCCAAGTTGCCCTTGGTGTGTGCTACTTACTTGTAAGCCACTTTGGATAAAAGCATTTGTTAAATGACTAATTGTAATTAACTGGAGATTTGAAAGTTGTTCGCTGTTAACAAGTAAAATTAGAGCTGTGTGATCAACATCAGCTCTATGTTCAGATGATAAGCCTAAGCTTTAAAGAAAAGGACATCATCACTACTGTAAAACATGAAAGAGGCTCAGCTATGAACTAACATCTATGGAAAAAGCTAGAAGTTAGTGAAAAGGCTCCAATTAAACTGGAGTGAAGCGAAATAGTTTGTTGAGAAGTGTGGAAACCAGGTAAAAAGTACAGAAGACTCATGAAGAACTTGATAGCAGTGTTTGCTTTAAAGTGTGGTAGTACTACTAATATAAGGTGGCAGTCCCTATAATTTTGCTTCAGGTGGAAATCGGTTTATATTTTAATACAAAAACAATGGTAAATATCTTATCAGTACAAAATAAACTTTATCGACAAATCACACTACTGTATAGATCAAACATAGGGAATGTACAGTAGATCATTGTCAAGAAAGGAGTGAAGCATCAAATGATTAAATTTTTTTTCTGATATGTATGATTACTTTTATTGTATGGCCTTCAGAAAACTGCACTACTGTACTTAATACGACTTCACCAAAATCAATCAGGTATGCGTTTAATTTAATCCACCTTGAGTTGGAACAACATGTTCACATGAACTGGTACTGTATAATTAGATTTTTAAAAAGGCTCAAACACAAAGAAAGATCATCTGACATGACATAACAGCTACACAGAACAATGGTTGTTAAGACGTGTTCGATAGATCCGATTTGCATGTTTAATTAAGCTATCAGCTCAGTACAACAGAGACCCAAAACCTAAAGCCGCAGAGTCAACAGCCCCTGTAATAACACCTCCCTCCAGTCAGAAGGGCTGAGGAGAAGTAGAGGGAGGAGAAAAGGAGGCATGCAAAGAGGGTGTGGGGGACTTGCAGTCAGCCACTAATACACTGAAAGGGAATACGCAAAGCTTTTCATTAAGACCCTGTGAAAGGCACATTCACACCCCAACCCACTAATTAAGTCAGGCCTCACTCACTAGGGAGCAGGAGAAAAGGAGAGAGAGGGAAGGAGAAAAGAAAAAGGAGAAGAGTTGGGGAAAGAGAGCAAAAGATGAGACCGATGAGAAAAAAACTGAAAAGACAAAAATGGTAAGAAGTAAAATGGATACAGACACAGTGAATTAGAGTGAAGGAGCCAAAGAAGGAGGGAGGTGCAGAGATATCAGTGGCTCTAATCAGGCTGATTTTAAAGTCACTCGTTGCCAGTCCACTGCAGGCCTCATTAACTCGCCCCTGGCTGGCATCATTGTTCAGGCAGCGTTTGAAATCCACCAAAGGAATGGAGATTTGCTTTAATCCGGGCCCATCAAAGGTAACACTGATGCTGCAGTGATGCTGTGCCTCTGGATTAGGCCAAGCTCAAGGGGAGAGAGAGAAGAGAGCGAGTGGAATGAGAGATGCAGACCCATCCTTGAAATGTAACAATTTCAAATTCAGTAGGTGACAGGTCTCAAGAGCCTCACCAGCACTGAAGATGACACTTTCAGGCAGCATTTGAATAATCTGGATGGTCTGGGTTACATAATTATGCCATGACAATTTGGGCACATATGTCAGAGTACAGTCTGGCAGCAAGTGTGTCAGTGTGGGGAAGCTTACGGGGGGTAGGGATAAGCGCCATACTGTCCTTGCATTTACTCTCCTGCTCTGTGCTCTGCTAGGTAGTGATTTAGGAAAATTTGCAATTCAAAACAACTTTTTGAAAAGAATATTTTTTCGTCTCATGAATACAAAATTTGGGAGGCAGGGTTTAAATTGCACATAGCAACAGCAGGAGACCATTTTGTGGTTATCCTACCCCTGGCTGTGTCAAAAGACGAAGACTAAAGACCAGCACATATCTTGGAAATGACAATATCTTTGGGTCTGGTCTTCTCCTTATGTTTAGCTTTTGATTTGTCAACCAGGAAGGCCACTTCGAGCAAACAGGACGGTCCATCCTGATTAAAATAAACTAAGTTGTTAATATAGTGAATATAAGAATATCAGCGCTAGAGGGGCAAACACCAGAAAGCAGCTTTAGCTCCATACAGAGTGCATTATGATGTTTGACAGCCTTGAAAAAATGCATGCTAAAATACACACTTTTATCACTTTCTAAGTGTTTCTTGCAAACATGTTTTCTGAATGAGTAGGCTCGTCTCACAAAAACCTATAAAAAAAAGAGTCCACTAAATGCTCTACAGTGAGTATTAAACTAAACAGTTTCACAAATTTCAAAGAACAGAGCGTCTATCGCGAGAGCCTTTGACATTTGAAGTGAGTGCTCAGAGGGCAAGTCCATTCAATCTACCAGTTGTTTCATTATGATGTTAATGTTGATTCCTATGCTTGCGACATGATAAAAAATGAGTTTTAGGTGTCACCAACCAGGACCCAGCATGATTTGCCATAGTCAAACCCTAGTTATATTGAGAATTCTCAGGGGGCTTGAGGGTGAAGACGACAGTGGGGGATAAGTAGGAGTGGCAACGAGGTGAAAGATTGTGGGCATGAGGGGCCTTAGGCTCGCAGGGGGAGTCAGGTTAAGCCAGTTAAGGGCATTATACCTCCAGGCTGATGAAAAGGGGCCCTCCCAGATCAAATTGAAGTAAATCTAGCCTAAATCCACCCTACAAAGGGAGTTTAGACTTTGCTATTGTGCAGGCCAGAGTAAACAGGGGGTCCATGGGTAAGCTCTTCTTCACATGTGACAAAAGCAGACAGTTGAGGAACAGATCTTACCCCAGCAGGCCAATGTTAGCACACAGATCACAGGGTTAGACACACTCAAACGTATCAGCTGCTACACAGGCCTCTGTGGTCACAACACTCTCTTAAGCCTTATACAAGCTATAAGTTCACCACTGACTCTGACACTCTTTCATGCCCCCCGTGATTGCTCACATTTTACACAAAAGATAGGAGCCAACATAACTTTGTGCCAAGTTGCTGGCTAATGAAGATACTTCTCAAAGGGAAGTTTCCTTACCTTCCTTATGTTTCTTATATCCTGGCATTTTTACTTTTTACGCTTAAGGCATTTTTATTGCATTATGTCTCTATGACAAGTACTGATTTAAGCCTTCACCATCCTTTCCCTCAAAGCATAAGGCAATTTTCCCATATAGGCAATGGGTACTTCTACCCCTAGATCAAAGGATCATAATGGCAGGAAAAAAAATGTCTTCAGTCTCTAAAAAAACTTTCCAGAAAAGCATGCACAATCATCCGGTTAATGGTTCTAATTGAGGCATCATCATACCCGTCACACTCCAGCTGAACCTAGCACAATAAATATGTGTTCAATTAGGACCCATTGCTCCCAGCCACCGCTGCTGGAAAAACAAAGGGGGCCCCTGGCCCATGGGCCTCGTTCAATTCACCTGGCAATCATATTATGATGCTCTCATATTTGACCTGCTTTAAATTATCTCTGAGAAAACAAAACCATTCTCTTATCCATTTATGACAAGACGATTGTTCTTCCTCTCGAGTCAAAAACTTTGGCAGATTATAGCCTCTCAGTGCTTGAAAGGTACTAAAAGCAGGTGTCAACTACTATTACAGTCAAGTCTACACAAACAGGCAGTCACACAAACCCAGACAGAGGTTACAAGCCTGACAGGGGTTTGTGAGCCTGCAAGAAACGCCAACATTGCTTCAGTAATTATCAGCCAATGAAACCATAACAGTGTTCACACAACCGAAGAATGCAAAAACAAAGGAGCCATTCAACGGCAGTAACACCCAAGGTGTTTTCATAGTAACAACTATCGTGTCAGCTAACGCAAACTGCTGAAAGGAAAGATAACCACCGCAGGCAATCAGGTGCGTCTTCCATTTCCCAGGAGTCTATTCACAACACTTTGAGCATGGCTTTGTGTGCATACGTGGATATGCATGTGTTTATTTAAAACAAAGACACATTTCAAAAGTGGGGCTGTTCTGTCTTGATCGAGCATCCAAACAGAGTCCTGCTGTTCATTAGACAGCGGGTTAAAGTCTCCTTTAAAACAAATGTTAATGTATACTCATGCACAAGTACAAGTATATAAACAACAAGGTATTTACAGTTACATTTCCTCAAGTTACCAACTACTGAAAAAAAAACTTAACATATAATTGATGAACCCAAGGTGCAGTCACTCAGCAAACATGCTGTAAAAAACAAAGTATTTTTCTAAGTTTTACTACAGGGCTATGTGTCAGTGCACAGGCTGGTGCATGTGTGCAGGCTTGAAATGAAGGGTAGAGGGCCTCTCACAAGGCCGGCTATAAGGAGATGATAAATAATCCAGCTGAAGTCAGCCATAAGGAGAGTCTACCTGTCAGTCCACTTACCCTAGAACAGCCTGGGGTTATCATGACGTACTTGCACATTTGGTATGAGCGTTTGACTGCTTCACCTCCTAATCGTGACTCCTCCGGGCACCACTCTCCTGGGAAGGCCTCCCATTCACTCCACATCCTGCTGCCCCTCTTTCAGCAGACTCTGCTGTTATACTGAACAGTCAAAAGACCAAAGACAAAGCGTGGGATGTGTGAGGTTAGTTGCGGTAGTGCATGTGTACGCCTAGTGTTCTGTCCTTAAACTGTTTAGATTATAGTATACTGTATGTGTCAAAGTCCTGGTTGTGGACTCACAGGATAAGCTGAAAGGACAAATGGAGACTAAGTTGACATTAGAATTCCACTTAAACCTTATTTTTAAAGAAAATCCACTTTCTAGGTTGACAGAAATATGCAATGTGGAATACTTAAATTTCACTCACTTTGCATCACACATTGCAGAGATGGGCACTTGAGTTGGTGACTTGTACTGAAGTGGCAATCAAGCCCTACAATAAATACTGGATTTGCATAACAGCATCCATCTGTCATTGTCCATTTATTAAAGGTTGCATAAGTTGATTGTGTAAGTTTTTGTGTAAGCTGTTTGAGTGAGCTGTTGGACCTTTACAGTACACTTTTGAAGCAAAAGCATGACAGCACCGAACCATGTTTATGTAGCACCTAACCTTCTGTTTTTTGCCTCTCTCTAAACAAACTAATATGTTTGCATAGTTTTAATCCAGTATTTTTATCTGTTTTGGGGCAAAAACTGTGTGAAACTGGCTATTATTTTGGCACCATTGCAAGGGATGGTATTCAGCATTTTGGTGCCTGGTCACAAAAGAGGTCTTATCTGAACAGATATCTGCTACAAGGTGGGACAAACAGTCCTGTGGGTTTTGTAAGAGGGTAGGGACTGACAAACTATGAATGTTAAGTTTGATTACTGTCCAGAACTTACTTGACCTTTTCTTTTTAAGATAAGTATAATTTTTTTGTTGCCGTTTGTTCAATTGAATATGAACACAATTGTGAATCTGCTAATTGAATCAGAATCCTTTTGAATCTAAATATTATCAATCTTTTTTCCCAAGGTGGTTTTTGGGAGAAAACAAATCTTTTAAACATTTGTTGGTTGGAAGAAATAGCAGTTTCACTCATTTTTCCATATTCTGCAATTGAGAACAATGTTTGAGAGGCTGTGTTGCAGCGTAGAATCAAAAGTAAAACCCGCATGACAAAAATAATATTAATTCTAATTTTGAATTCAGGGAATAGCATCTTAATAAACCACTGATGTCTTGTATGCGTGATTCAGTTAACACTACTTGAAAGTGAATTCCCTATTGCACTGGTAGATTAGGTACTGAAGGCTGCTGTGAGACTGGTCATTTTTATTTTATCAAAAATGTCACAAGTACTTACTTGCCAGTTTATGATTTGTAGCTCAAGCACAGTGGGAAAATACAGCAAGTCAGTGATCCAAAACATAAATGCTAATCCACCTATGACAATTTGTCATCTTAAATGTCGGGTTGCAAAACTCTAGAATGCTGCATTTTGTGTGGCAACCAGCTATAGCACCTCTTCTCTTTGTCCATTATTTTTCTTGGTGGCGTGATTATGAGATTTTAGATCAAGATGAGCACATTTCTACAGTAACTAATTCAGGATGTTTAAAATATATTAGTTAATTATTTGGTTAAGAAATGTGAATTAAGACCTTTACATAAGAGAAATTAAACAGGACAACTTACATTTGTTTTGAATTAATTTCAGTCTAATACAAATTTACAATTATTCAAATTTTTAAAAGCTACCAATTTTCTATAGGTGGCTACACACAGCTGGGCTGATCCTTTCTGCACCTTTTAACTTATATACACACACCCCTGTCAGAGTATGTTCACTGTGTCTACCAGAATGCTTGTTGTCTTCCATGTACAGCCTTCTCCATTGTTTTTTTATTGATATTTAAGTATGGAACTTACTTTTACATAGTTATAATTTCTCAATTTTAAGGTTGAAACTGTCAGAAAGGTGTCAATTCTACTATGCGTTTATTATTGATGTCAAAAGGCAGCCTGGTAGCTCAATGGGTAAAGCAAGAGTATGGGATGCAGGTCAGTGGGTTCAAATCCCAGCCTACGCACCAGGTGAGTCTCCCCCTTCTTGGAAGAACCTTAGTCTATACTCATTTCTGTATTATGTTTTTTACAGTAGGTGTCGATATGTCTAAATGCTTTGAAATATTTTGCTATTCCTACCTGCTTTATGAATGTTTACCAATTTTATTTTGAGGTGTGTAAGTGGCGTTTTCTTGATCCCATTATTTTATTTATTTTTTGTTCTCTGCAAACTGCTTGAGACTGCTCCAGGAGATCTACCCACTCAACTGTTATGCTTGATGAGTGGATGAGCCTCAGATCATCAGATACCTGATTTCACATATTAAAGTTAACTGCCTGAAGGGTTTATTGAGGTGGATTAAAACTTGGAAATTTTTATTACTTCATATCATGAAGGAACATTAGTACCATCTGAATGTGCATTAAATATTATGTTATGATGAAAAACAAATTAATTTACTCTTTTTGCTATTTAAACACAAGTAGGTGCAAACGCTTTTCACTCAACTGTAGATAATGTGAAGTTAAATCACACCTTATTAACTTAATGATGCGGGGACCATCTTGTGAGGTATGCGGCCTGTTTACCTGTGCTTGCACCTCCCTTCGCTGCATGGTGCATTTGGCACCTGTTGCTTAGTCTGATAGGGACGTGTAAGTGAGACTTTATATTTTGCTGCCTATGTTATAAATACTGGTAATAAGCCAATGCACATTTTAAATTCATGGTTATCATACAAATGTGGTACTGTGATCCTGGTATACTCTTGCACTTCTTTTCAGAAGCCTGTTAGAAGAAAGTTCTTTGGAAGGATAAGACTAAAGAAAAACTCTGACTTAAATTAGAGACATTATTTTTGGTGATGACCAAACACTTCATCTCATCTGTAAAATGTGGTGGTGGCATTATGATTTGGGTCTAGTTTGCTGCCTCAGGACTAGAACAACTTTCCATAAATGAGAGAGGACCTAAAGCAGGAAGTTTATCATCCCTGCAATGAAGCTGTTCATGGGTTCAATCTCTCCAAGCTTCTTAGCAGTTATAAAAAAAACATAGTTAAGACTATAGCCATAAAAGGGGATCACAACAGTTACTAAAGACACAGGTTCAACAACACAGTAAATCATTTCCGGTTTGCTTGGCTTGGAAACAAAAGTTCATCTGCTGCCGGACAAATGTAATTTAACTGAACTTAGGTTAATAGTTTTGTGTATGAGTAAAACATACTTGGTTCAGAGTGATCTTCAGAGACCAAATTCAAGATATTGATTCAACTAAATAATTATAAGGTCACTCAAAAGGCATTGGTTTCTTTTGACATTTTGCCATTTAAAAAGACAGTTCTTTATGATGATATAAGGGACTGCTGGCATGAAGAACTGATTTAGTACCAGTCCCAGTTTCTTTGTTAAAATTAGACTTGAGGGGTAGAGACATGAATTCAACACTAACAGCCAGCATGGTTACCTAAGTATTAATTTTATGAAAAGGAGCATTGCAATAAAGAATATAGAGTTACAGAAAGTTTTCTACACTGATATGATTTCAAACTGCAAAAAATTGGAGTCTCTGAAGAGTTTTTACACTCAAACCATAAATGCTGCAAAGTCTGATCTCAGCTTTGTTTCTTTAAAATTGTATTGAATGGGGTCACAGCAGTTCATTTATTCATCTCCTCTTTTCAAGTTTTAAAACCTCAAGTCAGAACAAAGTATGTTTATAACTTCTGAAGTGGTCTGAAAACTAACTAAAACTAAAATTAACAAACCTTACAGATTTACATTAAATTGCCTAGAAAAGCTTAACTGATACTACTTAGATACTGTATGTTGTTTTACCCTTTATGTGATTTTGAACTTGCATGGAAATCAGATCATGTTTTAGGTCATATTATGCAGAAACAGAAAAATCCTCAAGGGCTCTGTAAGCATTTCTGCTGTGAAGTAAGATTGGCACAGCTATAAAAATAAGGTCTCAGTGCTATAAGCACAGTATGTGCAACAGTTCTCCAGGGTCCATTGCCACACTAGTGGTAGCATAATATAGCAGTTTCCTACAGGATTTTATAAGAATATGTTGGATGGAACTCTTATCCTCTAAGGAGAGCGCGCCCCACCAAGACATTTTTGTACAAAATTAGTTAAATTAATAGGCTAGATCTATGAAGAAATATGTGTTCTTGTAAACAATTGTAAGCCTTTTAATAATAGTTTATCCTTACATTTGTTTTTAGGGGCATTTTTGTCCCTAAAGAAGAGATAAATAGGAGTGGACTTTATCGAATCTAAATCCAGCACTAAATTTGGTAATCTGAGACTATCCAATGTTTGTTTCAAAGATGCTTGGTAAATACAATTTCAGTACCATGATCAGAACTCACTTGATCAAATCCATATAATTAATGCTCAATGGTTCATTAAAAAACTGGGGTGATACAAATTAGACTATGATGGGCCTCTATAGTCAAGATAATTAATGGGGAACACGAAATATTCTAACTATATTTAGGTCAAGATCACATAAAGCTAATCATTTGTGACCAGTGTATGTAAATAAATAAATAGATCATAGATTTAATCCTCATTAAACATTACATTCCACCTGAGGTAGTTTTGCATAAGAAGATTTGACTACTTTTAACAGCATTTGTAGCTCCAGTTACTGTGACAATGTCACAGCTATTTTCTTTTCCCATTTAAGCATCTATTTCCGTGGCAGAGGCAGTCTGTTTATATGTGGCCTGTGTAGGCCACATCTTCCTCTGTGGCTTGTTGTTCAGTGCATTTCTGAACCCACCCATTTATTTTGGTTAGTCTTAAACTATATTTATCTTTTTCTCTCTGACAAGTGGGACTTGAAAAAGAACATAGTGTAAAGAGCTAAGTCAGAACAGTTCTCTGCTCTCAGAGTCAAAAAAATTAGTGTATGCATCCACTGTAAGCCAAAATTGTGATTATTCATGCCATGTTTAACAGGCATGTATTTGTAACTCAATGCCAGTCAACTTGTTGACAACATCATGCACTGGAAACTCTAATGTGTCACAAAGCACACGTATATGAATATGCTTAGAGACAAAAATCTTTTAGCAAAACCAAGACATTAGAAACGCACTGCGCAACACAGAGAACACCGCTTCTGAATCTATATAGAAAAATTATTTAAAGATTCTACGTTAGTTAAACCATCAGGGTGTTTTGATCTGGACACCATATGTAACCAAGTGAGTAGCCAGAAAACACTTTAGTCTTTTTTTCCTTAAATTTAGTTCTGCCGCAGTTTCATAACAGTAGATCAGTCTCACCGGCTCACTCATAGCTCTGCCAGTATGGATTTTAAAGATTTATACTATCACCACTCTATCAATAGTTTAACATTTTTAAGGTTTTCTTCTAGTGAGTGTAGTCCCTACCTAAATCCAACAAAAGTAGAAGGATGCCTTCCCTGTCTGTCTAGTGTTTCTTTATAAATGGAATCTTAGGGCCACAGGGAGTTCAGGACCAATTCTGCCAGTCTGACGGGATCACACTGTTGACAATTTGGAATATGCCTTGTGCTTAACTTTTGAGATATACTTAGGACCATTTCATAGTAGCTGTCTGCTCAGTAGGCAGTGGTCTACAGTGCAAATACCAAATGGACTGGTATGCACATTACGGTCATGCACAGGTTTTAGTTCATACTACAGTCTGCAGGTCAGCATCATCAGTACCATGTGTCCACGCGCATGTTGATAAAAGTAATAAAGCATGAAAAATATCCATGTACAGTGAATTTTGAGAAAATAAAGCCCAAGCAATTCATTTGTCTTTTTTTTTCTCCTTTGAGATTAAACAAAGTAAATTTTATATAACACAAAAATGCCAATCCAGTGTTCTTGGTGACTGATCTTACTGTAGCTGCTGTTGCCACATTAGTGCTGCAGAGTGATTAAAGGCCATTTTATACTCAGGTTTCAGGGGGGACATGTTTAACTTCTGCCACCCTGCGGGTTCAGCGCTGGTCTTTTGAAACAGTTTTGAGTTTATCTCAAACTGGGTTTGCTTGGCTTCTTGTTGCTCTTTAAGGAAGCACGCTGAGTAAAAGAAAACAGACACTGTTGTCCACCCACACAAACCTTCCTCTTACACTAAAAATTTTGACAGCTCTACTCCAAAGAGCATTGTGCAGACTGAACGCCTAAGCCACAGCTAGAACTTGGAGGTTTAAATGATGCAAGAGGGTGGGCAGCTACTCAGGAGGATGAATCAGAATTTCTCAGTGCATGGGTATACACTCTAAATATAAATTATTAAGTGGCTATCATACCCCCATAGTATGAAAATAAATCCAGGGCTGGATAGAATGAGAAGGGGCTGAGGTCATGGACATGAATACTGATGGTGGAAATAGATCCCAGAGGAGGTACAAGTACTAAAAGCCACCAGGAAGCTTGCTTGGATCTCCCACTTCAAGTGCCTGATCATGCCTTATAAGCTCCAAGATTGTAGATCACAACACAGACTGAGACCACCAGTGGTCAGACATCTAACTGGACATTTTCGGTTCTCCCATCTAATCTTGTAAAGCAAAGCTACTGATGGGAATTAGCGTCTTACTATTATATCTGAAAATCAGAAGGGCGATAATCCAGTGACTAATAATGCAGTACCAAATATCTAGCAATTAAAAAGTAGAGCTAAAATAACGTATCACTACATAAATGGCTTATTTGAACAAAGTCTATTATAAAGCTTTAGCCATTTAAAATTTAGCTTACTCCAGTTGGGGTTATAAGTATATTGAGGAAAGGACATGAAGTTAGTCTAGACATTGCAAGATTCATGTACAGCTTAGTGTCACAAGCAGTAGGAAAACCAAGTATGAAGGAAAGTAGCATTTTTTTCTATTTATACTCTTATACTACTCTCATTTAATTTGAAGGACAAAACAGTTCCATATATTGCGGGTGTATTTTGAGAAAGATCGAAGAGTTGGGAATTCAGACATAAATGTAATTGAATCTTTCACCACAAGATGGGGTCTGTCTAAGAGGTGTTATTCCACTTTAAACATGCTCCTGTAGCTCTGGGACACAGTGCCCTAGGACTGTCGCACACCACAATTACATACTAATATAGTTTGTGCTTCAGATATTCTAATTAGAAATCCTAAATAAGCCAACTGTTACACAGCAATAAACTGCTCTAGTTACACATCAACTTCATTTTGAGATAAATATTGTCAACTGTAAAAACTTTTTTTTTTTTTTACAATGGAGCAACTTAACCCGTTGAGCATCCACACACTAAAGAACTATACTATTCTGTTATCTAAACTTACATTAGTAAGTTAAGTACTTTAGTAAATCTATTTATCAAAATCTTTTTTTCTAAACTTTTACATAAAATATTTCATTCAGATATTGACTTTTTCATAAATTTTAATTTCAAAGCATGGGATCACAATGTTTTGTAGTAAGTACATAATGTTTTAGTTACACGTAGTAGTGCTGAAAAAAGACAACTGCAATGGGAAACCATCTGGAAAACAGTTGCCCAACAAAGGACTGTTGAATGAACTGAGATTTAAGAGGCCGCAGTAAATATTATATACTGTACATCAAATTCTGTTTCTTATAGTAAAGATATGAAAAGCTGACAGAAGAAAAGATATTTCATGCTCCAAGGTCACACCAGGTCTAAGCTTTAACATCTTAACACATCACACCAGAACAAATTGCTTTAAAGCCCTAACCCCTATTTAAAGATGAATCAGAAAGAACATTTGGGAGTGAATCCAACTAAACCAGAACCATGTGTGCAGCAGCATCTAGGCAGCCAGTTTTGAGCCCAACTCAGTATATGGTCTTAGCTAGTTTATGCAAAAGTATGAGCATTGCAGCTAACTCTAAGGGCTTACTCACACTAGTCAATCTGTACTGTACCCAGTGATGTTTGTCCCCAAAGTCCAATTCATTTGACTAGTTTGATTGCTCCATTCCATGCTGGCCTGCTTGAAGAGGCACTCGTCAGTGTGATCGCTAAAATGCACCCAACCACATGCTAATGATAATGTCAGAGTACTTCTGTGTACAGGGACATGTTCAGACGCCCTGTCTCCTAAAAGGTTCTTAAGCAACTAAACTCCAAAATCATTTTGTAGCCAACAATTGATGTTTGAAATTAATGAATTGATACAATTTCTCAATACATGTACGTACAGACATGTGAACCCCTGTCCATCAGTCCACTGGAGTGGCGAGAAAATAATGTGCCGCGTTTTAATGTCACATTTACAAGTTTGACTCCAATGTTGTTCATGATGTTGCCATAACCAGCGATCATTCAGACTCAAAGTATTTTCACTTTTTATTACATTAGTTCTCCTCCATTATTAAAAAAAAAAAATTATGCAGTTATTTTCCTTATAGCCTAATATTAGCATCCACTTTAAAGAAAAGACTTTCTCTCTTCTCAAGTGATCCCGGTTCAGGTGTCACCTCTAAAACTCCAGGTCTGACGTGAACACGCACTACTCTAAATGTATCAGTTTATCGGCCTATAAATTTGACCAGACGTTTTCAGCCCAGTGAGGTCTGTGCAGCCAGCGGTAATCTTGGTCCACTGCCTGTACGTACACAGCAACATCATCAGTGAGAAATAAACATATCCGAATTATACAGTTAACACTCTCAGAGTTAATCTAACACTGGAGATTTTGCTGTGCACCCGTATACTTGGTTTGGTTTGATAAGTCAAAGACTGTAACAGCCAATTTTTAGGGTAAAATTCCTTGTTGTTTCGACCGCTACACTAATGAGGCTGAATGCGCACGGTCCTTTAGCACCTGAATAAGAGACAGTTTCAACTGGTCAAAGTGTATCTCTGAAAACAGGGACAGCGTTTTTAATACTCCTCTGTCCCTTAAGAGGGGGGAAAACACAAATACAGAAACTACAGTAACAGTGATTCCAGCCATTCTCCTAAAATCTGTATTCAGGACCAAATACATTTTATTCTCTCTCCTCAAATTACTTTGACCTTTGTCCTTCATTTTTTGTTTTCCCATGGGTCGAAAAATCCTGACTGCAACCAGTATCATTCAGCTGAATATTTTGTGCATTATCAAAAAAAACTGATGAAGATTTAAAAGACCAGCAGGCTACAATAGTTCCCAAGTAAAACCAGTTTTTACTGGGGAATTCAAAATGACACATGATTAAAACTGAACAGTTAAAACTGAAATTCTTAAACTTCATGTTTGGAAACGTTTGGTATTCTTGTGCTTCTTGAATAATACTGTATACATCTTCTACTCCCGTACTTAGCTGGTTGTGGTAGGGACTTGCGAATGATTTGCGCATGCACCGGGGTGCTGTAACTGCGATTTCAAGTTGAGCACCACCTGCAGACCATATACTGTAATCACATGACATCCCGTGTGAGCTCATTTGAATTTGATGGCAGCAACACCTCAGAAAAGTTAGAACAGGAGCAACAAAAGGCTGGAAAAGGAATTGCTGCAAATAAAAAAACAAAAAAAACAAAAAAAAATGGAGGAGCGTTTGTTTTACCTGGCTGAAACTGAAAATGTAAACCTAAATATATTAAGCAAAAAAACTTTTGACTAATATGAATAGACAGATGTTACAAAATCACAACTATAAATCAAATCACAAGACCAAGGTCACAAAATATTCAAGATAATTAACATGCATTTTTCCGCCAGATGCCAGCGGAAAAATGTTGGTGTGGTGGGCATCGTACCTGCGGCCTTCTGCATCTAAACCAAATGCTCTATGTTAGGCTCTGTGTTCTTGTCTGCTGCCTTTTGTTACGCACACACACAGTTGGAGAAAGCCAATTAGAAATCCAGTTACGTGCATGAATGGCAAAGAAATTGGCAGTCTCTGACAGAAGTCTACCTGGGAAAACCAGGTTTCCCTAATCACCTACCCTGATTTTCTGAAAGTGGTCCCAATTAGGATCACTTGAGGTTGTGACACCTAAGCTGGAAGTGTGGCCCCAACAGATTCCAGGAACAACATAAGACAAGAAAAGTGCAGTACCAGAAACAGTGCCAACCCTAAACCGTGTTTATTATCATCCGATCGTCAACCTCAGGTTTGAGAAGTGAGTTTACATATGCATTGATAGACATAGATACTTATAGTACAGAAAAAGTACAGTGAGCATCTGTTGTTGTCTGACCTCAGTCCTATAATTCACTCTTTAAGTTGTGATGTGTTAAAATCGGCTTTTATTTACACATAAAACAGTCTTCTATAAAGCTGTTAAAAGTGTATCCAGCAGTATCTCTCAAGCTTCGTCCAAAAGTGCGAAAAACCAAACAACAAAGAATAAAAGCGTATACCGGTGCCAGAGTCTGACCGTCTGCTTTCACTATCACAGCCTGCTGTTTGTTGTTCTCTCTCTGTCTCGCTTTCCCCCACCTCTTTCACACTTTAAGCGCCAAGTATAAATACGGGAGCAGTCCAAGAAGGAGAGAGTGAGCTTTCGAGAATTCACCTTTTATCTCGTATATAGTACGCTGCGAGAAAAATGTAGAATGTGAAAAGGGCAATAAAGTGGTAGGGAAAATTGGAGATGAGAGCTTAAGGAGAGAACCAGATAAAAGGAAGTAATGGATAAAGAAGAAAAGGGGGTCATATTTATGTTCCTTCAGCATATACTGTATTTCATGTTCTCTGATCTGGGAAGAAACTGTCATTTCAGAGTGATAAAAAGAGAATGATATAGTTTTCAATGCAATCCTCCAAAGCACTGCCAGCTCTCTGAACTACACCAACACATCCCTTGGAAATTGCTTGTATTGCTTTACTGATTCTACAACACACATAATCACATGCAGTAATGATATTATTGTTTTCCAATTTTATCATGTGTAAACTCATCTTGCATAAGAATGCAAAAACTATCAACGTGTTCTCTTTTGCTAAGCTCCTCTGACCACAAATGTCCATATGCAGAGCCGGTTTTAGTGCGTTCACACATACGGATACTTGGGCTGTCACTTTTTTACAGAAATTACTTTCCAAATTGACATGAAATTTGTTTGAAGTAGTTCGAATGCAACCCACAACCTACAGTGCAATGTTGCATTGTAAGCTTCATCTTTATAGATATTGTTGCCATCTACAGTGTAGAACCCGAAATAATTCCGCACAAAGCTTCTGAGATGCTTCTGGGTTGTTATTGTCCAATCAGCATGGTTTTGCTTGCTAGTGTAATATAATGTTAGTAGATACGTTTACTGAGAGATCAATAGAGGCATGCGGATCACACTGATATTGAATTTTGCGCCCTCTGCTGGTCACATGGCAAGTGACATCATTCGTCCTTGTGCTCAGACATACAGTTTTGCTATGTTTGCATTTGAATAGAGAATTACTGTTCACATATTTGTTTTTTTTAAACCACATTCAAAACAATGTTCGAAACTTGAATTAAAAGTGAAAGCCCTAATGCATACCGAGTACCAGGCAATATCTTGATTCTCTTTAGCCAGTTATTCTGGGCAGCGTTATGTTTAGCACAGGATTTACGCTCTCTTAAAAATGAACAGGCTGTAAATCAATGTGTTAACACTGTCTGTGAACTTAAGCAGCCACAAGTTACATTTACTATGAAATTATATTAGCTGCGGCCCATAAGATACTCTCCTACCTCCACACAAGAACCTGCTGTAGCAACTCCTTGGCCAAACCGTGACAATAAATCTTTAAGGAAGCTGGCAATTACATTTGTATTAGTGGTAATACAGAGTTTTGAGTACTGAGTGCTATAGGGAAAGGCTGATTTCCTGCTGCCTCAACAGTATATCGCTTGATAGGTGAAGCCAGTGGTTGGGAACATTAAAAAACATGGTGTTGGCACAAGCTAAATTTAACCTGCACTGAAACTAACAGAGACTACACTGTAAGCTTAAAATGGGAACACAACTGAAGACTAGTGAAGACCTTCAAAGACTGGACGGTTCATACATAAAGACCACCAACTACCAGAGATTTCTGGTCTCTGACAGTCTGGAAGTAGCACAAACTTAAAGACCGATTAAACTGAGGACAACACATCGGCTGGGAACGACTGGATGTTTGGAAAAACAGGTCAGCCACAGATTTTTCAAGCAGTTATTGCTGAAAGTAAAATTTCAGATGCAAATATGCCTAAATATAACCCAATTGATTAAACAAAACTAGAAAAAGATAATAGAAATACCAAACTGTGTGTTTTCAAACTTTTTCATTCAGTCAAAATATGTAAAATAAAAAAGCTATTCTACCTGAGATAAACACCCAAGCAAATGTTGCCTAGTTATTGCATCTATATCTATATAAATCTATATCGATATCAATATAAATCTATATCGATATCTATATAAATCTATATTGATATCTATATAAATCTATATCGATATCTATATAAATCTATATCTACCTATATACATCTATATCTATCCATCCATCCATCCATCCATCCATCCATCTATATCTATATCTATATCTATATATATTATGAAAATTATTATGAAATAATTTCATTTTAATCAAATCACTCCATGTAATGCACAACTGTACCCTATTACTTAAATGAATAGGGTGAAAAGATGATGGTGGTCTGTTTTATGGACAAGCAATTTTAAAGTGGAAACTTTGAGGACCATGAAAGGTCTGTTGGTCATATTGGAAGCATTGCAACTAAATGGGTAAAGATGGCTGGTTTCCTACGTGACAGTACAGTGGTCCCTGGTCGAGAGAGATTGACAAGATGGGGATCTTGTTTCGGAATGCAAAGGCTATAAGCAAGAAAGACAGAGCTTTTATTATATTAGCTATGGTTTGTGGTGAGCAAAACAGTTTATGTTAGGGGCGACTGTGGCAGAGCGGTTGTCCACCAATCTCAGTTGTTGGTTCCATCCCTCCTCCGGTCACATGTCGAAGTGTCCTTGAGCAAGACACTTAACCCCAACTTAGTTGCTCCAGGTGAGTGTTGGCCAGCTGCATAGCAGCTCCCCCATTGGTGTATGAGTGTGTGTGTGTGATTGTGAGTGCGAATGGGTGAATAAGAAGCAGTGTAAAACACTTTGAGCGCCAATAGGTAGAAAAGCGCTATATAAGTGCAGACCATTTACCATTTAGTGCCAAGCCCTACTGCATCACTGATGCATATGCTAACACCAAACCCACCAAAAGCAGTATTCTCAGGTATTTATAACGTATTTATGTTTTCATGTATTTCTTACCAGAGCTGTCAGAAGCAAATCAGATTGAACATGGACAGAGAGACAAAGAGACAGAGAGAAGCACCTGACAGAGACTTTCAAGTGTGTATATTGGCCGGTATTTAATTTGATGGATATTGTGTTAAAATTCCACTTGATACAGTCATATTACAGTGTATTTTTGTGACCAGCACTCTAGTTTTTGGCAAGTACGTTCTGAACATTTTAAGCACATTTAAAGTTAGTAAGATAATACTGTAACCCTAAAAATGATCGTCATTATAAATTAGCCCAATCAATCATTTTTTGTGTAAATCTACCATCCTCTTTCTCAGATCTGCATCCAGCTCCTTGGGCTCTGCCACTGTACTGTGCATTGGTCAAATCCACCTCTGTCAAACAACCGTTTTTATGTTAGCACAGATTAGCTACCAGCTGTAGTTAATCGTGATCACTCACAGAAAATGAAGAGGTCTTGAGCTTGAAAGATGTAAAAAGATTTGCAAACTTACAGCACCACTGACTTAATATTTTCATTTGGTGAAAGTGTAATTTTGACCTTGTATTTACTGTATAAACGTAAGCCTGCGTTGATGTCAGGATAGCCCAAATAAATTAAACGTAATGCACCAAATTCTTGGGATTTTTGGTTATTAGACATGTATATTTTAGAATCAATCAATCTGTCTCAGCAAATAACTGTTCAACAAAATAATTTAAAGCCCAATAGAATAAATACTTCTTTGAACTTGTATCTCTATACAAGTGTCTGTGCGTGTAGTTAAAGTAATCATTCGAGGGCAGAGCTCAGGTTAGATAAAGCTCCGCTATTAGGATGAACTGTAAATTAAGATGGACAAAGTTAAGAAGAACTCCCATCAGTTGTCAGACTCACGGTCTCTGATGACTAGTGAAGGGTATTCATTGGAGAGGAGTTTAACATCATTGCGTCCGATTGACTGGGCTTTCAACCACCCTAGGTTAAGGGGGCTCCTGAGGTTAGACTGGTCAGACAGAACAGGAGAAAGGAAGAGTGTGAGAGAGACGGAAAGAGAGGTAGAGAAATAGAGAGAGAGCATTTCAGTAAATAGTTAGTCCACAGAGAACTGAACAGCAGTCTAATGGAGCCTCATCACAGCCAGTCTGTCAGTCACTCAGGTGAAACAAGGGCTAACAGGGTCCTAATGAAGACAGCTTAACACAGAGTTGTCTTGACTGCCCAGGTAAAAGTAGACACTTATTATCCATCTTCCATACTATGGAATATTACTCACTCAAACTCACTAACAAGAACTAATAAAGATCGAACTGTAAGTCCAAGCCAGACAACAACAAATATTGTTCATCCTCTTTAGAATGAACATTGCTGCAAAACAGCACAGAACAATAAGTACTTTTTTACTCTACAGCTGTAACTCAGTTGTATGCCAAATGCTTATAGTTACAGATGTGCTGTTATATTTAGTGCGTATAGTACACAAATGTTTAATATTAGCACTCATGCAATGCGTCTTGTCCAATCAAGCAATGAATGGAATTCTCTTTCTCACAAACTCGTATAACTTATCAGCTACTATATATACCTTTTATATATATATATGTATGTATGTATGTATGTATGTATGTATGTATGTATGTATATATATATATATATATATATATATATATATATATATATATATATATATATATATATATATATATATATATATATATATATATGATAGATAGATAGATAGATAGATATATAGATATATATATATAGATATAGATATATATAGATATAGATATATAGTAGCTAATAAGTATAAGCTGATAAGTATAAAATACTTTTTGTATTTTATATATATATAATTTTTTTGTTTGTTTGTTTGTTTTGTTTTTTGTTTAGTGTCTCTATGTAGTTATTGTTTTGTATGGTGGCCAGCACTAAGCTATAAAACAAATATAGAACAGCTTCAGAACTGTACCGTAAATTACATTTTATTTTGATTCAATTGCCTCATCCATAATGTGTATTATTCCTGCAAGCTCCATCAAACTGGATGGAATATGAACTGCCATCATAAGGTCTCAGGAGATGATTTAAGACTGACACTTGAATGGGCAGTGCGTTTACATGCACTTAAGTAACCATGTTACGGGAAATCCGCATATACAGAAAAGTAACCATATTCTTCCTCCACCTCAGACTTATTTTGGAAGCCCGGCACAGAGATTTTAACTGTATAGTGACTGAAATGCTGCTTTCTGACTTTTCGTGTGTGTCTGTATGTGTGTTTTGACGCAGCACTGACAATGCAGGAAGGGAGAATTGAAACAAATAACATAGCTGAACCACAATAGTCTCATTTTAAAAACCTGCGGGGAAATGACTTATTTAGACTTCTACAAGGGGCTTTGTGTTAGTTACATTTTCTCTTAGACTTTAGGCAGATTTTGTTTTAAAAACGAGGCAACATCGCCCCCTAAAAACCTCTACTTTCATTAATTTTTTCACTCAGCTGCGTATTCCTGTCTGTAGCCTTTTGTTATGCACATGCGCAGTTGGAGAAAGCTGATTGAAAACCTGGTGAAGTGCATACATGCCAAAGAAATCAGTGTTCTACTACAGAAATCTACCAGTCGTGTCGCACAGATGACTTGTAAAACTCTGTTTCAGTGACTATTGGGTTCTTGGCTTGACATTAAGCTTAGACTACTTACCCAAAACTAAATATGTAAACAAAAAAAACAAAAAAACACGGATTTTGACAATAATTATATTTTACTAATACACAAGGAGATAAAATTGAGATTTAACAATATATATTTTCTAGTTTTCAAAAGTATTAAGTATTAAAGTTGGGATAACTTTGGATCAGCTGCTAGAAAGGTCTGTCTATTAATATCAGAGCCATAAAAAAAGTATGAAGTGTTATTCCTTTGACTAAAGGTATTTTAGTTTTCAATTAATTACATTTGTTTTCAGATGTGAGATTTTGTGTTAAAAGTTAAAAAGAACTAAAGGATTAAATGTTGTATGTGCATGTTGGTTAATTGAGAAGGCAGAAATACTACAGTGTTAGAGTGAAGCATAAATACTAATGACAGGTCAGAATAAAGCCAGAAAATAAGATGAAAATCTGAAAAAATAACATGTTGATTAAATGTTTATTTCACACATTAATACAACATCTGTAATATGACTTTACACCTTATATTTAACAAGCTAGTTGATCCAAATACTATAGGGCCTGACACACTGACATGACATCAGTGAGAGTAAGAGACCCTTGAATAATGCATCACAACATACATCCAGGCAGAAGTGTTATTCCACCGTTTTATTACATCTAAATGAAATGGAGCCCACAGAGTTATTACAGTTTGATGGAGTTGACACATTACATTTTTGGGAGCTGTTCACATCGAGTTTCAGTTTACTAGTTGGATTATTGGAAATAATTAAAATATTTTAAGGGTGTACTTTTTTGTTGTTTTTTTTTTATGGCAAGAAAACTTTTTTACTAGTCATTAATGTCAAGGGCAGCACAGCCGCACTGCCATGTTAGTTCAACATTAACTAACTTAATGTAAAAGTTGAGGCAGCTGAGGGAGAGTTTGGTTGTGTGTGTGTGTGTGTGTGTGTGTGTGTGTGTGTGTGTGTGTGTGTGTGTGTGTGTGTGTGTGTGTGTGTTGTCGACACACCTTTCAGTTGTGTTTTAACCAGAAATAGTGTAAAATCAGTGCTAAATGATCAGCAAACTATGAAGCTGCTCCATACATATTGTTAAGAAAACATTGTTTGCCACATTTAAACATAGTGAACGCTTTTTGTATTGCAGATATTAATGTTTCATGAAGTTGTGGAAAAGTTAGTAAACAGGTAGAATAGCATCAAATGGCCAGATGGCCCTGGTGGTTCCAAACGTCTTTCATTTCATCATTAAGCCCACTGTGCTCAGAGACACAGGAAAGATTAAGAAATAGTTTTATACTAGGACTGTGCCATATTGTATCAAATATTGTAAGGTCAATAATTCCTCTACATGATAGTAAAAATGCACATTGTTATTACTTAATATATACTGTAGCTTCCATACATGCCATTAATATAGATGTCTGAAAGAAGTCTCTAATCAGAACAAGCATGGTGGAAGGGAAAGGCCACACCTTGAAAGCATTTGAGAATTAGTCAATTTTGAAAAGGAGTTTCCTCTGTCATTTGGAAATAGTTCGAAAACAAATCACATGTTAATTAAACATCCATAATTTGCAAGATGTATAAGAAACACTAATCAACAAATACATCACATTTGTTCCCTCGTCTCAAAAACAATTATCACCTAAACAAGAAGAATAAGGTAGGTGCTAGACCAACAGAAAACTCATAGTTTCAGTAAGGTTTGCCAACCTCAGGTAAAAAACATTGGCTTAAACTGTTATAAAGTGATAGTTACTTATATTGACCAAAATGAAAAAAATATCATGATAACATTTTTTTTAAAAATCATACTACCCTCCCCATTCTACACTTTTGTCCTAATTTATGCTTTGCTAGAATTTTACATTTCCCACGTAGGAAATTTGGATGGAACATAATAAGTTTAATAGTCATCATCTCATTGAACTATTATACACCCATATTAAAATTTCTTGAAAGCAGCACACAGAAGCTACCAACAGGTGACAGTAGAATGAAAAAGCCTTCTACGGTGTTCATGTAAACTTTCCTTGATCGTGTCTCAACCCCATTCTACAGGCACAAAAATACTTTTAGGTTGGTAAAGGAACAGTAGAGAAACTAAAAAGCCAGTCATCCTCACTGTCCATCCCAGCAGCATTGCCTCAGGACACAGCCTCTGGGTGGTCCCTAACCAGGCTTTGCCCTGCCATCTCTATGGTAAGTGCTCTGTCAAAAGGCTGCCAGGGGGTACAGCATATGCCATGGAATCCCTGGAGTAGACCCCATGGTAAACAAAGCTCTGCTAATGGAGGGGTGAGTATATACCGTATGTATGTCTGTGCCTCAGACTGACCTTCAGCGAGGACACTCCTCCTCTCAGGCAAATGAGTTTATGGCTGAATAACACATCATTGCCTGACTTGTTACATGTGGAAAACAGTGATAGAAAGAGGAAAACGATGGGTGTGAATGACAAAGCCAGACGTAGACCTACTTTATACTCCTTAACATCAGAGTTCCAAGAAAATATATATTCTTCATGTTCATGTGCAACCATGGACGCACCTCACATGTGCAGTCACATCTCCACAAACATCTTCACATTTTAATCTATGGCAAGGCTTTTGTAAAAAAAAAAAAAATTACAAAAAAACCACAACTTATAATACTGGTATTTGTTTCACATTGCTGAGAAATTTGAGTTTTAAAAGATATTGGGAGACTACTACACAGACATTTGTACTTATCCTAAAAAAAGACGTTGCCCACTCTGCAGTGTTATGATCATGTGTTACAATAACCACTGGTGTATTTTCATTGTTCAGCATATAAACAATTTTTACACATAATTACAGGCTTCTGAGCCATCCACCTATGTATAAACTGCCCGCAAGGACGACAGAGTGGAAACTACTGTATTGAAGATTTGACCTATAAGCCTTGGCAAACAAACCTTTCCAAGTATTTATTTGTACTTACTTTGTTTGTACTGCATGCGTGCCTTCCACCAGTCAGGCATGCCATTGCCCACGCTGTAACCTATGCACTGAAACACAATCATAGAGAAAAATAGATTTAATATTTGGTACTTCTTTCCCTCACAATGGCCAGTTCCCCAGTGTGTGTCTGCCATTCTGTGGGCATCTAACATAATTACAAGGCTTTGTGGGTTTGTATAGAGTATTAGGGCTAGATAAAGCCGTCATTACTGTACATACACACTGACAACACATAACCCCAGTGCCGAGTACAACTACAACTGTGTTATCTTTTCTGTACAAGTCTATAATTAGTTTTCCACTTGTTACAAAGTGGGCATATGTTTCATGGAAAAAAGAAAGAAAGCGATTACTTCAAAAGTTAACCCTGTCCTATTTCTCTGAGATAGTTTTACAGCAGACAAAGATATGAGGACAGCTACATGGAGGGACTTTATAATGTGCCTCAATAACAGTGAGTATGCAGGGAGTTCAGAAGCAGAATGGAATGAAGAGCTCAGGGCTTATGTTCTTAAATCACAGCTTTCCAAAGCATGCCTCTGCTTTACAGCATTGAAAATGTTGAGGATAGGATTTTTTTTTTTTTTTTTTTACAGTGAATGTACTTTCCCAGATGCCCTTACAGTGTGTATGTGTGTTCATTAACCACAGTGAATAATATCAATAAAACCATATTACATATCATTTTTAGTGGCTTCTGTCCAAGAAAGTCGGGAAGATGTGTAATACCAAAATCTCATCAACTCATATTTTATTCACAGTATACCAAACAACGTATCAGATGTTGAAACTGAGTAATTTTTACATTTCATGGAAAATATTAGCTCATTTTAAATTTGATGGCAGGAATACATGGTAAAAAAAGTGGGAAGAGGGTGACGTTTACCATTGTGTAGCATCCCCTCTTCTTTTAACAACTGTCTGTAAATGTCTGGGATGTGAGGAGACCAGTTGTGGTGTTTTAGGAGAGGGATGTTGTCACATTCTTGTCTGGTTCAGGATTCTATATGCTCAACAGTCCTGGGCTTTTGTTGCTGGATTTTTTCTTTTATGATGTGCCAAATGTTTTCTACTGGTGAAAGGTCTGGACTACAGTCAGGCCAGTTCAGCACCCGGACTCTTCCGCGTATGAAGCCGTGCTGTTGTGATGGATGCAGTATGTGGTTTAGCATTGTCTTGCTGAAATCTGCAAGACCTCCACTGAAAGAGACGTTGTGTGGATGGAAGCACATGTTGCTCTAAAACCTTTATGTACCTTTCACCACTGATGGTGCCTTTCCAGATGTGTAAGCTGTCCACGCCATAGGCACTTATGCACCTCCACACCATCAGAGATGCAGGCTTTTGAACTGGCCACTAATTACAAGCTGGATGGTCCCTCTCCTCTTTAGTCCACAGGACACAGTGTCCATGGTTTCCAGCAGAATTTCAAATTTTGATTCATCTGACCACAAAACAGTTTTCTATTTTGCGTCAGACCATTTTAAATGAGCTTCAGCCCAGAGAACACAGCGACATTTCTGGATCGTGTTCACATATGGCTTCTTCTTTGCATGATACAGCTTTAACTTATATTTGTGGATTGCACAGCGAACTCTGTTCACAGACAGGGATTTCTGGAAGTGTTCCTGAGCCCAAGCAGTGATGTCCAGTAGAGAATCATGTCTGTTTTTGATGCAGTGCTGCCTGAGGGCCAAAAGATCACATGCATCCAGTTTTGACCTTCGGCCTTGGGATTCCTCCTGATTCTTTGAATATATTGATCTTATTATATTCTTTGCAATTATTCATTAAAGAACATTTTTCTGACATTGTTCCACAATTTTTTGGAGCAGTTTGTCACAGATTGGTGAACCTCTGCCTATCTTTACATTCGATAGGCTCTGCCTCTCTGAAATGCTCCTTTTATAGCTTTTACGTTACTAACATGTAGCCAATTGATCTAATTAGTTGTCAGATGGTCTTCTATTTTTTTCTGGTTTGTGGCAATAACATTTCCAGCATTTTGTCACCCCTTTTCCAACCTTTTTTTAGATGTGTTGCAGCTAACAAATGCAAAATGAGCTAATATTTTCCATGAAATGGTAAAATTTCTCAGTTTCAGCATCTGATATGTTCTATTGTGAATAAAATGTGGGTTGATTAAATTTCATTGCATTCTGTTTTCTTCCAAACTTTTTTGGAATTGGGGTTGTAATTATCTTTATGGTATGAGATGACAATATTTTATTTAACTTCATCACTAGGTCTTTTGTGATAATGACTAGCTGGCAATAGACATGCATGAGAGGATTCACTCCTTGTCGTGCTGCTGAGCATGTTTTTCTTGGCAGCTATGCTTTCCCACCAATGGCCAGAATGACAGTATTATCTACAGTCAAATTTATGACAGCATAACTTTTTATCCTGGACCAAACACACTACCACATTTCCACATGCACTTATTTGTCATCTCTTTCTTTTACTCACTTTCTGTATTCAGGATCCAGATCTAGTGACCTGGTTTATGGCTAGGCAGTCAGGGGGGAAAGGTCAAAAGAGAGAAAAGTTAGAAGTCTAAGAAAAAAACACACAAAAAAACTGAAAAATAAATCGAGTGAAAAACCCAAGAACAAAGAAGAGGGCGGGAGAGTGGTGTCTTGGGACCTGAGAGAGGCTAGTGCCATGCTATTGAGCGCCTGGAAGAGCACAGTCTCTGATTTCTTCCTCTTCTGCTTTTTTCCCTTTCAAAGACCACTTGAAAGCTCTTCTGAGGTATCGAGCAGGTGGGAGTGTATGGTGAGCTGAGAATGGGCAGGCCTGTGTAAAGCAGCTCCCTCTTTCTGTATCCAGTGCACAGAAGTGGAAGACTCACAGGTCCAAAAGCCCAGTGGCCCAGAGCTCCAGCCAAGCATCTCCGAGGAGCCTTCAGCCGGGCAGAGGTGGAAATTGCAGGCATGGGGCTGGGCACCTAGGATGAAGGCTAAATACAAAGGCTGTCTAAAACGTATCTAAGCTTGGAAAAAGGACAGCTACGTTGATACATATTTCAAGAAACATACTTTGACACTTTTCTATACTTAAACTGCACAACATTAGAAAGTCATTCTTAGTGTTTTTACATCACTCATAATAACCCACCATACCCACTGTTCATTTTGGGAAGTCTAAAACAACATTTATTATACTAAAAGTTTCTCTTTGATGTTTGTCCTATTCACTAGGTGTACTGTATCTGAAAATTTAAATCAAGGTACATTTATGCCAGTATTGCCAATATTTAGACATTCAATACTACATTATTACTATGGTAATGACCATCCTGAATATGAGCCATTATGACACCTTGATTTTATTGAAACCTGCATAACACTGTTAAATTAAATCAGGCCAGAAGGCAGTATTGATGCAATCCAGATTTTTTAAAGTTTGCACTTTAATATAATTGATCAAAACAGCAGCAAGCCTTTGAACACTTGGTCCTCTGAGAATAACTTCAAATAGTATCAATTATAGAAATCGGCTCAAAGGATTCAGTTCCCTTTCAATAAAGTATTCAGCGTCAATTGCCAAGAGATTAGGGAAGAGATGAGCCAACTAGCCAACTACATACCCACAGGACTGTCTAAATCTACTGCATGGTGGATGCTCCAGTAAACCAAGTAGCTTCAGATGATCAAACAGGAGCTATTTCAACCAAACACTGTATAGAGCTACAGTAACAACAACTGTTACTCTGGAGAACTGATCTTAAGCCACGTGAACCGAGATAATGGAACTATACTTTTAATAAGTTTTAGAATTAGTCTTCACTGTATCTTACATACCTTACTAAGGCTGTGCAATTATTCAAATTTGGGATTGGACTGACTGCGATGAAAAAAATACAATAAAACAATTATTGTTTCTGTTTTGCAATGATGCTCTTCTTTTATGTTATAAATCCACCAAACTCTAGTGCAAGTGAGACAAAAAGGTGTTTGTCCAAAATTAAGTTAAACACTTAACTATAAGTGGAGACACAAATATGTCTTTATTCACACTAAAACAAACAGCAACCACAGGAAAATTGCCTCACAGGGCTTGTAAAAGGTTATATCACATTAAAACCTCTACATCATAATACATTACAAACATAAAAGACTCTTGCACAGTCTCATTTAGGCTGTAAAATTGATTTATTAATTAATTATTTTACTTTTTATTATTTCACTTAATAACTTTTTGTTTTATAGCTATTTAAAGCTGTCAAGGGTCCATCAGTAAAACAATTTATTATTTTAAACTTAGCCCTAAACCTGACATAATAATGATAATGCACATTCAGCTTTTTTAGTGTATAAAAAAGTTAAATTATATCAAAAAATTAAAATGTATAAATGTTTGCACCCCCTTGATTTTTAATTAAACATCAGCTTGATAAAAAATTGTTTTACACTTTTTGCCATTTCAAAATGAGGAGATGCAAACCAACCCAAAACATTTGATAAATCTTGATATAGATTCAAGTCTACATCTCTCAACCCTACTGTTTATTGCCAATGATGTTCATGCATACAAACAGTATAAAAACATACCGAAAAACATATGCAAGCACATTCCATCCACTCCTCCGCTTTATCAGTGTTACACTGTATAGATCTATTGACAGTGCCATATCAATGACACCTTCGATCTTAACAGGCCCTTCTCCCTAAAAGCCTCTGTTGTGACACAATCATTACAAATTGATTGCAAAATAGCTAACAATCATGATTAAATCATTAAATTCTTGTCTACGCTTCAGAGAATGGGGAGAAAATTAACTTCCCACCAACCTCATTTTTTTCTGAACACGAAATAATGATTTTCTGCCAGTCTAATTACAAAGCCAACATCTGATCAAGCCTACATCCAGAGGGGATTATCACATGCACTAGTATTAGACCTCATTACCAGCCTGAGTGCAGAATTATTACATCTTGTAATTGGATGGTGAGATTTATATACAGATCAGGCTGGTTTCTGTAAGATTGTAATTACAGGCTTCGTTGGTTCGCTACTTATCACTCAGCAGTGGAGTGAGGGAAATCGGGGCGTAGGAGAGCATTTCATTAACCCCTCACCCTGTCAGAGAGGGGAAACACTGTACCTCCCATGTCTGTTTAAAGAAAATGGCATCATTCTCACATCAAACAGTTTATCACCCCCTCCATTGCCCCACCTGGTCAGAAGCGCTCAATTTCTTTTTAACGCTTCTATGAAGAAAAACAAAAAATTTGTCAGAATTAAACCATCCATTTTCATTCTACACAGATAGCCAGTTTGTCAATACACCCGAAATGTCAAATGGCACCTTATATCAGTATTAGCTGACAAGGGTTAACAGGCTAGAAGCGTGTCACACTGCATCTCAGTGTTTCTGGGTGTATGTTCGAATATCTATCCACTTGGCTTCATACATGCACACAACTAAGAGACCTCACTAACTTTGCCATCCCTGTATGGGAAAAACATGTTCTATTTGTCTTTAACTTGTGTACATTATTGAAAACACTTACATTCCATTGACTTAAAGGGCAACTTCCCCGATTTTGAACTTGCTCCCCATGGCTTTAGTTTGGGGTGTAAATATGCAATAAAGCTTTTAAACTTTGCTATATTAAATCTCTCACTTCTCTTTGCTGAAAAATGCCTCCAGATAACATCACTTGGAGGAACCTTCAATTCGGATTGTGTCATCTCGTTGCTCAAGCTATGGAGGTTGTGACCTTGGTCAACCTGCCTTTCCAGACCCCCCCAGATGATATTATCTGAACTCCTAATGATGTAAAACTCCTCTGGGTGATGTCATCTGGAGGCACTTTCAGCCAGAAGAAGAAAAATATTTTAAAATAGGGAAGTCAGAGAGAAGTTTAAATTTACACCCCAAACTAAAGACATGGGGGGGCAAGTTGAAAATAAAGTTGCCCTTTAATGGACCACAACACTTGTTAAACACTTTCCATGGTACATCTTCCATGCTACAAATTGCCAAGTGGTATTAGGACCAGCATTCTGCAGTTCATCATTTAAGCCCAGGATTTTTGGTAAAGGGGCTTTAATATTCGTGATCTTCATTCCTTATTGCAACTCATTGATTGGCTGCTCTACTTACAAAACACTGTCTCCTCACAATAAACCAAAGGAAATCAACTCTGACAATGTCAAGCTCTGACACTTACATACTGTAATAATTTGAAAACAGGACTGAAGCAAATGACATAAAAAATGACAGAAAGAGGAAAAACAAGAAATGTGTGCAATATCATGAAGCTGAGAGAACAACTCATTTGCTGTTTACCATCCTGCAACTCAGCAAGAAACACCTTGAGCCACGAGTCAGGGTGACACTGGCGGTGAAGAAATGAAAGCATCAGCAGCTCTTCACAGTTAACACCCATACAACTTACTTTCTCTCTGCATATCACAGAGCCCTCCCCTGTACCAATCAATACAGGCCTACATTTTATGAGACAAGGAGTTAACTTGTTCAATTATGCCACAGACAGCTCTATTCTTTTGTAACAAGTAATCTGGGTAGTGAAATCAATACTGACAGGTTCACAGCACGCTAGCTAATTTCATATTACCTCCAGCCAATGGTGGAGCAGCTAGTAATGGAGCTGTAGTTCCACTTCATTATAAGAAAGGAGGGAGGGATCAATACCACCAAAGGCGCACATACGCCCACATCGACACACACACAGCAAAAAGGTCTGATTTTTCACACAAAGACTAACACAATCACATACGGGCAAAGAGGGCAACTCTGCTACTTCACAGGCCCCAAGGGGCTACACAGAGCTGTCTGACGCAAGGCAGATGGGGTAAAGGGTTGGACTGAGGGTCCAGGGTCATGACCTCCCAAAAATAAATTACACTTCCAATTGTCAGCAAACGTGCCTGCACGCACACACGCGTGCACAGGGTCACGCACGCGCACACACAAACACACACACCTCTCTTTTAAAACTGCCAAGCAATCATGAAGTAAATATTCACATTTTCATCCACTTCCTCTAAAAATACAAACAAACACATACACAGGCACACAATTAACGCTTGACTCCTTCACAACAAGGTCACAATTTGATTCAGAGGGTGAATACTGAGAGGGAAAGGGAAGAAAGAGGAAAAATAAATAAGGGAGGATAACCTTCAGATTGCAGATCAACTCTTTGACCTCTGAAGCTAATTACAAATTAAACTCCATATCTTCTGTTAAAAAAAAAAAAATCTTCCATTCTTTTTTCCCATTATTGTTATCACTCTGTAGGATTAGCTGGGGACTAAGGGGATGATGTTGTCTAAGCCGATGTCAACTGTACAATTACTCAACTCATCCATCCCTTTCCAAGAAAAATAAGACACTGTAGATTAAGATAAGCCGTCTTGAGGAAGAATGGGGATGTAAAGCCTTTGACAATTACTAAGTACGCTAAGAACAGGGTGACAATTGCTCTTGGTAAACAAACTAAATACTCATTAAACATAACTTCAAAATCCTTTTTTTCATAACTTCTTATTATGCAATTTGTATTTATTGCACTCATTAATTACCTTTACCGGTTTAGGCCACAAACACCATGACAGGAGCATCATTTAACTTTGGTAAAGGGCACCCACAGAACTAACGGATATGTGAGAACACATCTACCATGTTATTCGAAAACACAATTAAATGCATCTTAATCTAAATATCACTCAATATACCTTATTTTTTTCTTTTAATTCCCTTGCTCTTATTCTCTATGGACCTCAAGTTATCCAGGAGGCAAGTTTCTGTGAGCCCAGCAGAGTCGTTCTACCCTGGCACTCTTCAGTATACAGCCATTACCAGGCTTGCAATAATTACTAATAAGATGGAGTACACATGTTTCACATACTAAATAAGAGTTCGAGTGTATAAAGTTTAACATTTGGATCATAGTGAGGTTTCCCTTATTTAGACAAGAGGAAATAATTGCCACTTCCTATATTGGTGTCACGGTGCACTTGTTGGTGCACAGTGACTGTACGTATTCAGCTCTACATATTGCTTTGTGTAACATTTGTTTAAACAACAGGGGGATGTGACTGTGAAATGTATTCAAATTAAAAAAAAAACTTTTTTTTGTCCTTTCAGCTTATCCCGTGAGTTCAGGGTCGCCACAGCGGATCATTGTCCGCATGTTGATTTGGCATAGTTTTTACGCCGGATGCCCTTCCTGATGCAACCCAATAACTACCAGGCTTGGACCGGCACTGCACAGCTGGGAATGGGAATGGGCTGATGGGGGTCAGATGTATTTAGTTTCACATTTTCAATTTTGATTTTATTATGATAAAATCTTTGGTTTAAGTTCAATTTCATTTTAGTTTTATTTACAGTTAATTCCACAAGTAGTTTCATTTGTTTCAGTATATTTTTTTTATTTCACTGACTCATTTCTATTTAACTTTTGTTTTTTCTTTCAGGCATAGTTTTAGCAATATTTGGTAAAAATAAGTTGCTGCATACCCAACATAGAACCCTGACATGCAACTCATCAGAAATATAACTATACATCACAGCAATGCAGATCTCATCAACTGTCACTAGTCAACTTGGTCAGTTCACTGATCACACAGTCCATCCTCTCAGTTGTCTTGTTTCTTTTCTGTGTTGCAGTAGTAAGGTTTATAGTAAAACGTGACTCTTGTTCAACATCTAATAACACAAACTGGATCCATTTTTTTGCCAACATAGTCTCAAACTAAGCATAGAAACCCCACTACAACAACCGGTTTGGCAATTGCAGAATGACACAGACACACCAGCACATGCTTAAAAATGCTCTGAGTAGATTCAATACAAAAGCTTAAATTAGTTTAACGCTCTGATTTGCACTTTTTTAGGGTAATAATTTATTGACTGTGCACAGCCCCAAAATTCTAATAAAAAAAGCATATCAATAAAATCCTCCAAAGCTTGCGAGTCACAATAACCTTATTTACGTCAATATTAATTAACAGATTGAGGAATGTATTTTAATAGTAACTTAATGGTTAACTATAAGATCATGGGCTTTTTCCTCTTTTATTCCTATGCCACCAACAGGGTTCCAACATTTTAAATCTGACAGATTGACTTACTCTTTTTATTGATAGGAAATAAGCTGTAGGTCCTGGAGAGCTGCTAATACATCTTAAGGTTGTAGTCTACAGCTACCTTGACTTTTAGGACAAATTGGGGTTACGGTTAGGTTTATCAAACATGCTAAAGAAATAAATAATTAAACTGTAATGTCCTGCATAAATCCACGTTTGTAGATGTATCAGGGCTTATGATTTACAGTAAGTTGCTATGCGGTCCAGCTTGACCTCTTGCATGCTCTCAGGGTAACTTAACCTACTGATGTGTTTGTTCTGAAGAGACGGGTGATCCGAGTAAGTGATGCTTATGGGACACAGAATCATCTCTGAAGCAGTCTATGGTGGTATTGTTGGTTCTAAAATGTATTTAAAAGATAAACTTGCCATTTCTGGCAAGTTACCAGCATTAATTCAAATGAACTGCAGGTCACTCTGTCAAACATAATTTTCTGAAAAGGTGACAGCTCAACCAGACATGCAGCTGTAGGTACCAGGCAGGTAGGCAGAACTCAGAAGAACACCTGCAGTGCTGTCTGTACATAACCATGATTATGTACTGTTTATAGTTTGTATTTTCTCCACCTATGCTGTAGTAACCATAATTTATTCTCTTCTTTGAAATTCTTTTATTTCAGTTGGAAATGTTTAAAACCATTCATTTTTGTGTTTCATTTTAGAATACAATAACAATGATAGAGGGAGAGTTAAGATATGACTGATCAAACAAGTTCTTTACCTTGGGACACGAAGCCCAACCCAATATTTAATTTACATAAATTATGACGCCTTCAAATAAGCAAACACCATACAGAGGTGCACCTGTTTGAGCAAAGAAGAAAAAGACGACATATTTATGCAACTCTGTGTTCTACTTCTTCTAAAGCCATTTATATTTTATATCATCCTAGGTTAACAATTATTTTGGTTAACTCAAAAAAAGATTTTAAACCATTTCAATCACTACAGCATTGTAGTGTTCCTTATTGTTTTTTTATGATATTTGTAATATACTATTAGTGATTTAAATTATTAAATCAATAAAGAACTAATTATTTAACTATGTCCTTGCAAGTGAGACAGAGGCAGAGAATCAGAGACAGGGAAATCAGATGTTGAGAGACCGAAGATTCTAAGTTAGTCTCCCCTTTTTTTCCATCACCCATAAACTGATTAGCCTCCCATTTCTTCCCCATCAGTGCAGTGACCTGATTTCAGGAGGATAGCGATGGTCATTCAGGGTGGGATCTAGTGAGAGGGGCCAAACCATTTGGGGATGGCGGAACCATAAATCAGCATCAGCGGGAGAGAAGAGAGAGGAGGGATTTATAAAGATGTTGTGCTCAGCTAGCCCACTTGTGGACACTGTGATGAATTCACAAGCACATTGCCAAGACAAACTACTTCATTATACCATGGCCCACTGGTCATTAATCTCCCTGGGAGGCCAGTATCCTGGGGGATCGCCAGACCAGAGAATTTATTCAGGCCTGGAGGTACCCATTTCATTAGCCATTCAATCTGTTCAGTACGCCCCACTCTCTCTCATTTTGCCACCTCCACAGTTATTTCTCTGTGTTGTCTTTATTATAACAAAACACACTTAAGCCCAGCATTTTCCCAAATGTTAATTGCATTCAAATAATGGCATTTCTTACACATGGGTTGAATTTGGCTCTGGTATGACTGCATTAACAAAAAAGGTATCCTGGTTTGTTGTGTAATACTACATCACACTTATGATCAAAACATATCATGGTATGTGTATTTGTGATGTTTTATATTGTGAATGTAGACCATAAAGAAAAAAAAAACAAATGGCCAAAAAATGCACTTCTAGTACATGTTCAACAGACAACCTCCTAGACCTTGTAACAAGGAGGTGAGGCAGAATAGAGAGAGTAGAGATTCCCAGAGGTCTCTCTCAACTGCTGGCTACTTCGGTCCTATAATGGTGTCATTACTGGGGGCAAGTGCTGCTGGTCTAGCATGTTATGGGAGGCCCAACATGTGGTGATTACTTATTAATGATGAGTCTCCTTATTCTACACACACATAAAACAAATATGCTATCACCTCTGCCTATTACTGTGATCAAACAGAGCACCGACACAGAGGAGTACACAGACAGACAGCTACATACACACAAGCATGCTTCAAGGGGAACCAGAGATGTCTTTGGAATTGTGAATTCCAGAAGACATACAAATATTTCTCTAGATACGGAGTGAGGTGAGTTGTAGTGGCATTAACAACTGCTACATAGTAAGCTGTGTCAGACACAACCACAAACAGGAATATGTAAGCACATTGTCTTCAGAGACGCACTGAAGATAATTGTAAAAAAAAGTCCACAGCTTTCTATGTTCCCTTGTTCCTCTCCCTGTAGGATCCTCTCCCTGTAGGACCATACATACAGTAGATGTAGGATACTTTCATGAACCATGCTCTGTCTCGGTAGACCCATTCCACTTTATACACTTAACAGGCTAAATAAATAATGATGGCTTGAGCACTGTGTGAGTGTTAACATTTACGGCATAAACCACTAGTTCTGAGTCCCAGAGCAGCAGGAGTCCTTAAAGTGAATAGTTTGCTTCTACACAGACCACCATACTCTAGCCCTTCACATAGCAGATTATGGACCTTTAAGCAGCAGCCCTAAGTTGTGACTCTAGGGCTCAGTGGCTGTCAGGAGAAGGAGACAAGACTCCTTAGAGAGAAACAGTGGGACAGGGACAGAGAGGAATGAGGAATGACAGTTAGGAAAAATGCTAAATCAATCAATATGAAGGGAAGTGAGAGATGGATGGAGGAATGGGGTAGTGGGATGCCTAAGGAGATAAACACAGCAACCTATTGCAAGCTGCCTATCTAGTCTGCTTAAAAGAAAAGATAGACAAACCAAAAAAAACAAAAACAAATTATGCACAATGTCAATAATGTTCAAGATTCAAAACAAATACGTCTGCTCATCACCCCAACTGTTTCATTACTGAGTTTAATGATGACGTTGCATATATTACAAATTAAAGAAACCATATAATTTCAATTTTGGCAAAGCATAGATAGCCTCTGTGTCATGTCTGATTGGTATTGTATCACAACAGCTGTCAGATTTCCATTAACTTGTAAAAATTAGCAGCATGTACCACAAGGAAACATTATCAAAATTTGTACTGTGAGCACTATGAACTCTGGTACATGTGCAGAGAAATCAGCCCCAGATATTGTTCAGGGTTACATTTCACACATGTACCACAAAGCGGGAAATTGTCATAAGCGTCCCGACAGGAGACACTACTCTTGATTTCAGTGCAGGGTCAGGAGTCACAACATGATAGAAAACTCAGGCTGTGGGAAACATTAGAACCCTGCATCTATCACTGCCCACAGCAGTCAAGTTTTTCATCAACACACCCATTCGCTCACTTTAAATCCTCCAGACAATTCAGTACAGAGCAGTGTGTTTCGCACACAGGCTCATGCACATAATACAGACATTGTTCAAGAGGGGGTCACAGGATGAAGTCCAAATAATCTTGGACGCATCTCACTCGGCCATTAGCGTTCACATTCACCACTTCAGGCAAAGGTCAGGAGAATTTCAGTATAGGTATTTATTTATTGTTGATTTATTGTTTTTTGGTAAGTACTGTGTGGGAACCTGGTGGATCAGTGGTAGAGCAATGGGTTGGGATGCAGAAGGTCGGAGCTTCGAATCCCGCCATACCACTAGAGGCCGCACCCAGCCACAGAGGGCCACCTTGGTGCCAGTCCCGAGCCCGGATAAAATGGGAGGGTATGGGTATTGGGAGGAAGGGCATCCGGCGTAAAAAGTCATGGAAAATCAACGTGCAGAACACGTTCCGCTGTGGTAACCCCTGAAGAGACAGCCGAAAGATGTTGATCTTTTGACAATGGGTAGGTACTGCAAATTTATCCATTAACCACAATGACCCCCGAACGCAATCATAAACTTGGCCTTAAAACGTTATTCACACTTGAGCGCAGTCAACATCCTCCTCGCCAATTTGTCCCTGCAGTGCTAACACCAATTCAAAACATCTTTAGTAGAACAAAATAAGACCAGAACATGTTCTACCTACAATTTTGTGCATTGGGAAACAACACTTATCAAATGCTTAGATAAAGAGCTTAAGTGTTTATGTGTTATTCAGAGCCTGCACCCTGAGTTTGGAGCTTATAATGATAACCTCATTAAGATATCAGGCTTTAAGGCTTCTTTGCCAGAACAAACAAAAAAACATCAATAGCATCCTTCCATTAAACAGTTCTTACTCAACTTTACACTGAAGATTTTCTACTATGAGCAGCACCAGTAAAACCCTGGAGAAAGCAAGCGGACACCATTGTTTGATCTATAGTGCCATCTCTTTACTGAAGAGAGGACAGAAACATCAAACCCCCTCAAATGACATCTGAACATCAATAAATGTTCCTCGCCCCTCCAATGTGACAGTAAAAGCCATATTGATTTCCACACAGATTAAGGATACTGTTGGGAGCAATTTAAACATACAAGCTTCAGTGTCCAGCCCCAGTCCTGAGTGATGTCTTTCACCCTGTATAATCACACCTCTGTAGTGTGTTCTGTGGAAGAAAGCGTCTGGACCACGGAAATCTAAAGGACCTAAGACGCCCCAGATACATAAAGTAAAGCAAATAATCACATTAATTGAAACAAAGACAGAGAGACAGATTTAGTTAAAATTCAAACATTTGCAGTGTGTCAGATTACTTCCCCATATCACGTCACTACAATATATCTAATATCTTTTAATTTTGTTATCAGTCTGAATACATTTTAAGTCGTGCAACCTCTAGTAACTGTTGCCATTTTTTCCAAAACAACCTGCAAATAGATTTGCATTAATTACAGTATGATATAGCTTGATATAACCTTGGTCACAAGCACATTATCAGCGTTAGCTTGTGTGTAGCTATCAAGGTACAAGCTAGCTTGTTACACCTGTTGAAGCAAGCCAGGCTAAAAACGATTTCTGCATAATTACGTGAGGTAATTTTGTTATTGAGATAGCTAAGTAAACATGGTCACTACTGAGAATATAACCTGAAGAAATTGCCAATTGTACGGTAAAATTGTTACTTACCAAAGTCAAGCATGCTGCCTGCTGCAACTACTTCCGTGCACAGTAGCGTCAACGTCAAAACAAACTTTGGCGCGTGCGTTCATGACGTTACTCACATAGAAGGTCTTGTCCGCGTTTCCAAATGACGGCGTGTGGCAATGATTCTGTTTCAGCACCGGGAACAGCGTTTGTACTGTCAGTTTTGTCGCCTAAAGGAAACTTTTAAGATTAGCTCAATGGGTAGAGCAGCAGGATGGGATGCAGAAGTCTGCAGGGTCAAATCCCAGCCTACCCACCAGGTGGGTCCCTGAGTGAGACACCCAGCGTTAGCTCCCCAGTGGCTGTCCACTGCTTCTCCCAGGGAGGGGTAAATGCAGAGGATGAATTTCATTGTAACATGTATGTGCAATAGGTATATATGTGGTCAATCACGACAATAAAGGTTTTGGTATCATTTATTATATTTTATGCAATGATATTTGCTATTTGTTTTATTTGAATAGTGGCTATAAAAAACTTACAGTCTACCTATATACAGTATATCGCAGTGTCTCCTTCTGCCTTTGAGATAACTGCTATGAACATCTTAACCATCATTCAAGAGTCTCATATTTACAGTACCAAGACAGATGTGCACATGCACCTACAGATGTGCAAGTAAATACATGTTCACATACACATCCATTCAGTCTATCCAGGTGTGCCTTGCCCCAGCTGCTCAGCAGTGCTGAGGCTATGTATCCTGATGGCATTGATGATGCGTCATGCAGCCCTAAGACCTCTGAAGGTTATAGTCTCGACCTCTGCGTTCTCCTAGTTGAGGGCTGCCTGGGCAGATATGTGTGTTCCTAGACATTTTGTCCCATCAATTTTAGCAGAGGACGTGCTTATTAAACCTGTACAATATCATCCTATGTAATATAAATTGCAGAGATGTTGCATGAATTTCCCATACTGTAACTGTCTGGCATGTAAATAATAATAATAATAATAATAAAAGTGCATTTTTTTGTAAATGTGATTGATTATATTTTTCAATCGATATATACAGTTTTCATTCACAACTCTATACTGGCACAAAATATTTGTAGAATTATTTCTAAAATATTAGAAATATGTGCCTAATTATTTTTAGGTGAATTGTGATCCAAGTATATGCTTTAATTTTGGGTTATGCTTGCACGGCCTTCAATGTAAAGTGTTTCCCTAATGTTAAATGTTCCTTCTCTCCGTACACACTACCTGCCGGGGACCATTGTAGAATATGACAAGCGGCGAAAGCAACTAGGTGAATTAAATAAAGCAGAAAAAAAGGCGAAAAATTACTGGGGCTGGACACAAGCGAAAGACAGCAGTTGTGGGATAAGAAAGAGGGCATAAAGCATGAAAAAATAATGTGTTAAATGATACAGATTAAAGACATTCACAGACAGATGAAGAGAAAAAAAATTCTTGGCCAAAATTAAACAACATTCCATTCAGTGTTCTAGAACAATCTGATTTGTGAGACCTGAACAAGCACATGAACTTGGTTAAATGTTGCTCTTGAACGTGCGATAGGTGCAGGAAAAAACAAGCAATTAGAGCCAGTTCAGGTAAACAAAACAGGACTCCAGCAGGAACAAGCAACACTGAATGGCTGGGTGAATGGGTGGGCGTCTTTGAAGTGGCTCTGAGAATTCCCCTGACACTTCTGAGATATTTATTTGAATAATGTGCAGATTCACACCCGAGTGAGCAGAGAGCTGTACGGTAGGTGGGAAGATGACACGGTTTAATTTTCAACTCTACTGAGGGGAGTAGTGAGAGTGAGGGAGGGAAAGAGAAGAAAAAGAGACAAGGGAATTAGAGAGAGGAAGAAAAAGAAGGTACAAGAAAGAAAAGGCAGATTGAGGTATATCGGGTTCCCTAAAAACATTTGACATTTTAAACCTAAGGCAGTTTACAGGCAGTAAATAAAGGGAAAGGAATCAATAGCAGTCAGTGATAAGGGGATAAAGAAGCTAAATATAAAATACAGCCTAACAAAATGGTATGGATTTCCAATGGGGCCACGTGACACAAGCTGCTTTGAAATGCAAATAGTAACTTATGCACATTGTCCTTCTCAGGCCTGGCCACCTATTGATCCACTAAAACAAATTCTATTGATCATTGAATATTTAATGGCGATAATTAAATCTCTCATGGAGGTACTTACACCCCATTTCCAGTTTTCAGCGTCTTACTCAGGAGACCTGCCTTTGATTCACTGAAGCTTTAGGACTGCTTATTGAAGAACACCACACAGCCCACTGCAATATAACTAGATACCGAATTCATGTTGAGAATATTGCACAGGCTGTTTCCTGTAAATGTGTGTGTACCTCGCAGGGGAAGAGATGTCTGCTAAAAATGTGAAGTGTAAATCACCTTGTACACCTCTAATTGAGGCGGCCAGTTATCAGCAAATGATTTAAAATGTTTCTGCCTGAGGCTTACATAACATTTGGAATTAATTCATTAATATATTGAGAATTTTACACTTTGGATTAAAACTATGTTTTGCTCAAGTATCTTTGTGAGAAAAGAATAAAGGGTCTTGCCAGGCGCAAGTGAAAAACTACAACCAGTCTAGTTGAAACACATTGAGCATTTAACCTCAACACTGTCTATATCATTGGTTGCCAACCATTTTTGGCTGAGACGTCCCATTAACACCGTGGAATAAGCTTGAGTACCCCTTCACTGTCATGCCTTCTTGCTTGTCCTTTCTTTTTTTTTTTAAATAACACTTAGTGTGGAAGAACTACTTAACTACTGCCTTTTTCTATTGTTTTTAGCTTCCTACTGTATATAAACCTCTGTGTTCATTTACTAACTAGGTTGTATGACTGTGATAACTAGTGTTACAGATTGATGGGGAAACTCCGGAGTGGTTTTAAAGTAGCTCGTAGTTTTTAAATGTTTCAGATGAGCCTTACTCCCGTTTGTGCTCAGTAACCACTTCATTAGTTACACCTGTACAACCCAATGCAATCCAATAGAGCAGCTCTGCCAATAATTTTATAATTAAGTTTATAATTTGAAATTGTCAGAAAGGTTATAATTCTACTATGTTCTTATCTTTGTGGTTATAGTGAGTGGTGGAGTCATATGGGAGTGCATTATATTAAAACGTGGTTCTAATTTTTTTAGGCCCCCCTATGTAAAATGAAAAAGAGAAGCAAAACTTTAGAACCACCTCTTATATCAGACAACAAAGCTCTCTCTCTGTGCAGAATCAAACTACACTTCTAAAACCTTTTATTTGATTAAGGCTTGTCAGTATGCTACCACTACAGCCAATACCTGGCTACATATGGCTGCAGACCTCGTGCAGAGAAACAGGGCAGATGACTAAAGGCATGCATGACAAAAAGTCTTAACTGCTTTTGTGGAGATTCCTACACAACCAGTTCCAGCCCAGATAATACTCTGTACCAGATGCATGACAATGATACAGCATCAATCATCTCATATAACTGTGGGCTTTGACAGAAAAAAATAATTTAATACTAAAAGTAGCTCTCAGGAGCCAAAATATAAAAATGCCCTTCAACGGATGACAAAAATGTGAGGGAATGAAAATATTCCTAATTGAGCAACATAATTTATGACATTACAAGACTGGCAAACAGGAAAGGGTTGCTGTCGGGATGGTATTAGAGGGCAGTGTTAAACAAAGTGCCAATCAATAGCCCTTTTATTAGTGATCACAATCAATGTACCAGTGACTGAGTGAGCCAATTAATGCTATCGACCGCCTAAGCAGGTGAAAGGGAAGAAGAGAAGGGGATGGGGGCATAGGAAAGAGATACCAAAGAAAGTATGGGAGATGATAGTAGATGAGCTGCAGTGTTTTCCTCAGCGCTTGTTTTCCTTCTCATCTGTAGGGAGGGGGCATCTGTGCAGGGAGAAGACCAGATTCCCACCAAGCAAGAGGCCCCAGGGGTCTGTGGTTGAGGACACCCTGACAGAAAGCAGAGGCCGCTTATCTCCCAGAAGGAAGTGTGTGTGTGAGTGTGTATATACGTGTAGCAGTAATGAGGGGTGGAGTTGAGGGGAAGTTGCAGCCCACCCCCCCACACACCACCAATTCATGCACATCATCTAGTAGAGTTGGCGGGGAGCTGTACTGGGAACGAAGCAGCGTTCATCTTCTCACTGTGGGTTCTGAATAGTAATGAGGTCACAGGGCTGTAAGGTCTCTGTGCATGCTCAGCTTCACCTTTCTTCCCAAGAGGCTGATCACTGTGTGACAATGTAGGTGTGTTTGTGTGTGTGTTTGTGTGTGTGTGTGTGTGTGTGTGTGTGTGTGTGTGTGTGTGTGTGTGTAAATTACATAATTTCCAGTGGTCTCCAATATTAAACTGTATGTGACAATAAATGTCAGTGTTGCTGAACATGTGTGCGCTAAACGTAACTGATAATAAACAATTTAAGACAATAATAGGTTTAGTGTTGCTGTGAAAACTTTGTAGCGAAGGGCCATTTCTATAAAACAAAATCTTTTGAAATGCAGACCTGTTCAGAAACATTGTGGTAGATTATTACATGATCAGCATGTCCATCAATAACCTGCCTACATGCATGTTTGTTTTTCATTACTTTGTCGTGTAACATTGAAAAGGTCTGAAAAAGGCCCGTAAATGTACCTTTCAAGTAATGTTACTGATAAATTCATTGACACCCTAAAACATAAATAATGAGCTTATGTTGATAGGGCCAAAGCATAAATGTTATGTAAAGGACAGCTCTACTTAACAACAATACAAATTTTTCTCAAAAGATTTCTTTCTTTTCCATTAAATAAGTATTATTCCTGTTCATATGTTCAGCACCCCAGCCTTTGTATTTGGAGTCCTGTTTCCAAAGAGGAAAGAGTCAGGAGGATATCTGCTTCATGTCAGCCGGCAGTGTAGCACTTGGCTTAGGGGTTATTAGGCTCCATCTATCAGTCTGTGGTTGGAACATGGAGCTCTCCTTCCTGAAGGAAACGCTCGGAACCAGTGTGCCGACAGCTTGACGAGGTACTATGGAGAGAGAAGATGGGAAGGACTGGGGAGACCTGAGAGAAGTGTAAGGAAGAGGATGAGGATGGAGGATGAGTAGAGGAAAGACAATAGGAGATGACAATGTGTGTGAAGCGATTAGCCTCTGGCAAGGACCCCCACACCCTGGGGGAGGACTGGGGGCTACAAGACATCAGCCTCAGTGTTCAATCTTACCACTGTCCCTGATGACCCTGCCCAGCCATCTCACTGCCAAAGTTGTAGACAATAAGTTCGCTGATATACTGTAGTATCTGACTGGAGTGTACTTTACAGGTATGTGAGCTACTGATTGGCTGAATC